>NW_027307793.1:0-317840 GCF_047496885.1 Scyliorhinus torazame
AACTTGCCTGTGTGAAGTAAATTCCACTGACAGATTCCGAAAGCTGCACAGAGCAATGACTGGTTATTTTAAACTTTGAAACGGAACTATTTTAACTTGTGCATCAGTCCTATTAAACAGAAATGTTGTCCCTGTGGGCTGACAGTCTCTCAGCAAGATTGAAACATTGAGGGACCCCGCGTCCTGCATTTGACAACATTTGTGGCACTTCCACAATCTACGATACATTGCTGTCTGTATTGTGTGAATCCAGCTGTGAAATATCTGTCCAGTTTAAACTTCCACTGTCTCCGCCTTCTCATCATTGATAAAGATCACGGTTTGATCACCCCTCTGCCTGAGGTGGGACTGGGACCATCGAGGGCTGCAGGCCCGTCCTCCTGTCCTCCCACCCCTCTGCTTGACGTGGGAGTGGGACCATCCAGGGCTGCAGGCCCAGCCTCCTGTCCTCCCACCCCTCTGCCTGAGGTGGGACTGGGACCATCCAGGGCGGCAGGCCCAGCCTCCTGTCCTCCCACCCCTCTGCCTGAGGTGGGACTGGGACCATCCAGGGCTGCAGGCCCAGCCTCCTGTCCTCCCACCCCTCTGCCTGAGGTGGGACTGGGACCATCCAGGGCCGCAGGCCTGGCCTCCTGTCCTCCCACCCCTCTGCCTGAGGTGGGAGTGGGACCATCCAGGACTGCAGGCCCAGCCTCCTGCCCTCCCACCCCTCTGCCTGAGGTGGGACTGGGACCATCCAGGGCTGCAGGCCCAGTCTCCTGTCCTCCCACCCCTCTGCTTGACGTGGGAGCGGGACCTTTCGGGGCTGCAGGCCCGGCCTCCTGTCCTCCCACCCCTCTGCCTGAGGTGGGAGTGGGACCGCCTGGGGCTGCAGGCCCGGCCTCCTGTCTCCCACCCCTCTGCCTGAGGTGGGAGTGTGACCATCCAGGGCTGCAGGCCCGGCCTCCTGTCCTCCCACCCCTCTGCCTGAGGTGGGACTGTGACCATCCAGGGCTGCAGGCCCAGCCTCCTGTCCTCCCACCCCTCTGCCTGAGGTGGGAGTGTGACCATCCAGGGCTGCAGGCCGAGCCTCCTGTCCTCCCACCCCTCTGCCTGAGGTGGGAGTGGGACCGCCTGGGGCTGCAGTCCCGGCCTCCTGTCCTCCCACCCCTCTGCCTGAGGTGGGAGTGGGATCATCCAGGGCTGCAGGCCGAGCCTCCTGTCCTCCCTCCCCTCTGCCTGAGATGGGAGTGGGACCATCCAGGGCTGCAGGCCCAGTCTCCTGTCCTCCCACCCCTCTGCCTGAGGTGGGACTGGGACCATCCAGAGCTGCAGGCCCGGCCTCCTGTCCTCCCACCCCTCTGCCTGAGGTGGGACTGGGACCATCCGGGGCTGCAGGCCGAGCCTCCTGTCCTCCCTCCCCTCTGCCTGAGATGGGAGTGTGACCATCCAGGCTGCAGGCCCAGCCTCCTGTCCCCCACCCCTCTGCCTGAGGTGGGTGGGACCATCCAGGGCTGCAGGCCCAGTCTCCTTCCTCCCACCCCTCTGCCTGAGGTGGGACTGGGACCATCCAGGGCTGCAGGCCCGGCCTCCTGTCCTCCCACCCCTCTGCCTGAGGTGGGACTGGGACCATCCAGGGCTGCAGGCCCAGTCTCCTGTCCTCCCACCCCTCTGCCTGAGGTGGGAGTGGGACCATCCAGGGCTGCAGGCCCGGCCACCTGTCCCCCCACCCCTCTGCCTGAGGTGGGACTGGGACCATCCAGGGCTGCAGGCCCAGTCTCCTGTCCTCCCACCCCTCTGCCTGAGGTGGGAGTGGGACCATCCAGGGCTGCAGGCCCGGCCTCCTGTCCCCCACCCCTCTGCCTGAGGTGGGAGTGGGACCATCCAGGGCTGCAGGCCCGGCCTCCTGTCCTCCCACCCCTCTGCCTGAGGTGGGAGTGGGACCATCCAGGGCTGCAGGCCCAGTCTCCTGTCCTCCCACCCCTCTGCCTGAGGTGGGACTGGGACCATCCAGGGCTGCAAGCCCGGCCTCCTGTCCTCCTACCCCTCTGCCTGAGGTGGGAGTGGGACCATCCAGGGCTGCAGGCCCGGCCTCCTGTCCTCCCCCCCCCTCTGCCTGAGGTGGGAGTGGGACCATCCAGGGCTGCAGGCCCAGCCTCCTGTCCTCCCACCCTCTGGCCTGCACCTCGGGGGCATCCTCCACTGCCGGGGGCAGGGCGGACAAGACATTATGTGGGGGCGGCAGCCTCCCGTCGCTCCGCTGCCCCCGCGGTGCCCTCGCCCTCCCGCCTGCTCACGCGGCAGCTGGGGGTGAAGTGCTATGCCCACCCTACCATGACCATTGAGGCGGGCACCCGTGCGATGGGCGGGGCTGTCGGCCCCTCGGCCATCGTAGCCGCCTCGCGGATGTACGGCAAGGCCGGGTTCTTCCTGCGGGCCGAGCAGGCGGCCCACCGGGCCCTGGAAAGGGGGCTCACGGTGGGCGGGACACACGTGGCGGTGGAGACGCTGGAGGCCACCGCAGAACGTGTTGTTCTATCAAACGTCCCGCCCTCCCTCCCCACCGAGCTCCTCCTGCCCCATCTCTCCCGTGTTGGAGCCCATCCCCCTGACGCCTGGCCCGGGGCACACAATGAAGAGAAGCAAGGCCGGGGGGGGGGCCTCCGAGGCCCCCGAGCCCCTCGTGCTGCTGTCGCCCCCCGAGCAGGAGGACCCGGGGTCGAGCGGAGACGAAGCCCCTGGGGGCCCGTCCCGCCCGGTGTAAGTTTCCTCCCCGGACGCCTCCTCTTCACCATCGCCGGGGGCCGGCAGCAGCAGCGACCGCTCATCGTGCCACTGTGGGCCGTGGACGGGGGAGGACAGGGAAGGCTCCCCGCCCTCTGCACCCGGGCGGGCGACGCCGGAGAGCCCTGTTTTCAACCCGGACATGTTTCCGGGGGGCCTCTCCGAGGTCCCGGAGTCGCCGGCGTGGGTGGAGGCGCCGTCCACGGGCCATGAGCCGCGGGAGGATCCTGCGAGGGACCTGCCTGAGGACGACCCTGGGGTGGGGTCGACCCGGGCCAAGGGTTAGCCGGTGGGCCCGTGCCGCCCGCCATACTCCATGTGGCGGGGGACTCGAGCTCGGGAGGTGACCGTTCGGAGGAGGAAGGCTGCTCGGTGGCGGGTGAGGAGGAGGATTTAGACTCTCTCTGCAGCGAGGCAGAATGCACCCTCACACCCGGCACCGAGTCTCCCCTCGTCCCCCCTGGGGAACTCCGGACATTTCTGGGAACGCACCATGGTCACCCGGACTGTGTGCGGCTGGCCCTGGACAGCTGGGGAAACCTGGGGCTGCTCATTGGCTCCGCCCGGGCCTATGTCAGAGAGGCCCGGGAGTTCGATCAAGACCAGGAGGAGCAGCGCCAAGCTGCTCAGTTCCTTGTGGGACTCCTGAGGGAGTGGAGGGGGCGGTACCCCCACTCTGAGCACTGAAGGTGATGGATAACTATTGCTGCTGACATGGAGGTAACCATGGCCAGCCTCAACATCAACGGCAGCAGCCACGCGCACCACCGGTTCCAGTTCTTGTCTCTCCTCCGGGACGGAAAGTACGGGGTGTGCTTCCTGCAGGAAACCCAGGCCATCCGGGTGACGAAGCTCAGGGGACACTGGAGGGGCAAGGCGGAGTCTTCATGAGTCACCTGGCCCCACGTTCGGGCGGGGTGGCTATCTTGTTGGCTCCACATTTTCAGCCGGAGATCTTGGGGGTCAAGGAGCCGGTGCCAGGCCGTCTGCTGCACCTAAAGGCCCGTTTCGGGGCAGCGGTGATTCACTTTGTAAATGTATCCGCTCCCGTGGCCGGACCGCAGCAGGCGGCTTTCTTCCAAAAAGTGTCCACTCTTCTCGGCATCATCCCGGTGGGCGAGTGCATCGTCCTCGGAGGGGATTTCAATTGCACCCTCCGGGACAAGGACCGCATCGGAGTCCAGCGCGGCCCGGCTGCGGAGGTGGAGTTGAGGGACCTGGTTTGGTCCTTTGACTTGGTGGATGTCTGGCGGACTCTCCATCCTGAATTGCGGGTGCGCACCTCTGTGCGGCCCCAGTTCAGAGCGTCCAGCATCGACCGTCTTTACATTTCCAAGACGTACTTGCCCAGCGTTCCGACGGCCTCCATGGAGCAGGTGCCGAGCTCGGATCACCACCTGATGTGGGCGGGTCTCGCCCCGTCCCGCGCTCAGACACGGTCCGCGTACTGGCACTTTAACAACCTGCTGCTGGAGGACGAGCGGTTCCTGGACTCGTTCTGCCGTTTCTGGGCCGGCTGGAGAAGGAAGCGGGGTGGCTTCCCCTCCTTGAGGCTACGGTGGGATGTGGGCAAGGCCCAGATCCGTGCCTTCTGTCAGGGGTACACGAAGGGGTCTTCGGCGGGACGGAACTCCACGATCGCCAACCTGGCTGAGGAACTCCTCGATCTGGAGTCACGTCTCGCTCAGCCCGATGAGGCCCGGCCCTGGGGCTGGTGTACAGGGAGAAGAGGGGCGCACTGCGGGGCCTGCAACTGGCCGGGTCCCGCGGCGAGGACGTGAGGTCGCGGATCCGTCTCCTAACGGACATGGACCGCGGCTCCCGCTTCTTCTACTCGCTGGAAAGAGGACGCAGGGCCCGTCGGCAGGTTTCTACGCTGCTGGCCGACGACCGGCCCCTCGTCTCGGATCCGGAGGGGGTCAGGACCCTGATCAGGGATTTTTACTCCGACCTCTTCTCTCCGGGTCCGTCCAGCGAGGACGCTTGCAGAGTTCTCTGGGAGGACCTGCCGCAGGTGGGCCCGGAGGGCGCCGGGAAGCTCGATAATGCCATCAACCTCCAAGAGCTGACCGGCGCCCTGGACAGCCTCTCACGGGGCAAATCCATAGGGCTGGACGGGCTGACCGTGGAGTTCTTCAGGGCGTGCTGGGACGTCCTGGGGAGAGACTACGCGGGGGTCCTGGGGGAATGTACCGCGACCGGGGAGATGCCCCTTTCGTGGCGCAGGGCCGTCATTGCCCTGCTGCCCAAGAAGGGGGATCTCCGCCGACTTAAGACCTGGCGACCGGTCTCCCTCCTCAGCACGGACTATAAAATCTCCGCCAAGGTGCTGTGTTTACGCCTTGGCCCCGAGTTGGACCACATGGTCCACCCTGACCAGTCCTACACAGTCCCGGACCGCACAATCTATGACAATATCCACCTGGCCCGGGACATTATTCATTTTACCCAGAGGACTGGTATGTCGAGCGCCTCCCTGTCTCTTGACCAGGAGAAGGCGTTCGACAGGGTGGGGCCCGGGGATTTGCTCGGGACTCTGCGAGCTGTCGGGTTCGGGTGGTATTTTGTCCCCCGGATCCGGTTACTGTCCGCCGCCTCGGAGAGTCTGATTAAGGTTAACGGGTCCCTGATGGCGCCCCTTCGCTTTGGGAGAGGAGTGCGTCAGGGCTGCCCCCTGTCCGGCCAACATGATTCCCTCTGCGTGGGGCCTTTCCTGTGCCTCCTGCGGAGGGGGTTCACGGGGCTGGTTCTGCGCGAGCCGGACGGGGGGGTGGTCCTCTCGGCGGACGCTGATGCCGTGTTCCTCATGGTCACTGACCCCGGGGACCCCCGGAGGATGCGAGAGAGCCAAGCTGTCTACTCCGCCGCGTCCCCCCACGGATCAACTGGGCCAAATGTTCCGGACTCCTGGTCGGTCCGTGGCAGGTGGACCCCCTCCCGGAGGAGCTCGGGCCCTTCAGCTGGAGTCGGACCAACAGCCTCGACCTGGGAGTCCATCTTTGCCCGGCAGAGGGAGCCTGGCCGGCGAACGGGCAGGAGCTGGAGACCAAGGTCACCGCTGGCCTGGGACGCTGGACAGGACGGCTCCGAGTGCTGTCCCCCAGGGGCCGAGTTCTCGTCATAAACCAGCTGATCGCCTCCATGCTGTGGTCCCGGCTGGTCACTGACTCCCCCCCCTGGCTTTGTCCCACCATCCAGAGAGCCCGGCTTCGGTTCCTCCGGGACAATCGACTGCACGGGGTCGCTGCGGAGGTCTGGAGTCTCCCGATGGCGGAGGGCGGTCAGGCGCTGGTGTGCCTCCGCACCCAGACTGCCACTTTCCACCCTCAGACTCTGCAGCGTTACCTGGACGCTGAGCCTCCTCCACGGTGGGGCCCTGGCGACGGATTTCTCCCCCCAGGGGCTCGGCCTGAACTACGACGTGCGGCTCCTGTCTGTGGACCAGCAGGGTCTTCGGAACTCTCTGTTGGCGCTGCCCGTCTTGTACCAGGACCTCCTCAAAGTCTGGAACACGGTCTCCAGGCGCCGCAGCTCTCCCCCGTCAGGAGTGGCGGCTGTCGTAAGGGAGCCGCTGCTCAGGAATCCGCACCTCCGCCAATCTCCATTCGGGTGGCTGGCGGAGCGGAGGGCGGTGGGTGCCGTGGGCAGGGCTGGGTGGCGGAGCGGAGGGCGGTGGGTGCCGTGGGAAGGGCTGGGTGGGGAGGGCTGTGGGTGCCGTGGGCAGGGCTGGGTGGCGGAGGGCCGGGCTGTGGGTGCCGTGGGAAGGGCTGGGTGGCGGAGGGCTGTGGGTGCCGTGGGAAGGGCTGGGTGGCGGAGGGCTGTGGGTGCCGGGGGAAGGGCTGGGTGGCGGAGCGGAGGGCGGTGGGTGCCGTGGGAAGGGCTGGGTGGGGGAGGGCCGGGCTGTGGGTGCCGTGGGAAGGGCTGGGTGGGGGAGGGCTGTGGGTGCCGGGGGAAGGGCTGGGTGGGGCCGGGGGTCCCTGGAGCGGGGGCAGGCGCTGCCCACGGGCACACTCGAAGCTTTCCGGGCTGGCTGGGCCCCGCAGGGGGTGGGCTGCCGGACCGACCCCCATTCTCACACTTTCATTGGGCGGGTATTGGGTGAGGTTTGGTCTCTTTTCCTGTTCTGTTGGGGCTGTGCTCCACCCGCTGTTTGGGGCACTCCCCACATTTTGTTTTGTCCATCAGTTACTTCTGGTCTGTTTTGCTTTGTTGTGTCCCAGCTCCAGGCCGATGCCAGCGGCGGGCGCTGCCTCACCCTGCCCGCGGGAAGAGCGGGCAGGACAGGCAATCTCAGGGAAACATACCCAAATAAACATTATATAGACATCAAATAAACAGCACCATCAAACTGTCCGACCCGAGACATTGCTGCTGGGGGAGGGGGACCGCGGCTGCTGGGGGAGGGGGACCGCGGCTGCTGGGGGAGGGGGACCGCGGCTGCTGGGGGAGGGGGACCGCGGCTGCTGGGGGAGGGGGACCGCGGCTGCTGGGGGAGGGGTACCGCGGCTGCTGGGGGAGGGGGACCGCGGCTGCTGGGGGAGGGGGACCGCGGCTGCTGGGGGAGGGGGACCGTGGCTGCTGGGGGAGGGGGACCGCGGCTGCTGGGGGAGGGGGACCGCGGCTGCTGGGGTGGGGGACCGCGGCTGCTGGGGGAGGGGGACCGCGGCTGCTGGGGGAGGGGGACCGCGGCTGCTGGGGGAGGGGGACCGCGGCTGCTGGGGGAGGGGGACCGCGGCTGCTGGGGAGGGGGACCGCGGCTGCTGGGGGAGGGGGACCGCGGCTGCTGGGGAGGGGGACCGCGGCTGCTGGGGAGGGGGATCGCGGCTGCTGGGGGAGGGGAATCGCGGCTGCTGGGGAAGGGGGACCGCGGCTGCTGGGGGAGGGGGACCGCGGCTGCTGGGGGAGGGGGACCGCGGCTGCTGGGGGAGGGGGACCGCGGCTGCTGGGGGAGGGGGACCGCGGCAGCTGGGGGAGGGGGACCGCGGCTGCTGGGGGAGGGGGACCGCGGCTGCTGGGGGAGGGGGACCGCGGCTGCTGGGGGAGGGGGACCGCGGCTGCTGGGGGAGGGGGACCGCGGCTGCTGGGGGAGGGGGACCGCGGCTGCTGGGGGAGGGGGACCGCGGCTGCTGGGGGAGGGGGACCGCGGCTGCTGGGGGAGGGGGACCGCGGCTGCTGGGGGAGGGGGACCGCGGCTGCTGGGGAGGGGGACTGCGGCTGCTGGGGGAGGGGGACCGCGGCTGCTGGGGGAGGGGGACCTCGGCTGCTGGGGGAGGGGGACCGCGGCTGCTGGGGGAGGGGGACCGCGGCTGTTGGGGAGGGGGACTGCGGCTGCTGGGGAAGGGGCACCGCGGCTGCTGGGGGAGGGGGACCGCGGCTGCTGGGGGAGGGGGACCGCGGCTGCTGGGGGAGGGGGACCGCGGCTGCTGGGGGAGGGGGACCGCGGCTACTGGGGGAGGGGGAGGGGGACCGCGGCTGCTGGGGGAGGGGGACCGCGGCTGCTGGGGAGGGGGACCGCGGCTACTGGGGGAGGGGGAGGGGGACCGCGGCTGCTGGGGGAGGGGGACCGCGGCTGCTGGGGGAGGGGGACCGCGGCTGCTGGGGGAGGGGGACCGCGGCTGCTGGTGGAGGGGGACCGCGGCTGCTGGGGTAGGGGGACCGCGGCTGCTGGGGGAGGGGGAGGGGGGCCGCGGCTGCTGGGGGAGGGGAGGTCGGCCGCGGCTGCTGGTGGAGGGGGACCACGGCTGCTGGGGGAGGGGGACCGCGGCTGCTGGGGGAGGGGGACCGCGGCTGCTGGGGGAGGGGAGGTGAGCCGCGGCTGCTGGTGGAGGGGGACCACGGCTGCTGGGGGAGGGGGACCGCGGCTGCTGGGGGAGGGGGACCGCGGCTGCTGGGGGAGGGGGACCGCGGCTGCTGGGGGAGGGGGACCGCGGCTGCTGGCGGAGGGGGACCGCGGCTGCTGGGGGAGGGGGACCGCGGCTGCTGGGGGAGGGGGAGGGGGACCGCGGCTGCTGGGGGAGGGGGACCCCGGCTGCTGGGGAGGGGGACCGCGGCTGCTGGGGGAGGGGGACCGCGGCTGCTGGGGGAGGGGGAACCGTGGCTGCAGGGGGAGGGGGGCCGCGGCTGCTGGGGGAGGGGGACCGCGGCTGCTGGGGGAGGGGGACCGCGGCTGCTGGTGGAGGGGGCCCGCGGCTGCTGGGGGAGGGGGACAGCGGCTGCTGGGGGAGGGGGACCGCGGCTGCTGGGGGAGGGGGGGGCGCGGCTGCTGGGGGAGGGTGAGGGGACAGCGGCTGCAGGGGGAGGGGGACCACGGCTGCTGGGGGAGGGGGAGGTGGACCGCGGCTGCTGGGGGTGGTGGAGGGGGGCCGCGGCTGCTGGAGGAGGGGGAGGGGGCCGCGGCTGCTGGGGGAGGGGGACTGCGCCTGCTGGGGAGGGGGAGGGGGACCGCGGCTGCTGGGGGAGGGGGACCGCGGCTGCTGGGGGAGGGGGACCGCAGCTGCTGGGGGAGGGGGACCGCGCCTGCTGGGGAGGGGGAGGGGGACCGCGGCTGCTGGGGGAGGGGGACCGCGGCTGCTGGGGGAGGGGGACCGCAGCTGCTGGGGAGGGGGACCGTGGCTGCTGGGGGAGGGGAGGGGGACCGCGGCTGCTGGGGGAGGGGGACCCCGGCTGCTCGGGGAGGGTAGGGGGTCCGCGGCTGCTGGGGGAGGGGAGGGGGACCGCGGCTGCTGGGGGAGGGGGACAGCGGTTGCTGGGGGAGGGGGACCGCGGCTGCTGGGGGAGTGTGAGGGGACCGCGGTTGCTGGGGGAGGGGAGGGGGACCGCGGCTGCTGGGGGAGGGGGACCGCGGCTGCTGGGGGAGGGGGGCCGCGGCTGCTGGGGGAGGGGGACCGCGGCTGCTGGGGGAGGGGGGCCGCGGCTGCTGCGGTAGGGGGTACCGCGGCTGCTGGGGGAGGGTGACCGCGGCTGCTCCGGGAGGGGAGGGGGACCGCGGCTGCTGGGGGAGGGGAGGGGGACCGCGGCTGCTGGGGGAGGGGGACCGCGGCTGCTGGGGGAGGGGGTACCGCGGCTGCTGGGGGAGGGGGAGCGGACCGCGGCTGCTGGGGGAGGGGGACAGCGGCTGCTGGGGAGGGGGACCGCGGCTGCTGGGGGAGGGGGAGGGGGGCCGCGGCTGCTGGGGGAGGGGGAGGGGGCCGCGGCTGCTGGGGAGGGGGGGGCGCGGCTGCTGGGGGAGAGTGAGGGGACCGCGGCTGCAGGGGGAGGGGGACCACGGCTGCTACGGGAGGGGAGGGGGGCCGCTGCTGCTGGGGGAGGGGAGGGGGACCGCGGCTGCTGGGGGAGGGGGACAGCGGCTGCTGGGGAGGGGGACCGCGGCTGCTGGGGGAGGGGAGGGGGGCCGCGGCTGCTGGGGGAGTGGGGGGGTACCGCGGCTGCTGGGGGAGGGGAGGGGGACCGCGGCTGCTCGGGGAGGGTAGGGGGACCACACTTGCTGGGAGGTGGAGGGGGACCGCGGCTGCTAGACGAGGTGGAGGGGGCCCGCGGCTGCTGGGGGAGGGGGGAGCGATCTCGGCTGCTGGGGGAGGGGTGTCCCGAAGCGTGGTACATTGGCGAGACCATGCCGACGCTGCAACAACGAATGAACGGACATCGCGCAACAATCGCCAGGCAGGAATGTTCCCTTCCAGTCGGGGAACACTTCAGCAGTCAAGGGCATTCAGCCTCTGATCTCCGGGTAAGCGTTCTCCAAGGCGGCCTTCAGGACCCGCGACAACGCAGAATCTCCGAGCAGAAGCTTATAGCCAAGTTCCGCACACATGAGTTTGGCCTCAACCGGGACCTGGGATTCATGTCGCATTACAGTCATCCCCCACCATCTGGCCTGCGAAATCCTACCAACTGTCCTGGCTTGACACAATTCACATCTCTTTAACCTGGGGTTACCCCATCTCTGGATCTGTAAAGATTTAATCACCTGCTAATGCTCGCATTCCTAGCATTGTCTGGCATCTTTGAATTTGTCTATATATATGTTTCTGGAACATACCTCTTCATTCACCTGAGGAAGGAGCAGTGCTCCGAAAGCTAGTGACATCGAAACAAACCTGTTGGACTTTAACCTGGTGTTGTAAGACTTCTTACTGTGCTCACCCCAGTCCAACGCCGGCATCTCCACATCATCTGTAAATACAGATATACTGCCCAGGGACCACTGCAAATAGTGATATACTACCCAGTGTTCACTGTAAATAATGATATACTACCCGGTGACCACTGTAAATAAAGGAATACCGCCCAGGAACCACAGTAAATAAAGACTTTCTACACAAGGACCACTGGAAATAATGATATACTACCCAGGGACCACTGCAGATGATGATATACTACCCAGTGATCATTGAAAATAATGACATACTGCACAGAGCAACTGTAAATAATGATATACTGCACAGAGCCACTGTAAATAATGATAGACTACCAGGGACCACTGTAAATATTGATATTCCACCCAGTGACCACTGTAAACAATGATATTCTACACAGGCACTACAGTAAATAATGATATTCTACCCAGGGAACACTGTAAATAATGATATTGTACGCCGGGACCTCTGTTAATATTTATAAATAACCCAGGGACCACTGTAAATAAAGAAATACCACCCAGGGACCACTGTAAATAAAGGTATACCACCCAGGGACCATTGTAAATTATAATAACCGACCCAGGAACCGCTGTAAATAATGATATACCAGCCTGTGACCACTGTAAATAAAGAAATACCACCCAGGGACCACTGTAAATAAAAGTATACCACCCAGGGACTATTGTAAATAATAATATTCTACACAGTGGCCACTGTAAACAATGATATACAACTCAGTGACCACTGTAAATAAAGGTATCCCGCCCAGGAACCACTGTAATTAAAGCATTTCTATACAAGGACCACTGTAAATAATGATTATACTACCCAGGGACCACTGCAGATAATGATATACTTTCCAGTGATCATTGTAAATAATGATATACTACCCAGGGACCACTGCAGATAATGATATACTGCACACAACCACTGTAAATAATGGCATACTACCCAGGGACCACAGTAAATAATGATATACTACCCAGGGACCACTGCAGATAATGATATACTGCACACAACCACTGTGAATAATGACATACTACCCAGGGCACACTGTAAATAATGATATACTACCAAGGCACACTGAAAATAATGATATACTACCCAGGGACCACTAAAAATAAAGATATACTGCACAGAGACCACTGTAAATAAGGTAATACTGCCTAGGGACCACTGTAAATAATGATACACTGTCCAGGGGCAACTGTAAATAGTGATACAATACTGAGGGACAACTGTAAATAATGATATTCTACCCAGGGACAACTGCAAATAATGATGTACTACACAGGGGTCACTGTAAATACTGATTTACTACCCAGTGACCACTGTAAATAAAGATATACCGCCCGGGAACCATGTAAATAAAGACTTTCTACACAGGGACCACTGTAAATAATGACATACTACACAGGGACCACTGTAAATAATGATATACTACCAGGGACCACTGTAAATAATGATATTCTACCCATGGAGCACTGTAAATAATTATATACTACCCATGGACAACGGCAAATTAAGATATACTATCCAGGGACAACTGTAGATAATTATATTCAACCCAGGGACAATTGTAAATAATGACATAGTACCTAGGTACCACTGTAAATAAAGATATACTGCCGAGGGACGACTGTAGATAATGATATACCACCGAGTGAACACTGGAAATCATGATACTCTACCCAGGGACCACAGTAAATCATAGATCATAGAATTTACAGTGCAGAAGGAGGCCATTCGGCCCATCGAGTCTGCCCGGCTCTTGAAAAGAGCACCCTATCCGAGTCCACATCTCCACCCTATCCCCATAAGCGAGTAACCCCACCCAACACTAAGGGTAATTTTGGACACTAAGGCAATTTATGATGGCCAATTCACCTAAACTGCACATCTTTGGACTGTGGGAAATAACCGGAACAGCCGGAGGAAACCCACGCACACACGGGGAGGATGTGCAGACTCCGCACAGACAGTGACCCAAGCCGGGAATCGAACCTGGGACCCTGGAGCTGTGAAACAATTGTGCTATCCACTATGCTACCGTGCTGCACACTAAATGATACAGTATAATGATATACTTCCCAGGGACCACTGTAAATAAAGTTATCCCACCCGGGGACCACTGCAAATAAAGATATACCACCCAGGGACCACTGTAAATAAAGATAAACCACCCAGGGACCACTGTAAATAAAGATATACCACCCGGGGACCACTGTAAATAAAGATAAACCACCCGGGGACCACTGTAAATAAAGATAAACCACCCAGAGACCACTGTAAATAAAGATAAACCACCCAGAGACCACTGTAAATAAAGATAAACCACACAGGGACCGCTGTAAATAAAGATAAACCACCCAGAGACCACTGTAAATAAAGATAAACCACCCGGGGACCACTGTAAATAAAGATAAACCACCCAGAGACCACTGTAAATAAAGATAAACCACGCAGGGACCACTGTAAATAAAGATAAACCACCCAGGGACCACTGTAAATAAAGATAAACCACCCAGGAACCACTGTAAATAAAGTTATCCCACCCAGAGACCACTGTAAATAAAGATAAACCACCCAGAGACCACTGTAAATAAAGATAAACCACCCAGGGACCACTGTAAATAATGAAAAACAACCCGGGAACCACTGTAAATAAGATATACTGCACAGTGCCCACGGTAAATAATGATATTCTAATCAGAGACCATAGTAAATAATGATATACTTCCAGGGATCACTGTAAATAAAGGTATACTGCCGAGGGACCACTGTAAATAAAGTCATACTATCCAGGGACTATTGTAGATAATGATATACTACACAGTGACCACTGTAAATAATGTTATTCTAACCAGAGACAACAGCAAATAATGAAATATTACCCATGGACCACTGATATCCTGATCAGGGATCACTGTAAATTATGACGTACTGCCCAGGTACCACTGTAAAAATAAAATACTGCCCAGGGAACGCTGTAAATAATGATCAACTACCCAGGGACCACTGTAAATAATGATACACTACCCAGGGACCACAGTAAATAATGATATACTATCATGGGACCACTGTAATGAATGATATACTACCAGGCACCACTGTAAATTAAGACATACTACACAGGGACCACTGTAAATAATGATATACTACCCAGGGACCACTTTAAATAAAGGTACACTGCCCAGGGACCACTGTAAATAAAGACATACTACACAGGGGCCACTGTAAATAATTATTTACTACCCAGTGACCACTGTAAATAATTATATACTACCAGGAACCACTGTAAATAGAGGTACACTCCCAGGGACCATTGTAAATAAAGATATACTACCCAGTGACCACTGTAAATAATGATATTCTATCCAGGGTCAAATGCAAATAATAAAGTACGACCCAGGCACAACTGTAAATAATGACATTCTGACTAGGGACCACTGTAAATGCTGATATTCTACCAGGGACTACAGTAAATAATGATTTACTACCCAGGGACCACTGCAGAAAATAATATACTACCGATGGACAGCTATACCAAGGAACCACTGTAAATAATGATATACTGCCCAGGGGCCACTGTCAACAATGATATTCTACCCAGTGACCACTGTAAATAATGATATTCTACCCAGTGACCACTGTAAATAATGATATACTACCTAGGGACCACTGTAAATAATGATATTCCACACAGGGACCACTGTAAATAATGACAGACTGCCCATTGACCACTGTAAATAATTATATACTCACCAGGGACTACTATAAATAATGTTATACTACTCAGGGACCACTGTAAATAAAGATATATTGCCCAGGGACTTCCTGCCCAGGGTCCACTGTAAATGATGATATACTCCCCAGGCACTACTGTAAATGATGATATACTACCCAGGGACCACTGTAAATAATGATATACACCCCAGGGACCACTGTAAATAATGATATACTACCCACGGACCACTGTAAATAATGATATACTACCCAGGGACCACTTTAAATAATGATATACTATCATGGGACCACTGTAATGAATGATATACTACCAGGAACCACTGTAAATAAAGACATACTACACAGGGACCACTGTAAATAATGATATACTACCCAGGGACCACTGTAAATAAAGGTTCACTGCCCAGGGACCACTGTAAATAAAGACATACTACACAGGGACCACTGTAAATAAGTATTTACTACCCAGTGACCACTGAAAAATAATGATATACTACCCACCCAGGGACCACTGTAGATAATGATATACTACCCAGGTACGAATGTAAATAATGATAGACTACACAGAGACCACTGTAAATAATGATATAATACCCAGGGACCATTGTAGATACTGATACTCTACCCAGGGACCACTGTAAATAATAATATACTACCTAGGGACCACTGTAAATAATGATATTCTCCCCAAACCACTGCAAATAATGAGATTATACCCAGGGACCACTGTAAATAATGATATAATACCCAGGGACCATTGTAGATCCTGATACTCTACCCAGGGACCACTGTAAATAATAATATACTACCTAGGGACCACTGTAAATAATGATATTCTCCCCAAACCACTGCAAATAATGAGATAATACCCAGGGACCATTGTAGATAAGAATATACTCCTCAGAGACCACTGTAAATAATGATATTCTCCCCAGGGACCACAGTAAATAATGAGATAATACCCAGGGACCATTGTAGATACTGATATACCACTCAGGGACCATTGTAAATGATGAGATACTACCCTGGGACCACAGTAAATAATGATATACTACCCATTGACCACAGTAAATAATGAGATAATACCCAGGGACCATTGTAGATACTATCATACCACACAGGGACCATTGTAAATAATGAGATACTACCCTGGAACCACAGTAAATAATGATATGCTGCCCTGGGACCACAGTAAATAATGATATACTACCCAGGGACCACAGTAAATAATGAGATAATACCCAGGGACCATTGTAGATACTGATATACCACTCAGGGACCATTGTAAATGATGAGATACTACCCTGGGACCACAGTAAATAATGATATACTACCCATTGACCACTGTAAATAATGCGATAATACCCAGGGACCATTGTAGATACTGATATACCACTCAGGGACCATTGTAAATGATGAGATACTACCCTGGGACCACAGTAAATAATGATATACTACCCATTGACCACTGTAAATAATGCGATAATACCCAGGGACCATTGTAGATACTGATATACCACTCAGGGACCATTGTAAATGATGAGATACTACCCTGGGACCACAGTAAATAATGATATACTACCCATTGACCACAGTAAATGATGAGATAATACCCAGGGACCATTGTAGATGCTATTATACCACACAGGGACCATGGTAAATAATGAGATACTACCCTGGAACCACAGTAAATGATGAGATGCTACCCTGGGACCACAGTAAATAATGATATACTACCCTGGAACCACAGTAAATAATGAGATACAACCCAGGGACCACAGTGAATAATGAGATACTACCCAGGGACCATTGTAAATACGGATATACTACCCAAAGACCACTGTAAATAATGATATTCTCCACAGGGACCACAGTAAATAATGAGATAATACCCAGGGACCACTGTAAATAATGATATATTACCCAGGGACCACTGTAAATAATGAGAAACTACCCAGGGACCACAGTAAATAATGAGATAATACCCAGGGACCACTGTAAATAATGAGAAACTACCCAGGGACCACAGTAAATAATGAGATAATACCCAGGGATCACTGTAAATAATGATATATTACCCAGGGACCATTGTAGATCCTGATACTCTACACAGGGACCACTCTAAATAATGATATACTTCCCAGGGACCACTGCAAATAATGATATTCTCCCCAAACCACAGTAAATAATGAGATTATACCCAGGGACCACTGTAAATAATGATATATTACCCAGGGACCATTGTAGATCCTGATACTCTACCCAGGGACCACTGAAAATAATGATATACTACCTAGGGACCACTGTAAATAATGATATTCTCCCCAAACCACTGCAAATAATGAGATAATACCCAGGGACCATTGTAGATAAGAATATACTCCCCAGAGACCACTGTAAATAATGAGCTACTACCCAGGGACCACTGTAAGTAATGAGATAATACCCAGGGACCATTGTAGATACTGATATACCACTCAGGGACCACTGTAAATAATGATATACTACCCTGGGAGCACTGTAAATAATGATATACTACCCACGGCAACTGTAAATAATGATATACTACCCTGGGACCACTGTAAATAATCATATTCTTCACAGGGGCCACAATAAATAATTATATACTACCCTGGGAGCACTGTAAATAATGATATAAACAAACAAAGAACAAAGAAATGTACAGCACAGGAACAGGCCCTTCGGCCCTCCAAGCCCGTGCCGACCATACTGCCCGACTAAACTACAATCTTCTACACTTCCTGGGTCCGTATCCTTCTATTCCCATCCTATTCATATATTTGTCAAGATGCCCCTTAAATGTCCCTATCGTCCCCGCTTCCACTACCTCCTCCGGTAGCGAGTTCCAGGCACCCACTACCCTCTGCGTAAAAAACTTGCCTCGTACATCTACTCTAAACCTTGCCCCTCTCACCTTAAACCTATGCCCCCTAGTAATTGACCCCTCTACCCTGGGGAAAAGCCTCTGACTATCCACTCTGTCTATGCCCCTCATAATTTTGTATACCTCTATCAGGTCGCCCCTCAACCTCCTTCGTTCCAGTGAGAACAAACCGAGTTTATTCAATCGCTCCTCATAGCTTATGCCCTCCATACCAGGCAACATTCTGGTAAATCTCTTCTGCACCCTCTCTAAAGCCTCCACATCCTTCTGGTAGTGTGGCGACCAGAATTGAACACTATACTCCAAGTGTGGCCTAACTAAGGTTCTATACAGCTGCAACATGACTTGCCAATTCTTATACTCAATGCCCCGGCCAATGAAGGCAAGCATGCCGTATGCCTTCTTGACTACCTTCTCCACCTGTGTAGCCCCTTTCAGTGATCTGTGGACCTGTACTCCTAGATCTCTTTGACTTTCAATACTCTTGAGGGTTCTACCATTCACTGTATATTCCCTACCTGCATTAGCCCTTCCAAAATGCATTACCTCACATTTGTCCAGGTTAAACCCCATCTGCCATCTCTCCGCCCAAGTCTCCAGACAATCTAAATCCTGCTGTATCCTCAGACAGTCCTCATCGCTATCCGCAATTCCACCAACCTTTGTGTCGTCTGCAAACTTACTAATCAGACCAGTTACATTTTCCTCCAAATCATTTATATATACTACAAAGAGCAAAGGTCCCAGCACTGATCCCTGTGGAACACCACTGGTCACAGCCCTCCAATTAGAAAAGCATCCCTCCATTGCTACCCTCTGCCTTCTATGGCCTAGCCAGTTCTGTATCCATATACTATCCAGTGACAAATCTAAATAAAAATATACTTCCGAGGGACCACTGTAATTAAAGATACAACATCCAGAATCCATTGTAAATAATGAGATACTACCCAGGGATCACGCTAAATAATGATATACTACCCTGGGACCACTGTAAATAATCATATTCTTCACAGGGACCACAATAAATAATGATATACTACCCAGTAACCAGTATTAAATAATGATATACTACCCAGTGACCAGTGTAAATAATGATATACTACCCTGGGACAACTGTAAATAATCATATTCTTCACAGGGACCACAATAAATAATGATATACTACCCAGCGACCAGTGTAAGTAATGATATACTACCCAGGGACCATTGTAGTTACTGATATACTATCCAGGGTTCACGGTAAATAATGATATACTACCCTGGGACCACTGTAAATAATCATAGTCTTCACAGGGACCACAATAAATAATGATATACTGCCCAGTAACCAGAATAAATAATGATATACTACCCAGCGACCAGTGTAAATAATGATATACTACCCAGGGACCATTGTAGTTACTGATATATTATCCAGGGTTCACGGTAAATAATGATATACCACCCTGGGACCACTGTAAATAATGGTATACCATCCAGCGACAACTCTAAATAAAGATACACTACCGAGGAAACACTGTAATTAAAGATACACCATCCAGAGTCCATTGTAAATAATGAGATACTACCCAGGGACCACTGTTATTAATGATATTCTACCCAGGGTCCACTGTAAATAAAGATATACAACCCAGGGACCACAGTAAATAATGAGATAATACCCAGGGACCACTGTAAATAATGATATACTACCCAGGGACCACAGTAAATAATGAGATACTTCCCAGTGACCATTGTAGATACGTATATACTACCCAGAGACCACTGTAAATAATGATATTCTCCACAGGGACCACAGTAAATAATGAGATACAACCCAGGGACCACAGTAAATAATGAGATAATACCCAGGGACCACTGTAAATAATGAGAAACTACCCAGGGACCACAGTAAATAATGAGATAATACCCAGGGACCACTGTAAATAATGATATATTACCCAGGGACCATTGTAGATCCTGGTACTCTACCCAGGGACCACTCTAAATAATGATATACTTCCCAGGGACCACTGCAAATAATGATATTCTCCCCAAACCACAGTAAATAATGAGATGATACCCAGGGACCACTGTAAATAATGATATATTACCCAGGGACCATTGTAGATCCTGATACTCTACCCAGGGACCACTGTAAATAATGATATACGACCTAGGGACCACTGTAAATAATGATATTCTCCCCAAACCACTGCAAATAATGAGATAATACCCAGGGACCATTGTAGATAAGAATATACTCCCCAGACACCACTGTAAATAATGAGATACTACCCAGGGACCACTGTAAGTAATGAGATAATACCCAGGGACCATTGTAGATACTGATATACCACTCAGGGACCACTGTAAATAATGATATACTACCCTGGGAGCACTGTAAATAATGATATACTACCCTGGGACCACTGTAAATAATCATATTCTTCACAGGGACCACAATAAATAATTATATACTACCCTGGGAATACTGTAAATAATGATACACTATCCAGTGACAAATCTAAATAAAAATATACTTCCGAGGGACCACTGTAATTAAAGATACAACATCCAGAATCCATTGTAAATAATGAGATACTACCCAGGGATCACGCTAAATGATGATATACTACCCTGGGACCACTGTAAATAATCATATTCTTCACAGGGACCACAATAAATAATGATATACTACCCAGTAACCAGTATTAAATAATGATATACTACCCAGTGACCAGTGTAAATAATGATATACTACCCTGGGACAACTGTAAATAATCATATTCTTCACAGGGACCACAATAAATAATGATATACTGCCCAGTAACCAGTATAAATAATGATATACTACCCAGCGACCAGTGTAAATAATGATATACTACCCAGGGACCATTGTAGTTACTGATATACTATCCAGGGTTCACGGTAAATAATGATATACTACCCTGGGACCACTGTAAATAATCATATTCTTCACAGGGACCACAATAAATAATGATATACTACCCAGCGACCAGTGTAAATAATGATATACTACCCAGGGACCATTGTAGTTACTGATATACTATCCAGGGTTCACGGTAAATAATGATATACTACCCTGGGACCACTGTAAATAATCATATTCTTCACAGGGACCACAATAAATAATGATATACTGCCCAGTAACCAGTATAAATAATGATATACTACCCAGCGACCAGTGTAAATAATGATATACTACCCAGGGACCATTGTAGTTACTGATATATTATCCAGGGTTCACGGTAAATAATGATATACCACCCTGGGACCACTGTAAATAATGTTATACCATCCAGCGACAACTCTAAATAAAGATACACTACCGAGGAAACACTGTAATTAAAGATACAGCATCCAGAGTCCATTGTAAATAACGAGATACTACCCAGGGACCACTGTAAGTAATGCTATTCTACCCAGGGTCCACTGTAAATAATGATATACAACCCAGGGACCACAGTAAATAATGAGATAATACCCAGGGACCACTGTAAATAATGATATACGACCCAGGGACCACAGTAAATAATGAGATACTTCCCAGGGACCATTGTAGATACGTATATACTACCCAGAGACCACTGTAAATAATGATATTCTCCACAGGGACCACAGTAAATAATGAGATACAACCCAGGGACCACAGTAAATAATGAGATAATACCCAGGGACCACTGTAAATAATGAGAAACTACCCAGGGACCACAGTAAATAATGAGATAATACCCAGGGAACACTGTAAATAATGATATATTACCCAGGGACCATTGTAGATCCTGATACTCTACCCAGGGACCACTCTAAATAATGATATACTTCCCAGGGACCACTGTAAATAATGATATTCTCCCCAAACCACTGCAAATAATGAGATAATACCCAGGGACCATTGTAGATAAGAATATACTCCCCAGAGACCACTGTAAATAATGAGATACTACCCAGGGACCACTGTAAATAATGAGATAATACCCAGGGACCATTGTAGATACTGATATACCACTCTGGGACCACTATAAATAATGATATACTACCCAGGGACCACTGTAAATAATGATATACTACCCAGAGACCAATGTAAATAAAGATGTTCTCCCCAGGGACCACAGTAAATATTGAGAAAATACCCAGGGACCATTGTAGATACTGATATACCACTCAGGGACCATTGTAAATGATGAGATACTACCCTGGGACGACAGTAAATAATGATATACATCCCAGGGACCACAGTAAATAATGAGATAATACCCAGGGACCATTGTAGATACTATTATACCACACAGGGACCATTGTAAATAATGAGATACTACTCTGGGACCACAGTAAATGATGATATTCTACCCAGGGACCTCAGTAAATAATGAGATAATACCCAGAGGCCATTGTAGATACGGATATACCACTCAGGGACCACTGTAAATAATGCTATACTACCCAGGGACCACTGTAAATAATGATATACGACCCAGGGACCACAGTAAATAATGAGATACTTCCCAGGGACCATTGTAGATACGTATATACTACCCAGAGACCACTGTAAATAATGATATTCTCCACAGGGACCACAGTAAATAATGAGATACAACCCAGGGACCACAGTAAATAATGAGATAATACCCAGGGACCACTGTAAATAATGAGAAACTACCCAGGGACCACAGTAAATAATGAGATAATACCCAGGGAACACTGTAAATAATGATATATTACCCAGGGACCATTGTAGATCCTGATACTCTACCCAGGGACCACTCTAAATAATGATATACTTCCCAGGGACCACTGTAAATAATGATATTCTCCCCAAACCACTGCAAATAATGAGATAATACCCAGGGACCATTGTAGATAAGAATATACTCCCCAGAGACCACTGTAAATAATGAGATACTACCCAGGGACCACTGTAAATAATGAGATAAATCCCAGGGACCATTGTAGATACTGATATACCACTCTGGGACCACTATAAATAATGATATACTACCCAGGGACCACTGTAAATAATGATATACTACCCAGAGACCAATGTAAATAAAGATGTTCTCCCCAGGGACCACAGTAAATATTGAGAAAATACCCAGGGACCATTGTAGATACTGATATACCACTCAGGGACCATTGTAAATGATGAGATACTACCCTGGGACGACAGTAAATAATGATATACATCCCAGGGACCACAGTAAATAATGAGATAATACCCAGGGACCATTGTAGATACTATTATACCACACAGGGACCATTGTAAATAATGAGATACTACTCTGGGACCACAGTAAATGATGATATTCTACCCAGGGACCTCAGTAAATAATGAGATAATACCCAGAGGCCATTGTAGATACGGATATACCACTCAGGGACCACTGTAAATAATGCTATACTACCCAGGGACCACTGTAAATAATGATATACGACCCAGGGACCACAGTAAATAATGAGATACTTCCCAGGGACCATTGTAGATACGTATATACTACCCAGAGACCACTGTAAATAATGATATTCTCCACAGGGACCACAGTAAATAATGAGATACAACCCAGGGACCACAGTAAATAATGAGATAATACCCAGGGACCACTGTAAATAATGAGAAACTACCCAGGGACCACAGTAAATAATGAGATAATACCCAGGGAACACTGTAAATAATGATATATTACCCAGGGACCATTGTAGATCCTGATACTCTACCCAGGGACCACTCTAAATAATGATATACTTCCCAGGGACCACTGTAAATAATGATATTCTCCCCAAACCACTGCAAATAATGAGATAATACCCAGGGACCATTGTAGATAAGAATATACTCCCCAGAGACCACTGTAAATAATGAGATACTACCCAGGGACCACTGTAAATAATGAGATAAATCCCAGGGACCATTGTAGATACTGATATACCACTCTGGGACCACTATAAATAATGATATACTACCCAGGGACCACTGTAAATAATGATATACTACCCAGAGACCAATGTAAATAAAGATGTTCTCCCCAGGGACCACAGTAAATATTGAGAAAATACCCAGGGACCATTGTAGATACTGATATACCACTCAGGGACCATTGTAAATGATGAGATACTACCCTGGGACGACAGTAAATAATGATATACATCCCAGGGACCACAGTAAATAATGAGATAATACCCAGGGACCATTGTAGATACTATTATACCACACAGGGACCATTGTAAATAATGAGATACTACTCTGGGACCACAGTAAATGATGATATTCTACCCAGGGACCTCAGTAAATAATGAGATAATACCCAGAGGCCATTGTAGATACGGATATACCACTCAGGGACCACTGTAAATAATGCTATACTACCCAGGGACCACTGTAAATAATGATATACTACCCAGCGACCACTGTAAATAATGGTATACTGCCCAGGGGCCACTGTGCTTAATGATATATTGCCCAGTGACCACTGTAAATAATGATATACTGCCCATGGACCACTGTGATTAAAGATGTACTGCACAGTGCAGACTATAATTGATGACATACTGTCCAGGGCCCACTGTAAATCGTGATATACCACCCTGGGACCACTGTAAATAACGATATACTACGCAGGGACCACTGTTGAAAATGATATACTACCCAGGGGCTACAGTAAATAAAGATATACTATCCATGGACAACTGTAAATAATGATATCCTACCCAGGGACAACTGTAAATAATGATATACTGCTCAGGGACCACTGTAAATAATGAAATACTACCAGGGGCCCACTGAAAATAATGATATACAACGCAGGGACGACTGTATATTGGACATGATACCCATGGTCCACTGTAAGTAATGATATACTCCCCAGGGAACACTATAAATAAAGATATACTGCCCACGGTCCACTAAAAATAATGATATACTGCCCTGGCGCCACTGTAAATATTGAAATACTATCCAGTGACCACTGTAAATGATGATAACTGCCCACAGCCAATGTAAATAATAGTATACTACACAGGGACCACTGTAAATAATGATATACTACCCAGGGATCACGGTAAATAATGATGTACTACCCAGGGTACATTGTAAATAATGATATTCTACCCAGGGTCCACTGTAAATACTGATATACTATCCAAGTACCACAGTAAACAATGATATAATACCCAGGGACCACTGTAAATAATGATATTCTACCCAGGGACCACTGTAAACAATGATATAATACCCAGAGACCACTGTAAATCATGAAATACTACCAGGGGCCCACTGTAAATAATGATATACAACGCAGGGACCACTGCAAATAATGATATTCTACCCAGGGACCACTGTAAATGTTGATATACTACCCAGGGACCACTGTAAATCATGATATTCTACCCAGGGACCACTGAACATAATGAAATACTACACAGGGACCACTGTAAATAATGATATACTACCCATGGGAACTGTAAATACTGATATACTACCCACGGCCACTGTAAATAATACGAAGTCTTACAACACCAGGTTAAAGTCCAACAGGTTTGTTTCGATGTCACTAGCTTTCGGAGCGCTGCTCCTTTCTCAGGTGAATGAAGAGGTATAATCCAGAAACACATATATAGACAAATTCAATGCCAAACAATGCTTGGAATGCGACCATTAGCAGGTGATTAAATCTTTACAGATCCAGAGATGGGGTAACCCCAGGTTAACGAGGTGTGAATTGCATCAAGCCAGGACAGTTGGTGTGATTTCGCAGGCCAGATGGTGGGGGATGAATGTAATGTGACATGAATCCCAGGTCCCGGTTGACCACTGTAAATAATGATATACCATCCAGCGACAACTCTAAATAAAGATACACTACCGAGGAAACACTGTAATTAAAAATACACCATCCAGAGTCCATTGTAAATAATGAGATACAACCCAGGGACCCCTGTAAGTAATGCTATTCTCCACAGGGACCACAGTAAATAATGAGATACAACCCAGGGACCACAGTGAATAATGAGATACTACCCAGGGACCATTGTAGATACGGATATACTATCCAAAGACCACTGTAAATAATGATATTCTCCACAGGGACCACAGTAAATAATGAGATAATACCCAGGGACCACTGTAAATAATGATATACTACCCAGGGACCACAGTAAATAATGAGGTAATACCCAGGGACCACTGTAAATAATGGTATATTACCCAGGGACCATTGTAGATCCTGATACTCTACCCAGGGACCACTCTAAATAATGATATACTTCCCAGGGACCACTGCAAATAAAGATATTCTCCCCACACCACAGTAAATAATGAGATTATACCCAGGGAGCACTGTAAATAATGATATAATACCCAGGGACCATTGTAGATCCTGATACTCTACCCAGGGACCACTGTAAATAATAATATACTACCTAGGGACCACTGTAAATAATGATATTCTCCCCAAACCACTGCAAATAATGAGATAATACCCAGGGACCATTGTAGATAAGAATATACTCCTCAGAGACCACTGTAAATAATGATATTCTCCCCAGGGACCATAGTAAATAATGAGATAATACCCAGGGACCATTGTAGATACTGATATACCACTCAGGGACCATTGTAAATGATGAGATCCTACCCTGGGACCACAGTAAATAATGATATACTACCCATTGACCACAGTAAATAATGAGATAATACCCAGGGACCATTGTAGATACTGATATACCACTCTGGGACCACTATAAATAATGATATACTACCCAGGGACCACTGTAAATAATGATATACTACCCAGAGACCAATGTAAATAAAGATGTTCTCCCCAGGGACCACAGTAAATATTGAGAAAATACCCAGGGACCATTGTAGATACTGATATACCACTCAGGGACCATTGTAAATGATGAGATACTACCCTGGGACGACAGTAAATAATGATATACATCCCAGGGACCACAGTAAATAATGAGATAATACCCAGGGACCATTGTAGATACTATTATACCACACAGGGACCATTGTAAATAATGAGATACTACTCTGGGACCACAGTAAATGATGATATTCTACCCAGGGACCTCAGTAAATAATGAGATAATACCCAGAGGCCATTGTAGATACGGATATACCACTCAGGGACCACTGTAAATAATGCTATACTACCCAGGGACCACTGTAAATAATGATATACTACCCAGCGACCACTGTAAATAATGGTATACTGCCCAGGGGCCACTGTGCTTAATGATATATTGCCCAGTGACCACTGTAAATAATGATATACTGCCCATGGACCACTGTGATTAAAGATGTACTGCACAGTGCAGACTATAATTGATGACATACTGTCCAGGGCCCACTGTAAATCGTGATATACCACCCTGGGACCACTGTAAATAACGATATACTACGCAGGGACCACTGTTGAAAATGATATACTACCCAGGGGCTACAGTAAATAAAGATATACTATCCATGGACAACTGTAAATAATGATATCCTACCCAGGGACAACTGTAAATAATGATATACTGCTCAGGGACCACTGTAAATAATGAAATACTACCAGGGGCCCACTGAAAATAATGATATACAACGCAGGGACGACTGTATATTGGACATGATACCCATGGTCCACTGTAAGTAATGATATACTCCCCAGGGAACACTATAAATAAAGATATACTGCCCACGGTCCACTAAAAATAATGATATACTGCCCTGGCGCCACTGTAAATATTGAAATACTATCCAGTGACCACTGTAAATGATGATAACTGCCCACAGCCAATGTAAATAATAGTATACTACACAGGGACCACTGTAAATAATGATATACTACCCAGGGATCACGGTAAATAATGATGTACTACCCAGGGTACATTGTAAATAATGATATTCTACCCAGGGTCCACTGTAAATACTGATATACTATCCAAGTACCACAGTAAACAATGATATAATACCCAGGGACCACTGTAAATAATGATATTCTACCCAGGGACCACTGTAAACAATGATATAATACCCAGAGACCACTGTAAATCATGAAATACTACCAGGGGCCCACTGTAAATAATGATATACAACGCAGGGACCACTGCAAATAATGATATTCTACCCAGGGACCACTGTAAATGTTGATATACTACCCAGGGACCACTGTAAATCATGATATTCTACCCAGGGACCACTGAACATAATGAAATACTACACAGGGACCACTGTAAATAATGATATACTACCCATGGGAACTGTAAATACTGATATACTACCCACGGCCACTGTAAATAATACGAAGTCTTACAACACCAGGTTAAAGTCCAACAGGTTTGTTTCGATGTCACTAGCTTTCGGAGCGCTGCTCCTTTCTCAGGTGAATGAAGAGGTATAATCCAGAAACACATATATAGACAAATTCAATGCCAAACAATGCTTGGAATGCGACCATTAGCAGGTGATTAAATCTTTACAGATCCAGAGATGGGGTAACCCCAGGTTAACGAGGTGTGAATTGCATCAAGCCAGGACAGTTGGTGTGATTTCGCAGGCCAGATGGTGGGGGATGAATGTAATGTGACATGAATCCCAGGTCCCGGTTGACCACTGTAAATAATGATATACCATCCAGCGACAACTCTAAATAAAGATACACTACCGAGGAAACACTGTAATTAAAAATACACCATCCAGAGTCCATTGTAAATAATGAGATACAACCCAGGGACCCCTGTAAGTAATGCTATTCTCCACAGGGACCACAGTAAATAATGAGATACAACCCAGGGACCACAGTGAATAATGAGATACTACCCAGGGACCATTGTAGATACGGATATACTATCCAAAGACCACTGTAAATAATGATATTCTCCACAGGGACCACAGTAAATAATGAGATAATACCCAGGGACCACTGTAAATAATGATATACTACCCAGGGACCACAGTAAATAATGAGGTAATACCCAGGGACCACTGTAAATAATGGTATATTACCCAGGGACCATTGTAGATCCTGATACTCTACCCAGGGACCACTCTAAATAATGATATACTTCCCAGGGACCACTGCAAATAAAGATATTCTCCCCACACCACAGTAAATAATGAGATTATACCCAGGGAGCACTGTAAATAATGATATAATACCCAGGGACCATTGTAGATCCTGATACTCTACCCAGGGACCACTGTAAATAATAATATACTACCTAGGGACCACTGTAAATAATGATATTCTCCCCAAACCACTGCAAATAATGAGATAATACCCAGGGACCATTGTAGATAAGAATATACTCCTCAGAGACCACTGTAAATAATGATATTCTCCCCAGGGACCATAGTAAATAATGAGATAATACCCAGGGACCATTGTAGATACTGATATACCACTCAGGGACCATTGTAAATGATGAGATCCTACCCTGGGACCACAGTAAATAATGATATACTACCCATTGACCACAGTAAATAATGAGATAATACCCAGGGACCATTGTAGATAAGAATATACTCCTCAGAGACCACTGTAAATAATGATATTCTCCCCAGGGACCATAGTAAATAATGAGATAAATCCCAGGGACCATTGTAGATACTGATATACCACTCTGGGACCACTATAAATAATGATATACTACCCAGGGACCACTGTAAATAATGATATACTACCCAGAGACCAATGTAAATAAAGATGTTCTCCCCAGGGACCACAGTAAATATTGAGAAAATACCCAGGGACCATTGTAGATACTGATATACCACTCAGGGACCATTGTAAATGATGAGATACTACCCTGGGACGACAGTAAATAATGATATACATCCCAGGGACCACAGTAAATAATGAGATAATACCCAGGGACCATTGTAGATACTATTATACCACACAGGGACCATTGTAAATAATGAGATACTACTCTGGGACCACAGTAAATGATGATATTCTACCCAGGGACCTCAGTAAATAATGAGATAATACCCAGAGGCCATTGTAGATACGGATATACCACTCAGGGACCACTGTAAATAATGCTATACTACCCAGGGACCACTGTAAATAATGATATACTACCCAGCGACCACTGTAAATAATGGTATACTGCCCAGGGGCCACTGTGCTTAATGATATATTGCCCAGTGACCACTGTAAATAATGATATACTGCCCATGGACCACTGTGATTAAAGATGTACTGCACAGTGCAGACTATAATTGATGACATACTGTCCAGGGCCCACTGTAAATCGTGATATACCACCCTGGGACCACTGTAAATAACGATATACTACGCAGGGACCACTGTTGAAAATGATATACTACCCAGGGGCTACAGTAAATAAAGATATACTATCCATGGACAACTGTAAATAATGATATCCTACCCAGGGACAACTGTAAATAATGATATACTGCTCAGGGACCACTGTAAATAATGAAATACTACCAGGGGCCCACTGAAAATAATGATATACAACGCAGGGACGACTGTATATTGGACATGATACCCATGGTCCACTGTAAGTAATGATATACTCCCCAGGGAACACTATAAATAAAGATATACTGCCCACGGTCCACTAAAAATAATGATATACTGCCCTGGCGCCACTGTAAATATTGAAATACTATCCAGTGACCACTGTAAATGATGATAACTGCCCACAGCCAATGTAAATAATAGTATACTACACAGGGACCACTGTAAATAATGATATACTACCCAGGGATCACGGTAAATAATGATGTACTACCCAGGGTACATTGTAAATAATGATATTCTACCCAGGGTCCACTGTAAATACTGATATACTATCCAAGTACCACAGTAAACAATGATATAATACCCAGGGACCACTGTAAATAATGATATTCTACCCAGGGACCACTGTAAACAATGATATAATACCCAGAGACCACTGTAAATCATGAAATACTACCAGGGGCCCACTGTAAATAATGATATACAACGCAGGGACCACTGCAAATAATGATATTCTACCCAGGGACCACTGTAAATGTTGATATACTACCCAGGGACCACTGTAAATCATGATATTCTACCCAGGGACCACTGAACATAATGAAATACTACACAGGGACCACTGTAAATAATGATATACTACCCATGGGAACTGTAAATACTGATATACTACCCACGGCCACTGTAAATAATACGAAGTCTTACAACACCAGGTTAAAGTCCAACAGGTTTGTTTCGATGTCACTAGCTTTCGGAGCGCTGCTCCTTTCTCAGGTGAATGAAGAGGTATAATCCAGAAACACATATATAGACAAATTCAATGCCAAACAATGCTTGGAATGCGACCATTAGCAGGTGATTAAATCTTTACAGATCCAGAGATGGGGTAACCCCAGGTTAACGAGGTGTGAATTGCATCAAGCCAGGACAGTTGGTGTGATTTCGCAGGCCAGATGGTGGGGGATGAATGTAATGTGACATGAATCCCAGGTCCCGGTTGACCACTGTAAATAATGATATACCATCCAGCGACAACTCTAAATAAAGATACACTACCGAGGAAACACTGTAATTAAAAATACACCATCCAGAGTCCATTGTAAATAATGAGATACAACCCAGGGACCCCTGTAAGTAATGCTATTCTCCACAGGGACCACAGTAAATAATGAGATACAACCCAGGGACCACAGTGAATAATGAGATACTACCCAGGGACCATTGTAGATACGGATATACTATCCAAAGACCACTGTAAATAATGATATTCTCCACAGGGACCACAGTAAATAATGAGATAATACCCAGGGACCACTGTAAATAATGATATACTACCCAGGGACCACAGTAAATAATGAGGTAATACCCAGGGACCACTGTAAATAATGGTATATTACCCAGGGACCATTGTAGATCCTGATACTCTACCCAGGGACCACTCTAAATAATGATATACTTCCCAGGGACCACTGCAAATAAAGATATTCTCCCCACACCACAGTAAATAATGAGATTATACCCAGGGAGCACTGTAAATAATGATATAATACCCAGGGACCATTGTAGATCCTGATACTCTACCCAGGGACCACTGTAAATAATAATATACTACCTAGGGACCACTGTAAATAATGATATTCTCCCCAAACCACTGCAAATAATGAGATAATACCCAGGGACCATTGTAGATAAGAATATACTCCTCAGAGACCACTGTAAATAATGATATTCTCCCCAGGGACCATAGTAAATAATGAGATAATACCCAGGGACCATTGTAGATACTGATATACCACTCAGGGACCATTGTAAATGATGAGATCCTACCCTGGGACCACAGTAAATAATGATATACTACCCATTGACCACAGTAAATAATGAGATAATACCCAGGGACCATTGTAGATACTATCATACCACACAGGGACCATTGTAAATAATGAGATACTACCCTGGAACCACAGTAAATAATGAGATGCTACCCTGGGACCACAGTAAATAATGATATACTACCCAGGGACCACAGTAAATAATGAGATAATACCCAGGGACCATTGTAGATACTGATATACCACTCAGGCACCATTGTAAATGATGAGATACTACCCTGGGACCACAGTAAATAATGATATACTACCCATTGACCACTGTAAATAATGCGATAATACCCAGGGACCATTGTAGATACTGATATACCACTCAGGGACCATTGTAAATGATGAGATACTACCCTGGGACCACAGTAAATAATGATATACTACCCATTGACCACTGTAAATAATGCGATAATACCCAGGGACCATTGTAGATACTGATATACCACTCAGGGACCATTGTAAATGATGAGATACTACCCTGGGACCACAGTAAATAATGATATACTACCCATTGACCACAGTAAATGATGAGATAATACCCAGGGACCATTGTAGATACTATTATACCACACAGGGGCCATGGTAAATAATGAGATACTACCCTGGAACCACAGTAAATGATGAGATGCTACCCTGGGACCACAGTAAATAATGATATACTACCCTGGAACCACAGTAAATAATGAGATACAACCCAGGGACCACAGTGAATAATGAGATACTACCCAGGGACCATTGTAAATACGGATATACTACCCAAAGACCACTGTAAATAATGATATTCTCCACAGGGACCACAGTAAATAATGAGATAATACCCAGGGACCACTGTAAATAATGATATATTACCCAGGGACCATTGTAGATCCTGATACTCTATCCAGGGACCACTCTAAATAATGATATACTTCCCAGGGACCACTGCAAATAAAGATATTCTCCCCAAACCACAGTAAATAATGAGATTATACCCAGGGAGCACTGTAAATAATGATATATTACCCAGGGACCATTGTAGATCCTGATACTCTACCCAGGGACCACTGTAAATAATGATATACTGCCTAGGGACCACTGTAAATAATGATATTCTCCCCAAACCACTGCAAATAATGAGATAATACCCAGGGACCATTGTAGATAAGAATATACTCCCCAGAGACCACTGTAAATAATGATATTCTCCCCAGGGACCACAGTAAATAATGAGATAATACCCAGGGACCATTGTAGATACTGGTATACCACTCAGGGACCATTTTAAATGATGAGATACTACCCTGGGACCACAGTAAATAATGATATACTACCCATTGACCACAGTAAATAATCAGATAATACCCAGGGACCATTGTAGATACTATTATACCACACAGGGACCATTGTAAATAATGAGATACTACCCTGGAACCACAGTAAATAATGAGATGCTACCCTGGGACCACTGTAAATAATGAAATACTACCCAGTGACCACAGTAAATAATGAGATAATACCCAGGGACCATTGTAGATACTGATATACCACTCAGGGACCATTGTAAATGATGAGATACTACCCTGGGACCACAGTAAATAATGATATACTACCCATTGACCACAGTAAATAATGAGATAATACCCAGGGAGCATTGTAAATACTGATCTCCCACTCAGGGACCATTGTAAATGATGAGATACTACCCTGGGACCACAGTAAATTATCATATACTACACAGGGACCATAGTAAATAATGAGATAATACCCAGGGACCATTGTAGATACTATTATACCACACAGGCACCATTGTAAATAATGAGATACTACCCTGGGACCACAGTAAATAATGAGATACTACCCTGGGACCACAGTAAATAATGAGATAATACCCAGGGACCATTGTAGATACTATTATACCACACAGGGACCATTGTAAATAATGAGATACTACCCTGGGACCACAGTAAATAATGAGATACTACCCTGGGATAACAGTAAATAATGATATACTACCCAGGGACCACAGTAAATAATGAGATAATACCCAGGGACCATTGTAGATACTATTATACCACACAGGGACCATTGTAAATAATGAGATACTACCCTGGGACCACAGTAAATAATGAGATACTACCCTGGGACCACAGTAAATAATGATATTCTCCCCAGGGACCACCGTAAATAATGAGATAATACCCAGGGACCATTGTAGGTACTGATATAACACACAGGGACCATTGTAATTAATGAGATACTACCCAGGGACCTCAGTAAATAATGAGATAATACCCAGGGGCCATTGTAGATACGGATACACCACTCAGGGACCACTGTAAATAATGCTATACTACCCAGGGACCACTGTAAATAATGATATGCTACCCAGAGACCACTGTAAATAATGATATTCTCCCCAGGGACCACAGTAAATAATGAGATAATTCCCAGGGACCATTGTAGATACTGATATAACACACAGGGACCATTGTAAATGATGAGATACTACCCAGGGACCACTGTAAATAATGATATACTACCCAGGGACCACTGTAAGTAATGAGACACTACCCAGGGACCATTGTAGATACTGATATAACACACAGGGACCATTGTAAATAATGAGATACTACCCAGGGACCACTGTAAATAATGATATTCTAACCAGGGACCACTGCAGATAATGATATACTGCCCAGGGACAACTGTAAATAATGGATTACTATCCAGTGACCACTGTAAATGATGATACCTACCCAAGGCCACTGTAAATAATGGTATACTATCCAGGGACGACTGTAAATAATGATTTATTAACCAGGGACCACTGTATATAATGTTATTCTACCCAGGGACCGCTGTGCATAATGATATACTACACAGGGACCACTGTAAATAACGATATGCTTCCCAGGGACCACTGTAAAGAATGAGATACTACTCAGGGACCCGTGTAAAACATGCTGTACTACCAAAGGACCATTGCAAATGATAATAATCTACCCTGGGATCACTGTAAATAATGATGCACTATCCAAGGACCACTGTAAATAATGATATACTGCCCAGGGACCACTGTAACTAATGAAATACTATCCAGTGGCCACTGTAAATGATGCTACCTCCCCAAGGCCACTGTAAATAATGGTATACAACCCAGGAACCGCTGAAGATAACGATATTCCACCCAGGGACCACTGTAAGTAATGGCATACTACCCAGGAACCACTGTATATAATGATATTCTGCACAGAGACCACTGTAAATAATGAAATACAACCCAGTGACCACTGTAAGTCATGACATACCACCTAGGGACTACTGTAAATAATGATATTCTGCACAGAGGCCACTGTAAATAATGATATACTACCCAGGGACCACTGTCAATAATGATATACTGCGCAGGGACCACTGTATATAAAGATACACTGCCCAGGGACCAATGTAAATAATGATATACTGCCCAGGGACCACTTAAAATAATGATATTCTGCACAGAGACCACTCTAAGTAATGATATACTACCCAGGGACCACTGTCAATAATGATATACTGCCCAGGGACCTCTGTATATAATGATAGACTAGCCCGAGACCACTGTATATAATGATATGCTACCCAGGGTCCACTGTCAATAATGATATACAGCCCAGGGACCACTGTCAATAATGATATACTGCCCAGGGACCACTGTATATAATGATATACTAGCCCGAGATCACTGTATATAATGATATACTGCCCAGGGACCACTGTCAATAATGATATACTGCCCAGGGACCACTGTAAATAATGAGATACTGCCCAGGGACCACTGTCAATAATGATATACTGCACAGGGACCACTGTATATAATGATATACTGCCCAGGAACCACTGTAAATAATGATATACTACCCAGGGACCACTGTGTATAATGATATACTAGCCAGAGACCACTGTATATAATGATATACTGCCCAGGGACCACTGTAAATTATTCCCTGGAAAAACAGTAAGAAATGGGGGGAGTTTCTAGAATACGCAAGTCGATTCTACAATGAGGGGCCAGGTGGGAGGCCAGCCCACACTCACACTCAGGCCACTCCCGGCCAGCCCACACACACACTCCAGGCCAGTCCCGGCCAGCCCACACACACATTCCAGGCCACTCCCGGCCAGCCCACACACACACTCCAGGAAACTCCCGGCCAGCACACACACACACCCCAGGACTCTCCCGGCCAGCCCACACACACACTCCAGGCCACTCCCGGCCAGCCCACACACACACTCCAGGCCAGGCCACACCCGGCCAGCCCACACACACACTCCAGGCCACTCCCGGCCAGCCCACACACACACTCCAGGCCAGGCCACTCCCGGCCATCCCACACACACACTCCAGGCCACACCCGGCCAGCCCACACACACACTCCAGGCCACTCCCGGCCAGCCCACACACACACTCCAGGCCAGGCCACTCCCGGCCATCCCACACACACACTCCACACCACTCCCGGCCAGCCCACACACACACTCCAGGCCACTCCCGGCCAGCCCACACACACACTCCAGGCCACTCCCGGCCAGCCAACACACACTCCAGGTCACTCCCGGACAGCCCACACACACACTCCAGGCCAGGCCACTCCCGGCAAGTCCACACACACACTCCAGGACACTCCCGGCCAGCCCACACACACACTCAAGGCCACACCCGGCCAGCCCACACACACACTCCAGGCCAGCCCACACACACACTCCAGGCCACTCCCGGCCAGCCCACACACACACTCCAGGCGACTCCCGGCCAGCCCACACACACACTCCTGGCCACTCCCGGCCAGCCCACACACAGACCCCAGGCCACTCCCGGCAAGCCCACACACACACTCCAGGCCACTCCCGGCCAGCCCACACACACACTCCAGGCCACTCCCGGCCAGCCCAATCACACACTCCAGGCCACTCCCGGCCAGCCCACACACACACTCCAATCCACTCCCGGCCAGTCCACACACACACTCCCGGCCACTCCCAGCCAGCCCACACACACTCCAGGCCAGCCCACTCCCGGCCAGCCCACACACACACACGAGGCCACTCCCGGACAGCCCAACCACACACTCCAGGCCACTCCCGGGCAGCCCACACACACACTCCAGGCCACTCCCGGCCAGCCCACACACACACTCCAGGCCACTCCCGGCCAGCCCACACACACACCCCAGGCCACTCCCGGCCATCCCAACCACACACTCCAGGCCACTCCCGGGCAGCCCACACACACACTCCAGGCCACTCACGGCCAGCCCACACACACACTGCAGGCCACTCCCGGCCAGCCCACACACACACTCCAGGCCACTCACGGCCAGCCCACACACACACTCCAGGCCACTCCCGGCCAGCCCACACACACACTCCAGGCCACTCCCGGCCAGCCCACACACACACTCCAGGCCACTCCCGGCCAGCCCACACACACACTCCAGGCCACTCCCGACCACCCACACACACACTCCAGGCCACTCCCGGCCAGCCCACACACACACTCCAGGCCACTCCCGGCCAGCCCACACACACACTGCAGGCCACTCCCGGCCAGCCCACACACACACTCCAGGCCACTCCCGGCCAGCCCACACACACAATCCAGGCCACTCCCGGCCAGCCCACAGACACACTCCCGGCCACTCCCGGCCAGCCCACACACACACTCCCGTCCACTCACAGCCAGCCCACACACACTCCAGGCCAGCCCACTCCCGGCCATCCCACACACACACCAGGCAAGGCCAATCCCTGCCAGCCCACACTCACACTCCAGGCCAGCCCACACACAGACTCCAGGCTACTCCCGACCAGCCCACACTCACACTCCAGGCCACTCCCGGCCAGCCCACACACACACTCCAGGCCACTCCTGACCAGCCCACACACACACTCCAGGCCACTCCCGGCCAGCCCACACACACACTCCAGGTCTCTCCCGTCCACTCCACACACACACTCCAGGCCACTCCCGGCCAGCCCACACACACACTACAGGCCACGCCCGGCCAGCCCACACACACACTCCTGGCCACTCCCGGCCAGCCCACACACATTCCAGGTCACTCCCGGCCAGTCCACACACACACTCCAGGCCACTCCCGGCCAGCCCACACACACACTCCAGGCCACTCCCGGCCAGCCCACACACACTCTCCAGGCCACTCCCGCGCAGCCCACACACACACTCCAGGCCACTCCCGGCCAGCCCACACACACACTCCAGGCCACTCCCGGCCAGCCCACACACACACTCCAGGCCACTCCCGGGCAGCCCACACACACACTCCAGGCCACTCCCGGCCAGCCCACACACACACTCCAGGCCACACCCGGCCAGCCCACACACATACTCCAGGCCACTCCCGCGCAGCCCACACACACACTCCAGGCCACTGCCGGCCAGCCCACACACACACTCCAGGCCACTGCCGGCCAGCCCACACACACACTCCAGGCCACTCCCGGGCAGCCCACGCACACACTCCAGGCCACTCCCGTCAAGCCCACACACACACTCCAGGCCACTCCCGGCCAGCCCACACACAGACCCCAGGCCACTCCCGGCAAGCCCACACACACACTCCAGGCCACTCCCGGCCAGCCCACACACACACTCCAGGCCACTCCCGGCCAGCCCAATCACACACTCCCGGCCACTCCCGGCCAGCCCACACACACACTCCAGGCTACTCCCCGCCAGCCCACACACACACTCCAGGCCAGCCCACTCCCGGCCAGCCCACACACACACTCCCGGCCACTCCCAGCCAGCCCACACACACACTCCAGGCCAGCCCACTCCCGGCCAGCCCACACACACACACGAGGCCACTCCCGGCCAGCCCACACACACACTCCAGGCCACTCCCGGCCAGCCCACACACACACCCCAGGCCACTCCCGGCCATCCCAACCACACACTCCAGGCCACTCCCGGGCAGCCCACACACACACTCCAGGCCACTCCCGGCCAGCCCACACACACCCCCCAGGCCACTCCCGGCCATCCCAACCACACACCCCAGGCCACTCCCGGCCATCCCAACCACACACTCCAGGCCACTCCCGGGCAGCCCACACACACACTCCAGGCCACTCCCGGCCAGCCCACACACACACTCCAGGCCACTCCCGGCCAGCCCACACAAACACTCCAGGCCTGCCCACTCCCGGCCATCCCACACACACACTCCAGGCCACTCCCGGCCAGCCCACACACACACTGCAAACCACTCCCGGCCAGCCCACACACACACTCCAGGCCACTCCCGGCCAGCCCACACATACACTCCCTGCCACTCCCGGCCAGCCCACACACACACTCCAGGCCACTCCCGGCCAGACCACACATACACTCCCTGCCACTCCCGGCCAGCCCACACACACTCCAGGCCAGGCCACTCCCGGCCAGCCCACACACACACTCCCGGTCACGCCCGGCCATCCCACACACACACTCCAGGCCACTCCCGGCTAGCCCGCATACACACTCCAGGCCACTCCCGGCCAGCCCACACACACACTCCAGGCCAGGCCACTCCCGGCCAGCCCACACACACACTCCAGGCCACTCCCGGCCAGCCCACACACACACTCCAGGCCACTCCCGGCCAGCCCCCACACACACTCCAGGCCACTCCCGGGCAGCCCACACACACACTCCAGGGCACTCCCGGCCAGCCCACACACACACTCTAGGCCACTCCCGGGTAGCCCAGACACACTCCAGGCTACTCCCGGCCAGCCCACACACACACTCCAGGCCACTCCCGGCCAGCCCACACACACACTCCAGGCCACTCCCGGGCAGCCCACACACACACTCCAGGGCACTCCCGCCCAGCCCACACACACTCCAGGCCAGGCCACACCCGGCCAGCCCACACACACACTCCAAGCCACTCCCGGGCAGCCCACACACACACTCCAGGCCACTCCCGGGCAGCCCACACACACACTCCAGGCCACTCCCGTCCAGCCCACACACACACTCCAGGCCACTCCCGGCCAGCCCACACACACACTCCAGGCCACTCCCGGCCAGCCCACACACACACTCCCGGCCAGCCCACACACACACTCCAGGCCACTCCCGGCCAGCCCACACACACACTCCAGGCCAGGCCACTCCCGGCCAGCCCACACACACACTCCAGGCCACACCCAGCCAGCCCACACACACACTCCAGTGGATCCCTTTCTGCTCACTCTCTCTAAACTCCTTCCTAATTTGGAGTCCTCTGTGAAATTGCTCTTTACCTTAAACTGATCTACAGATTACAATTCCAGTTCACTAATCCCACCATTCAACTGAAATCCTCCATCCCTGACAACACTCCATTAAATACCCTTTGTTTTGTCTCCAAGATCCTCACATCCTTTTGTATATTTAGCGGCAGAACAAGAAGCAATTCCTCATCTCTGGTCCTCTCTATAAACCTGGTTATAACTCTATAGGCTATTGGCAAAGTATTAGAAAGTGGGATTCAAATACTCAGGTGGTTGTCTCTGACCTGCCCAGTCCAGATGGGCCGAATGGCCTTTCTGTGCTCTGGACCTCGATGACTCTATGATCCTAACATCCTTCTTTTAGGAGTCTCCGCCTCTGTTGATCAAGTTAAATATCTTCTCAGGATTTTCCAATCCTATCACCATGACCTTCCAGTGCAAAGTGTGGACATGTCCCCGCTCCCTTCCTGTACACTTTTTAAACATGTCCCGTTTAGTTTATATTTCCTGTCCTCTGCCCTCCTCCCTAATGCATCACCCACACGACAGTGATTTAAATTTACTTTCCCCGTGACCCTCCCTTTCACAGATCTGGGAACATGCTGCTGAAGATTGCTGCTACCCTGCTCACTGTGTCATTGCTGAGTGTCTGTCATTTGTGAATGTTGAAATTCTTTCCATTGAAGCCTATCGCAGTGAATTGTATCTTGAAGAGCAATTGTCCTCATGTGGACCCCGAGTGAACATCATTGTCTCCTCCCCTCCTGTCTGAATAACTATCATTCACCGCTTCTCTCTGCTTTCTGTTTCTTAGCCAATATCACATTCTCACTGTCACAGACCCTTTAATCCACGGCTTTGGGTCTCGAGAACAACTCTAATAAATGACATTTGATCACAATATGTCCCAGTACATAAATTCATATCAGTTCCCTCATTAATCCTCCAGTTATTTTGAAATATAACTGCAATAACAACATGCGATATGATTTCCCACGAATATCGCCGTTTTTCTGGTCACATAACACCATTTCCTCGCGAAGGAGCAATATTCCTGTTGCCCACTCTGACCCCTAGAAATGTCCTGGTGACTAACATTATACAGACTGCTCTGTCACTCCAGTGTTTAATCCCTCTCTCTCCTTTTATAAACAGGATGGGGCAGTGAAAATGCCCCAGTCCCCTGGAACCACTCAGATATCAATGAGGATTGAGTATCAGGGTCAGTGTGTCCACTATTTCCACACTCCATCCCTCAGTCACTGTCACACAACCAATCCAGACCCGGCTAATCTTCTATTTCATTGTGATAGAAAAAGTATTGGATTGAAAGGGGTTAACTGAGCCTGTTTGTTTAGTGACTGTGATTAATGTCAGTCTCCATGGATCTAACCGTGTCACGGGAGGGTTTGTCTCTGTATTAATAAGCGATTCCTTTCATTGTGTTATCCCAAACTGTCAGCGGGAGCGTCAATTCCAACACTGCCAGAGATCAGCGGCCCCAGAGAGACCGAGAGGGGGAGCAGAATCCGGGAACTACCCACAGGAACGTTACAGCAATGGATCAGAATCTGGGAACTATCCACAGGAACGTTACAGCAATGGATCAGAATCTGGGAACTACCCACAGGAACGTTACAGCAATGGATCAGAATCTGGGAACTACCCACAGGAACGTTACAGCAATGGATCAGAATCTGGGAACTGCCCACAGAAACGTTACAGCAATGGATCAGAATCTGGGAACTACCCACAGGAACGTTACAGCAATGGATCAGAATCTGGGAACTACCCATAGGAACGTTACAGCAATGGATCAGAATCTGGGAACTGCCCACAGAAACGTTACAGCAATGGATCAGAATCTGGGAACTATCCACAGGAACGTTACAGCAATGGCTCAGAATCTGGGAACTGCCCACAGGAACGTTACAGCAATGGACAGGAGTTTATCCGAGGGTATTTACTATATGTCTGACCAGGATTTATCAACGCGGATCTACGGCGCACTGCTGATAATTCAAGCGGGGTACTATCCCCTCCTGGCTGTTGTCGGTGTCCCTGGTAAGTCTCCCTGTCCAGTTATTTATTATATAAACCACTTTAAGTGTATTATTGCTCTGGTCATTAGCATCTTGGAAAGATTGAATCCACGTTCTGCAGTTCAGAAGTTTGTAAGTTTTCAGGTCCAGGAGCAGAATGAGGCTATTTGGCCCCTCGCGTCTGCTCCGTCATTCGGTCTTGGCTGATCTCATCCTCGGCTTAACGCCGCCGCCCTGACCATTATCCAAAATTCTCACCCCATTCCCAATTCAAAATCCATCCAACTGCTCCTTAAATGTACTCACTGTCCCAGCATGCCCCGCACTCTGGATAGCGAATTCCAAGATTCACATCCCATTGGGAGAAGTAGTTTCTCCTCAGCTCTGATTCACATTTGCTGCCTGTTATCCTGAGATTCTGACCTCTCGTTCCAGAACGCCCCACAAGAGGAAGCATCCGCTCCACTTCCACTTCACCCACACCTTTTATAATCTTATAAACCACAATTAGATCTCTACTCCTTCTTAACAACTCTCTTGATAAGACAAAGCCCTCATCTCTGCGATCAATCTAGTCAACCTCCTCTGAACTGCCTCTAAAACCCCTACATCTATCCTCAAATCAGGGGCCAGAACTGTGCAATACTCCAGGTGTGGTCTGTCCAACATCTGGAATAGTGGGAATAACACTTCCTTACCTTTAAGCTCTGTGCCTTTAGCAAAAGTATCAACATCGATTCCAGTCACTGAGCTCATTCCCTATCCAGTGGCTCCACTCGCTCTCTGGTTAATATCGGAGGCTGTTCACAATCCCTGCTCTCCCTTTGACAGTAAAGTTATTATACCCAGACCCTCTCTCCATTCCCAATCCTGCTCGCTTGCCATCGCCACCTCTGCTTCATCTCAGCTGCAGAATAAATCATCATCTGTGTCTTTGTTAAATCCACACTCGACTAATCCAATGATATTCTGTCACACAATTTCTGATACAAATCTTCATGAAGCGCAGGCCATCTCCAACTCTGCTGCCATATCCTAACCCTCACCCAATACCAGTCACCTATCATCCCTGTGCTCACTGCTGTAGATTGGTTCCCAGCCTGGGTCCTAACCCTCACCCAATCCCAGTCCCCTATCATCCCTGTGCTCACTGCTGTAGATTGGTTCCCAGTCTGGGTCCTAACCCTCACCCAATCCCAGTCACCTATCATCCCTGTGCTCACTGCTGTAGATTGGTTCCCAGTCTGGGCCCTAACACTCACCCAATCCCAGTCCCCTATCATCCCTGTGCTCACTGCTGTAGATTGGTTCCCAGTCTGGGTCCTAACCCTCACCCAATCCCAGTCACCTATCATCCCTGTGCTCACTGCTGTAGATTGGTTCCCAGTCTGGGTCCTAACCCTCGCCCAATCCCAGTCCCCTATCATCCCTGTGCTCACTGCTGTAGATTGGTTCACAGTCTGGGTCCTAACCCTCACCCAATCCCAGTCCCCTATCATCCCTGTGCTCACTGCTGTAGATTGGTTCCCAGTCTGGGTCCTAACCCTCACCCAATCCCAGTCACCTATCATCCCTGTGCTCACTGCTGTAGATTGGTTCCCAGTCTGGGTCCTAACCCTCACCCAATCCCAGTCACCTATCATCCCTGTGCTCACTGCTGTAGATTGGTTCCCAGTCTGGGCCCTAACACTCACCCAATCCCAGTCCCCTATCATCCCTGTGCTCACTGCTGTAGATTGGTTCCCAGTCTGGGTCCGAACCCTCGCCCAATCCCAGTCCCCTATCATCCCTGTGCTCACTGCTGTAGATTGGTTCCCAGTCTGGGTCCTAACCCTCACCCAATCCCAGTCACCTATCATCCCTGTGCTCACTGCTGTAGATTGATTCCCAGTCTGGGTCCTAACCCTCACCCAATCCCAGTGCCCTATCATCCCTGTGCTCACTGCTGTAGATTGGTTCACAGTCTGGGTCCTAACCCTCACCCAATCCCAGTCCCCTATCATCCCGGTGCTCATTGCTGTAGATTGGTTCCCAGTCTGGGTCCTAACCCTCACCCAATCCCAGTCCCCTATCATCCCTGTGCTCATTGCTGTAGATTGGTTCCCAGTCTGGGTCCTAACCCTCACCCAATCCCAGTCCCCTATCATCCCTGTGCTCACTGCTGTAGATTGGTTCCCAGTCTGGGTCCTAACCCTCGCCCAATCCCAGTCACCTATCATCCCTGTGCTCACTGATGGAGATTGGTTCCCAGTCTGGGTCCTAACCCTCACCCAATCCCAGTCACCCATCATCCCTGTGCTCACTGATGGAGATTGGTTCCCAGTCTGGGTCCTAACCCTCACCCAATCCCAGTCACCTATCATCCCTGTGCTCACTGCTGTAGATTGATTCCCAGTCTGGGTCCTAACCCTCACCCAATCCCAGTCCCCTATCATCCCTGTGCTCACTGCTGTAGATTGGTTCCAGTCTGGGTCCTAACCCTCACCCAATCCCAGTCACCCATCATCCCTGTGCTCACTGCTGTAGATTGATTCCCAGTCTGGGTCCTAACCCTCACCCAATCCCAGTCACCTATAATCCATGTGCTCACTGCTGTAGATTGGTTCCCAGTCTGGTAGCATCCCACTATCTGAATTCTCATTCAGTGATTAAAATTCTCCACAGTCTCACTCAATCAAATTAGACCAAGCCCATGTCCATTTTCAATGAATGTGGAAATGAGTTATTTATCATTACTTTTACAATTCTGTTATTGGGAGGTGAGTGAAGAGGCTGAGAATGGGTTTCTGCAGGTTGTATTATTGGAAGGTTAGTGGAGATACTGAGGATGTGTTTCTGCAGGTTGTGTTATTGGAAGTTTAGTGAAGATGCTGAGGATGGGTTTCTGCAGGTTGTGTTATTGGGAGGTGAGTGAAGATGCTGAGGATGGGTTACTGCAGGTTGTGTTATTGGGAGGTGAGTGAAGATGCTGAGGATGGGATTCTGCAGGTTGTGTTATTGGGAGGTGAGTGAAGATGCTGAGGATGGGTTTCTGCAGGTTGTGTTATTGGGGGGTGAGTGGAGATGCTGAGGATGGGTTTCTGCAGGTTGTGTTATTGGGAGGTGAGTGGAATTGCTGAGGATGGGTTTCTGCAGGTTGTGTTATTGGGCGGTTAGTGAAAATACTGAGGATGGGTTTCTGCAGGTTGTGTTATTGGGAGGTGAGTGAAGATGCTGAGGATAGGTTTCTGCAGGTTGTGTTATTGGGAGGTGAGTGAAGATGCTGAGGATGGGTTTCTGCAGGTTGTGTTATTGGAAGGTCAGTGAAGATGCTGAGGATGGGTTTCTGCAGGTTGTGTTATTGGGAGGTGAGTGAAGATGCTGAGGATGGGTTTCTGCGGGTTGTGTTATTGGGAGGTGAGTGAAGATGCTGAGGATGGGTTTCTACAGGTTGTGTTATTGGAAAGTGAGTGGAGATGCTGAGGATGGGTTTCTGCAGGTTGTGTTATTGGGAGGTGAGTGGAGATGCTGCGGATGAGTTTCTGCAGTTTGTGTCATTGGAAGGTGAGTGGAGATGCTGAGAATGGATTCCTGCAGGTTGTGTTTTTGGAAGGTTAGGGAAGATGCTGAGGATGGTTTTCTGCAGGTTGTGTTATTGGGAGGTGAGTGGAGATGCTGAGGATGGGTTTCTGCAGGTTGTGTTATTGGGAGGTCAGTGAAGATGCTGAGGATGGGTAGCTGCAGGTTGTGTTATTGGGAGGTGAGTGAAGATGCTGAGGATGGGTTTCTGCAGGTTGTGTTATTGGGAGGTGAGTGGAGATGCTGAGGATGGGTTTCTGCAGGTTGTGCTTTTGGGAGGTGAGTGGAGATGCTGAGGATGCGTTTCTGCAGGTTGTGTTATTGGAAGGTTAGTGGAGATGCTGAGGATGGGTTTCTGCAGGTTGTGTTATTGGGAGGTGAGTGGAGATGCTGAGGATGGGTTTCTGCAGGTTGTGTTATTGGGAGGTTAGGGAAGATGCCGAGGATGGGTTTCTGCAGGTTGTGTTATTGGGAGGTGAGTGGAGATGCTGAGGATAGGTTTCTGCAGGTTGTGTTATTGGGAGGTGAGTGCAGATACTGAGGATGAGTTTCTGCAGGTTGTGTTATTGGGAGGTGAGTGGAGATGCTGAGGATGGGTTTCTGCAGCTTGTGTTATTGGGAGGTGAGTGGAGATGCTGAGGATGGGTTTCTGCAGTTTGTATTATTGGGAGGTGAGTGGAGATGCTGAGGATGGGTTTCTGCAGTTTGTATTATTGGGAGGTGAGTGGAGATGCTGAGGATGGGTTTCTGCAGGTTGTGTTATTGGGAGGTGAGCGGAGATGCTGAGGATGGGTTTCTGCAGGTTGTGTTATTGGGAGGTGAGCGGAGATGCAGAGGATGGGGTTCTGCAGGTTGTGTAATTGGGAGATGAGTGGAGATGCTGAGGATGGGTTTCTGCAGGTTGTGTTATTGGGAGGTGAGTGACGATTCTGAGGATGGGTTTCTGCAGGTTGTGTTATTGGAAGGTGAGTGAAGATGCTGAGGATGCGTTTCTACAGGTTGTGTTCTTGGAAGGTGAGTGGAGATGCTGAGGATGGGTTTCTGCAGGTTGTGGTATTGGGAGGTCAGTGGAGATGCTGAAGATGGGTTTCTACAGGTTGTGTTATTGGGAGATGAGTGACGATTCTGAGGATGGGTTTCTGCAGGTTGTGTTATTGGGGGGTGAGTGGAGGTGCTGAGGATGGGTTTCTGCAGGTTGTGTTATTGGGAGACGAGTGACGATTCTGAGGATGGGTTTCTGCAGGTTGTGTTATTGGAAGGTGAGTGAAGATGCTGAGGATGCGTTTCTACAGGTTGTGTTCTTGGAAGGTGAGTGGAGATGCTGAGGATGGGTTTCTGCAGGTTGTGGTATTGGGAGGTCAGTGGAGATGCTGAGGATGGGTTTCTACAGGTTGTGTTATTGGGAGATGAGTGACGATTCTGAGGATGGGTTTCTGCAGGTTGTGTTATTGGGGGGTGAGTGGAGGTGCTGAGGATGGGTTTCTGCAGGTTGTGGTATTGGGAGGTGAGTGGAGATGCTGAGGATGGGTTTCTGCAGGTCGTGTTATTGGAAGATTAGTGAAGATGCTGAGGATGGGTTTCTGCAGGTTGTGTTATTGGGAGGTGAGTGGAGATGCTGAGGATGGGTTACTGCAGGTTGTGTTATTTGGAGGTGAGTGACGATGCTGAGGATGGGTTTCTGCAGGTTGTGCTATTGGGAGGTGAGCGGAAATGCTGAGGATGGGTTTCTGCAGGTTGTGTTATTGGGAGGTGAGTGAAGATGCTGAGGATGGGTTTCTGCAGGTTGTGTTATTGGAATGAGAGTGGAGATGCTGAGGATGGGTTTCTGCAGGTTGTGTTATTGGGAGGTGAGTGGAGATACTGAGGATGGGTTTCTGCAGGTTGTGTTATTGGAAGGTGAGTGGAGATGCTGAGGATGGGTTACTGCAGGTTGTGTTATTGAGAGGTGAGTGGAGATGCTGAGGATGGGTTTCTGCAGGTTGTGTTATTGGGAGGTGAGTGGAGATGCTGAGGATGGGTTACTGCAGGTTGTGTTATTGGGAGGTGAGTGGAATTGCTGAGGATGGGTGTCTGCAGGTTGTGTTATTGGGAGGTGAGTGAAGATGCTGAGGATGGGTTTCTGCAGGTTGTGTCATTGGAAGGTGAGTGGAGATGCTGAGGATGGGTTTCTGCAGGTTGTGTTGTTGGGAGATGAGTGAAGATGCTGAGGATGGGTTTCTGCAGGTTGTGTAATTGGGAGGTGAGTGGAGATGCTGAGTATGGGTTTCTGCAGGTTGTGTTATTGGAAGGTGAGTGAAGATGCTGAGGATGGGTTTCTGCAGGTTGTGTTATTGGGAGGTGAGTGGAGATGCTGAGGATGGGTTTCTGCAGGTTGTGTTATTGGGAGGTGAGTGGAGATGCTGAGGATGGGTTTCTGCCGGGTGTGTTATTGGAAGGTGAGTGAAGATGCTGAGGATGTGTTCCTGCAGGTTGTGTTATTGGGGGGTGAGTGAAGATGCTGAGGATGGGTTTCTGCAGGTTGTGTTATTGGGAGGTTAGTGGAGATGCTGAGGATGGGTTTCTGCAGGTTGTGTTATTGGGAGGTTAATGAAGATACTGAGGATGGGTTTCTGCAGGTTGTGATATTGGGAGCCGAGTGAAGGTGCTGAGGATGGGTTTCTGCAGGTTGTGTTATTGGGAGGTGAGTGGAGTTGCTGAGGATGGGTTTCTGCAGGTTGTATTATTGGGAGGTGAGTGGAGATGCTGAGGATGGGTTTCTGCAGGTTGTGTTATTGGGAGGTGAGTGGAGATGCTGAGGATGGGTTTCTGCAGGTTGTGTTATTGGGAGGTGAGTGGAGTTGCTGAGGATGGGTTTCTGCAGGTTGTGTTATTGGGAGGTGAGTGGAGATGCTGAGGGTGGGTTTCTGCAGGTTGTGTTATTGTGAGGTGAGTGAAGATGCTGAGGATGGGTTTCTGCAGGTTGTGTTATTGGGAGGTGAGTGAAGATGCTGAGGATGGGTTTCTGCAGGCTGTGTTAATGGGAGGTTAGTGGAGTTGCTGAGGATGGGTTTCTGCAGGTTGTGTTATTGGGAGGTGAGTGAAGATGCTGAGGATGGGTTTCTGCAGGTTGTGTTATTGGGAGGTGAGTGGAGATGCTGAGGATGCATTTCTGCAGGTTGTGTTATTGGAAGGTTAGTGAAGATGCTGAGGATGGGTTTCTGCAGGTTGTGTTATTGGGAGGTGAGTGGAGATGCTGAGGATGCGTTTCTGCAGGTTGTGTTATTGGGAGGTGAGTGGAAATGCTGAGGATGGATTTCTGCAGGTTGTGTTATTGGGAGGTGAGTGGAGATGCTGAGGATGGGGTTCTGCAGGTTGTGTTATTGGGAGGTGAGTGAAGATGCTGAGGATGGGTTTCTGCAGGTTGTGTTAATGGAAGGTTAGTGGAGATGCTGAGGATGGGTTTCTGCAGGTTGTGTTATTGGAAGGAGAGTGAAGATGCTGAGGATGGGTTTCTGCAGGTTGTGTTATTGGGAGGTGAGTGAAGATGCTGAGGATGGGTTTCTGCAGGTTGTGTTAATGGAAGGTTAGTTGAGATGCTGAGGATGGGTTTCTGCAGGTTGTGTTATTGGGAGGTGAGTGGAGATGCTGAGGATGGGTTTCTGCAGGTTGTTTTATTGGAAGGTGAGTGAAGATGCTGAGGATGTGTTCCTGCAGGTTGTGTTATTGGGGGGTGAGTGAAGATGCTGAGGATGGGTTTCTGCAGGTTGTGTTATTGGGAGGTTAATGAAGATGCTGACGATGGGTTCCTGCAGGTTGTGTTATTGGGAGGTTAGTGGAGATGCTGAGGATGGGTTTCTGCAGGTTGTGTTATTGGGAGGTTAATGAAGATGCTGACGATGGGTTTCTGCAGGTTGTGTTATTGGGAGGTTAGTGAAGATGCTGAGTATGGGTTTCTGCAGGTTGTGTTATTGGGAGGTGAGTGGAGTTGCTGAGGATGGGTTTCTGCAGGTTGTGTTATTGGGAGGTGAGTGGAGATGCTGAGGATGGGTTTCTGCTGGTTGTGTTATTGGGAGGTGAGTGGAGTTGCTTAGGATGGGTTTCTGCAGGTTGTGTTATTGGGAGGTGAGTGGAGATACTGAGGATGGGTTTCTGCAGGTTGTGTTATTGGGAGGTGAGTGGAGACGCTGAGGATGGGTTTCTGCAGGTTGTGTTATTGGGAGGTGAGTGGAGATGCTGAGGATGGGTTTCTGCAGGTTGTGTTATTGTGAGGTGAGTGAAGATGCTGAGGATGGGTTTCTGCAGGTTGTGTTATTGGGAGGTGAGTGAAGATGCTGAGGATGGGTTTCTGCAGGCTGTGTTAATGGGAGGTTAGTGGAGTTGCTGAGGATGGGTTTCTGCAGGTTGTGTTATTGGGAGGTGAGTGAAGATGCTGAGGATCCGTTTCTGCAGGTTGTGTTATTGGGAGGTAAGTGGAGATGCTGAGGATGCGTTTCTGCAGGTTGTGTTATTGGAAGGTTAGTGAAGATGCTTAGGATGGGTTTCTGCAGGTTGTGTTATTGGGAGGTGAGTGGAGATGCTGAGGATGCGTTTCTGCAGGTTGTGTTATTGGGAGGTGAGTGGAGATGCTGAGGATGGGTTTCTGCAGGTTGTGTTATTGGGAGGTGAGTGGAGATGCTGAGGATGGGGTTCTGCAGGTTGTGTTATTGGGAGGTGAGTGAAGATGCTGAGGATGGGTTTCTGCAGGTTGTGTTAATGGAAGGTTAGTGGAGATGCTGAGGATGGGTTTCTGCAGGTTGTGTTATTGGAAGGAGAGTGAAGATGCTGAGGATGGGTTTCTGCACGTTGTGTTATTGGGAGGTGAGTGAAGATGCTGAGGATGGGTTTCTGCAAGTTGTGTTAATGGAAGGTTAGTGGAGATGCTGAGGATGGGTTTCTGCAGGTTGTGTTATTGGGAGGTGAGTGGAGATGCTGAGGATGGGTTTCTGCAGGTTGTGTTAATGGACGGTGAGTGGAGATGCTGAGGATGGGTTTCTGCAGGTTGTGTTATTGGGAGGTGAGTGGAGATGCTCAGGATGGGGTTCTGCAGGTTGTGATATTGGGAGGTGAGTGGAGATGCTCAGGATGGGTTTCTGCAGGTTGTGTTATTGGAAGGTGAGTGAAGATGCTGAGGATGGGTTTCTGCAGGTTGTGTTATTGGGAGGTGAGTGGAGATGCTCAGGATGGGGTTCTGCAGGTTGTGATATTGGGAGGTGAGTGGAGATGCTGTGGATGTGTTTCTGCAGGTTGTGTTATTGGAAGGTGAGTGAAGATGCTGAGGATGGGTTTCTGCTGGTTGTGTTATTGGGAGGTGAGTGGAGATGCTGTGGATGGGTTTCTGCAGTTTGTGTTATTGGGAGGTGAGTGGAGATGCTGAGGATGGGTTTCTGCAGGTTGTGTTATTGGAAGGTGAGTGGAGATGCAGTGGATGGGTTTCTGCAGGTTGTGTTATTGGGAGGTGATGGAGATGCTCAGGATGGGTTTCTGCAGGTTGTGTTATTGGAAGGTTAGTGAAGATGCTGAGGATGGGTTTCTGCAGGTTGTGTTATTGGGAGCTGATTGGAAATGCTGAGAATGGGTATCTGCAGGTTGTGTTATTGGGAGGTTAGGGAAGATGCCGAGGATGGGTTTCTGCAGGTTCTGTTATTGGGAGGTGAGTGGAGATGCTGAGGATGGGTTTCTGCAGGTTGTGTTATTGGGAGGTGAGTGGAGATGCTGAGGATGGGTTTCTGCAGGTTGTGTTATTGGGAGGTGAGTGGAGATGCTGAGGATGGGTTTCTGCAGGTTGTGTTATTGGAAGGTGAGTGGAGATGCTGAGGGTAGGTTTATAGAACATAGAACATAGAACAAGACAGCGCAGTACAGGCCCTTCGGCCCACGATGTTGCACCGAATCAAAAGCCATCTAACCTACACTATGCCATTATCATCCATATGTTTATCCAATAAACTTTTAAATGCCCTCAATGTTGGCGAGTTCACTACTGTAGCAGGTAGGGCATTCCACGGCCTCACTACTCTTTGCGTAAAGAACCTACCTCTGACCTCTGTCCTATATCTATTACCCCTCAGTTTAAAGTTATGTCCCCTCGTGCCAGCCATTTCCATCCGCGGGAGAAGGCTCTCACTGTCCACCCTATCCAACCCCCTGATCATTTTGTATGCCTCGATGAAGTCTCCTCTCAACCTTCTTCTCTCCAACGAAAACAACCTCAAGTCCATCAGCCTTTCCTCATAAGATTTTCCCTCCATACCAGGCAACATCCTGGTAAATCTCCTCTGCACCCGCTCCAAAGCCTCCGCGTCCTTCCTATAATGCGGTGACCAGAACTGTACACAATACTCCATGTGCGGCCGAGCAAGAGTTCTGTACAGCTGCAACATGACCTCCTGACTCCGGAACTCAATCCCTCTACCAATAAAGGCCAACACTCCATAGGCCTTCTTCACAACCCTATCAACCAGGGTGGCAACTTTCAGGGATCTATGTACATGGACACCTAGATCCCTCTGCTCATCCACACTTTCAAGTTCTTTACCATTAGCCAAATATTCCGCATTCCTGTTATTCCTTCCAAAGTGAATCACCTCACACTTCTCTACATTAAACTCCATTTGCCACCTCTCAGCCCAGCCCTGCAGCTTATCTATATCCCTCTGTAACCTGCTACATCCTTCCACACTATCGACAACACCACCGACTTTAGTATCGTCTGCAAATTTACTCACCCACCCTTCTGCGCCTTCCTCTAGGTCATTGATAAAAATGACAAACAGCAACGGCCCCAGAACAGATCCTTGTGGAACTCCACTTGTGACTGAACTCCATTCTGAACATTTCCCATCAACCGCCACCCTCTGGTTGTGTTATTGGAACGTTAGTGGAGATGCTGAGGATGGGTTTCTACAGGTTGTGTTATTGGAACGTTAGTGGAGATGCTGAGGATGGGTTTCTACAGGTTGTGTTATTGGGAGGTGAGTGAAGATGCTGAGGATGGGTTTCTACAGGTTGTGTTATTGGGAGGTGAGTGGAGATGCTGAGGATGGGTTTCTGCAGGTTGTGTTATTGGAAGTTAAGTGGAGGTGCTGAGGATGGGTTTCTTCAGGTTGTGTTACTGGAAGGTGAGTGAAGATGCTGAGGATGGGTTTCTGCAGGTTGTGTTATTGGGGGGTGAGTGGAGGTGCTGAGGATGGGTTTCTGCAGGTTGTGGTATTGGGAGGTGAGTGGAGATGCTGAGGATGGGTTTCTGCAGGTCGTGTTATTGGAAGATTAGTGAAGATGCTGAGGATGGGTTTCTGCAGGTTGTGTTATTGGGAGGTGAGTGGAGATGCTGAGGATGGGTTACTGCAGGTTGTGTTATTTGGAGGTGAGTGACGATGCTGAGGATGGGTTTCTGCAGGTTGTGTTATTGGAAGGTGAGTGGAGATGCTGAGGATGGGTTTCTGCAGGTTGTGCTATTGGGAGGTGAGCGGAAATGCTGAGGATGGGTTTCTGCAGGTTGTGTTATTGGGAGGTGAGTGAAGATGCTGAGGATGGGTTTCTGCAGGTTGTGTTATTGGAATGAGAGTGGAGGTGCTGAGGATGGGTTTCTGCAGGTTGTGTTATTGGGAGGTGAGTGAAGATGCTGAGGATGGGTTTCTGCAGGTTGTGTTATTGGAATGAGAGTGGAGATGCTGAGGATGGGTTTCTGCAGGTTGTGCTATTGGGAGGTGAGTGGAGATACTGAGGATGGGTTTCTGCAGGTTGTGTTATTGGAAGGTGAGTGGAGATGCTGAGGATGGGTTACTGCAGGTTGTGTTATTGAGAGGTGAGTGGAGATGCTGAGGATGGGTTTCTGCAGGTTGTGTTATTGGGAGGTGAGTGGAGATGCTGAGGATGGGTTACTGCAGGTTGTGTTATTGGGAGGTGAGTGGAATTGCTGAGGATGGGTGTCTGCAGGTTGTGTTATTGGGAGGTGAGTGAAGATGCTGAGGATGGGTTTCTGCAGGTTGTGTCATTGGAAGGTGAGTGGAGATGCTGAGGATGGGTTTCTGCAGGTTGTGTTGTTGGGAGATGAGTGAAGATGCTGAGGATGGGTTTCTGCAGGTTGTGTAATTGGGAGGTGAGTGGAGATGCTGAGTATGGGTTTCTGCAGGTTGTGTTATTGGAAGGTGAGTGAAGATGCTGAGGATGGGTTTCTGCAGGTTGTGTTATTGGGAGGTGAGTGGAGATGCTGAGGATGGGTTTCTGCAGGTTGTGTTATTGGGAGGTGAGTGGAGATGCTGAGGATGGGTTTCTGCCGGGTGTGTTATTGGAAGGTGAGTGAAGATGCTGAGGATGTGTTCCTGCAGGTTGTGTTATTGGGGGGTGAGTGAAGATGCTGAGGATGGGTTTCTGCAGGTTGTGTTATTGGGAGGTTAGTGGAGATGCTGAGGATGGGTTTCTGCAGATTGTGTTATTGGGAGGTTAATGAAGATACTGAGGATGGGTTTCTGCAGGTTGTGATATTGGGAGCCGAGTGAAGGTGCTGAGGATGGGTTTCTGCAGGTTGTGTTATTGGGAGGTGAGTGGAGTTGCTGAGGATGGGTTTCTGCAGGTTGTATTATTGGGAGGTGAGTGGAGATGCTGAGGATGGGTTTCTGCAGGTTGTGTTATTGGGAGGTGAGTGGAGATGCTGAGGATGGGTTTCTGCAGGTTGTGTTATTGGGAGGTGAGTGGAGTTGCTGAGGATGGGTTTCTGCAGGTTGTGTTATTGGGAGGTGAGTGGAGATGCTGAGGGTGGGTTTCTGCAGGTTGTGTTATTGTGAGGTGAGTGAAGATGCTGAGGATGGGTTTCTGCAGGTTGTGTTATTGGGAGGTGAGTGAAGATGCTGAGGATGGGTTTCTGCAGGCTGTGTTAATGGGAGGTTAGTGGAGTTGCTGAGGATGGGTTTCTGCAGGTTGTGTTATTGGGAGGTGAGTGAAGATGCTGAGGATGGGTTTCTGCAGGTTGTGTTATTGGGAGGTGAGTGGAGATGCTGAGGATGCATTTCTGCAGGTTGTGTTATTGGAAGATTAGTGAAGATGCTGAGGATGGGTTTCTGCAGGTTGTGTTATTGGGAGGTGAGTGGAGATGCTGAGGATGCGTTTCTGCAGGTTGTGTTATTGGGAGGTGAGTGGAAATGCTGATGATGGGTTTCTGCAGGTTGTGTTATTGGGAGGTGAGTGGAGATGCTGAGGATGGGGTTCTGCAGGTTGTGTTATTGGGAGGTGAGTGAAGATGCTGAGGATGGGTTTCTGCAGGTTGTGTTAATGGAAGGTTAGTGGAGATGCTGAGGATGGGTTTCTGCAGGTTGTGTTATTGGAAGGAGAGTGAAGATGCTGAAGATGGGTTTCTGCAGGTTGTGTTATTGGGAGGTGAGTGAAGATGCTGAGGATGGGTTTCTGCAGGTTGTGTTAATGGAAGGTTAGTTGAGATGCTGAGGATGGGTTTCTGCAGGTTGTGTTATTGGGAGGTGAGTGGAGATGCTGAGGATGGGTTTCTGCAGGTTGTGTTATTGGGAGGTGAGTGAAGATGCTGACGATGGGTTCCTGCAGGTTGTGTTATTGGGAGGTTAGTGGAGATGCTGAGGATGGGTTTCTGCAGGTTGTGTTATTGGGAGGTTAATGAAGATGCTGACGATGGGTTTCTGCAGGTTGTGTTATTGGGAGGTTAGTGAAGATGCTGAGTATGGGTTTCTGCAGGTTGTGTTATTGGGAGGTGAGTGGAGTTGCTGAGGATGGGTTTCTGCAGGTTGTGTTATTGGGAGGTGAGTGGAGATGCTGAGGATGGGTTTCTGCTGGTTGTGTTATTGGGAGGTGAGTAGAGTTGCTTAGGATGGGTTTCTGCAGGTTGTGTTATTGGGAGGTGAGTGGAGATACTGAGGATGGGTTTCTGCAGGTTGTGTTATTGGGAGGTGAGTGGAGACGCTGAGGATGGGTTTCTGCAGGTTGTGTTATTGGGAGGTGAGTGGAGATGCTGAGGATGGGTTTCTGCAGGTTGTGTTATTGTGAGGTGAGTGAAGATGCTGAGGATGGGTTTCTGCAGGTTGTGTTATTGGGAGGTGAGTGAAGATGCTGAGGATGGGTTTCTGCAGGCTGTGTTAATGGGAGGTTAGTGGAGTTTCTGAGGATGGGTTTCTGCAGGTTGTGTTATTGGGAGGTGAGTGAAGATGCTGAGGATCCGTTTCTGCAGGTTGTGTTATTGGGAGGTAAGTGGAGATGCTGAGGATGCGTTTCTGCAGGTTGTGTTATTGGAAGGTTAGTGAAGATGCTGAGGATGGGTTTCTGCACGTTGTGTTATTGGGAGGTGAGTGGAGATGCTGAGGATGCGTTTCTGCAGGTTGTGTTATTGGGAGGTGAGTGGAGATGCTGAGGATGGGTTTCTGCAGGTTGTGTTATTGGGAGGTGAGTGGAGATGCTGAGGATGGGGTTCTGCAGGTTGTGTTATTGGGAGGTGAGTGAAGATGCTGAGGATGGGTTTCTGCAGGTTGTGTTAATGGAAGGTTAGTGGAGATGCTGAGGATGGGTTTCTGCAGGTTGTGTTATTGGAAGGAGAGTGAAGATGCTGAGGATGGGTTTCTGCATGTTGTGTTATTGGGAGGTGAGTGAAGATGCTGAGGATGGGTTTCTGCAAGTTGTGTTAATGGAAGGTTAGTGGAGATGCTGAGGATGGGTTTCTGCAGGTTGTGTTATTGGGAGGTGAGTGGAGATGCTGAGGATGGGTTTCTGCAGGTTGTGTTAATGGACGGTGAGTGGAGATGCTGAGGATGGGTTTCTGCAGGTTGTGTTATTGGGAGGTGAGTGGAGATGCTCAGGATGGGGTTCTGCAGGTTGTGATATTGGGAGGTGAGTGGAGATGCTCAGGATGGGTTTCTGCAGGTTGTGTTATTGGAAGGTGAGTGAAGATGCTGAGGATGGGTTTCTGCAGGTTGTGTTATTGGGAGGTGAGTGGAGATGCTCAGGATGGGGTTCTGCAGGTTGTGATATTGGGAGGTGAGTGGAGATGCTGTGGATGTGTTTCTGCAGGTTGTGTTATTGGAAGGTGAGTGAAGATGCTGAGGATGGGTTTCTGCTGGTTGTGTTATTGGGAGGTGAGTGGAGATGCTGTGGATGGGTTTCTGCAGTTTGTGTTATTGGGAGGTGAGTGGAGATGCTGAGGATGGGTTTCTGCAGGTTGTGTTATTGGAAGGTGAGTGGAGATGCAGTGGATGGGTTTCTGCAGGTTGTGTTATTGGGAGGTGATGGAGATGCTCAGGATGGGTTTCTGCAGGTTGTGTTATTGGAAGGTTAGTGAAGATGCTGAGGATGGGTTTCTGCAGGTTGTGTTATTGGGAGCTGATTGGAAATGCTGAGAATGGGTATCTGCAGGTTGTGTTATTGGGAGGTTAGGGAAGATGCCGAGGATGGGTTTCTGCAGGTTCTGTTATTGGGAGGTGAGTGGAGATGCTGAGGATGGGTTTCTGCAGGTTGTGTTATTGGGAGGTGAGTGGAGATGCTGAGGATGGGTTTCTGCAGGTTGTGTTATTGGGAGGTGAGTGGAGATGCTGAGGATGGGTTTCTGCAGGTTGTGTTATTGGAAGGTGAGTGGAGATGCTGAGGGTAGGTTTATAGAACATAGAACATAGAACAAGACAGCGCAGTACAGGCCCTTCGGCCCACGATGTTGCACCGAATCAAAAGCCATCTAACCTACACTATGCCATTATCATCCATATGTTTATCCAATAAACTTTTAAATGCCCTCAATGTTGGCGAGTTCACTACTGTAGCAGGTAGGGCATTCCACGGCCTCACTACTCTTTGCGTAAAGAACCTACCTCTGACCTCTGTCCTATATCTATTACCCCTCAGTTTAAAGTTATGTCCCCTCGTGCCAGCCATTTCCATCCGCGGGAGAAGGCTCTCACTGTCCACCCTATCCAACCCCCTGATCATTTTGTATGCCTCGATGAAGTCTCCTCTCAACCTTCTTCTCTCCAACGAAAACAACCTCAAGTCCATCAGCCTTTCCTCATAAGATTTTCCCTCCATACCAGGCAACATCCTGGTAAATCTCCTCTGCACCCGCTCCAAAGCCTCCGCGTCCTTCCTATAATGCGGTGACCAGAACTGTACACAATACTCCATGTGCGGCCGAGCAAGAGTTCTGTACAGCTGCAACATGACCTCCTGACTCCGGAACTCAATCCCTCTACCAATAAAGGCCAACACTCCATAGGCCTTCTTCACAACCCTATCAACCAGGGTGGCAACTTTCAGGGATCTATGTACATGGACACCTAGATCCCTCTGCTCATCCACACTTTCAAGTTCTTTACCATTAGCCAAATATTCCGCATTCCTGTTATTCCTTCCAAAGTGAATCACCTCACACTTCTCTACATTAAACTCCATTTGCCACCTCTCAGCCCAGCCCTGCAGCTTATCTATATCCCTCTGTAACCTGCTACATCCTTCCACACTATCGACAACACCACCGACTTTAGTATCGTCTGCAAATTTACTCACCCACCCTTCTGCGCCTTCCTCTAGGTCATTGATAAAAATGACAAACAGCAACGGCCCCAGAACAGATCCTTGTGGTACTCCACTTGTGACTGAACTCCATTCTGAACATTTCCCATCAACCGCCACCCTCTGGTTGTGTTATTGGAACGTTAGTGGAGATGCTGAGGATGGGTTTCTACAGGTTGTGTTATTGGAACGTTAGTGGAGATGCTGAGGATGGGTTTCTACAGGTTGTGTTATTGGGAGGTGAGTGAAGATGCTGAGGATGGGTTTCTACAGGTTGTGTTATTGGGAGGTGAGTGGAGATGCTGAGGATGGGTTTCTGCAGGTTGTGTTATTGGAAGGTAAGTGGAGGTGCTGAGGATGGGTTTCTTCAGGTTGTGTTACTGGAAGGTGAGTGAAGATGCTGAGGATGGGTTTCTGCAGGTTGTGTTATTGGGGGGTGAGTGGAGATGCTGAGGATGGGTTTATGCAGGTTGTGTTATTGGGAGGTGAGTGGAGATGCTCAGGATGGGTTTCTGCAGGTTGTGTTATTGGGGGGTGAGTGGAGATGCTGAGGATGGGTTTCTGCAGGTTGTGTTATTGGGAGGTGAGTGAAGACGCTGAGGATGGGTTTCTGCAGGTTGTGTTATTGGACGGTGAGTGGAGATGCTGAGGATGGATTTCTGCAGGTTGTGTTATTGGGAGGTGAGTGGAGATGCTGAGGATGGGTTTCTGCAGGTTGTGTTATTGGGAGGTGAGTGAAGACGCTGAGGATGGGTTTCTGCAGGTTGTGTTATTGGACGGTGAGTGGAGATGCTGAGGATGGATTTCTGTATGTTGTGTTATTGGGAGCTGAGTGGAGATGCTGAGGATGGGTTTCTGCAGGTTGTGTTATTGGGGGGTGAGTGGAGATGCTGAGGATGGGTTTCTGCAGGTTGTGTTATTGGGGGGTGAGTGGAGATGCTGAGGATGGGTTTCTGCAGGTTGTGTTATTGGGAGGTGAGTGTAGATGCTGAGGATGGGTTTCTGCAGGTTGTGTTATTGGGAGGTGAGTGGAGATGCTGAGGATGGGTTTCTGCAGGTTGTGTTACTGGGAGGTGAGTGAAGATGCTGAGGATGGGTTTCTGCAGGTTGTGTTATTGGGAGGCTAGTGGAGATGCTGAGGATGTGTTTCTGCAGGTTGTGTTATTGGGAGGTGAGTGAAGATGCTGAGGATGGGTTTCTGCAGGTTGTGTTATTGGGAGGTGAGTGGAGATGCTGAGGATGGGTTTCTGCAGGTTGTGTTATTGGAAGTGAAGTGGAGATGCTGAGGATGGGTTTCTGCAGGTTGTGTTATTGGGAGGTGAGTGGAGATGCTGAGGATGGGTTTCTGCAGGTTGTGTTATTGGGAGGTGAGTGGAGATGCTGAGGATGGGTTTCTGCAGGTTGTGTTATTGGGAGGTGAGTGGATATGCTGAGGATGGGTTTCTGCAGGTTATGTTACTGGAAGGTGAGTGAAGATGCTGAGGATGGGTTTCTGCAGGTTGTGTTATTGGGAGGTGAGTGGAGATGCTGAGGATGGGTTTCTGCAGGTTGTGTTATTGGGAGGTGAGTGGAGATGCTGAGGATGGGTTTCTGCAGGTTGTGTTATTGGGAGGTGAGTGGATATGCTGAGGATGGGTTTCTGCAGGTTATGTTACTGGAAGGTGAGTGAAGATGCTGAGGATGTGTTTCTGCAGGTTGTGTTATTGGGGGGTGAGTGAAGATGCTGAGGATGGGTTTCTGCAGGTTGTGTTACTGGGAGGTGAGTGAAGATGCTGAGGATGGGTTTCTGCAGGTTGTGTTATTGGGAGGTTAGTGGAGATGCTGAGGATGTGTTTCTGCAGGTTGTGTTATTGGGAGGTGAGTGGAGATGCTGAGGATGGGTTTCTGCAGGTTGTGTTATTGGGAGGTGATTGGAGATGCTGAGGATGGGTTTCTGCAGGTTATGTTACTGGAAGGTGAGTGAAGATGCTGAGGATGGGTTTCTGCAGGTTGTGTTATTGGGGGGTGAGTGAAGATGCTGAGGATGAGTTTCTGCAGGTTGTGTTATTCGGAGGTGAGTGGAGATGCTGAGAATGGGTATTTGCAGGTTGTGTTATTGGGAGGTGAGTGAAGATGCTGAGGATGGGTTTCTGCAGGTTGTTATATTGGGAGGTGAGTGGAGATGCTGAGGATGGGTTTCTGCAGGTTGTGTTATTGGGAGGTGAGCGGAAATGCTGAGGTTGGGTTTCTGCAGGTTGTGTTATTGGGAGGTTAGTGAAGATGCTGAGGATGGGTTTCTGCAGGTTGTGTTATTGGGAGGTGAGTGGAGATGCTGAGGATGGGTTTCTGCAGGTTGTGTTAATGGAAGGTTAGTGAAGATGCTGAGGATGGGTTTCTGCAGGTTGTGTTATTGGGAGGTGAGTGAAGATGCTGAGGATGGGTTTCTGCTGGTTGTGGTATTGGGAGGTGAGTGACAATGCTGAGGATGGGTTACTGCAGGTTGTGTTATTGGAAGGTTAGTGAAGATGCTGAGGATGGGTTTCTGCAGGTTGTGTTATTGGGAGGTGGGTGAAGATGCTGAGGATGGGTTCTGCAGGTTGTGTTATTGGCAGGTGGGTGAAGATGCTGAGGATGGGTTTCTGCAGGTTGTGTTATTGGGAGTTGAGTGGAGATGCTGAGGATGGGTTTCTGCAGATTGTGTTATTGGGAGGTGAGTGGAGATGCTGAGGATGGGTCTCTGCAGGTTGTGTTATTGGGAGGTGAGTGGAGATGCTGAGGATGGGTTTCTGCAGGTTGTGATATTGGGAGGCGAGTGAAGATGCTGAGGATGGGTTTCTGCAGGTTGTGTTATTGTGAGGTGACTGAAGATGCTGAGGTTGGGTTTCTGCAGGTTGTGGTATTGGGAGGTGAGTGGAGATGCTAAGGATGGGTTTCTGCAGGTTGTGTTATTGGGAGGTGAGTGGAGATACTGAGGATGGGTTTCTGCAGGTTGTGTTATTGGGAGGTGAGTGGAGACGCTGAGGATGGGTTTCTGCAGGTTGTGTTATTGGGAGGTGAGTGGAGATGCTGAGGATGGGTTTCTGCAGGTTGTGTTATTGTGAGGTGAGTGAAGATGCTGAGGATGGGTTTCTGCAGGTTGTGTTATTGGGAGGTGAGTGAAGATGCTGAGGATGGGTTTCTGCAGGCTGTGTTAATGGGAGGTTAGTGGAGTTGCTGAGGATGGGTTTCTGCAGGTTGTGTTATTGGGAGGTGAGTGAAGATGCTGAGGATCCGTTTCTGCAGGTTGTGTTATTGGGAGGTAAGTGGAGATGCTGAGGATGCGTTTCTGCAGGTTGTGTTATTGGAAGGTTAGTGAAGATGCTGAGGATGGGTTTCTGCAGGTTGTGTTATTGGGAGGTGAGTGGAGATGCTGAGGATGCGTTTCTGCAGGTTGTGTTATTGGGAGGTGAGTGGAGATGCTGAGGATGGGTTTCTGCAGGTTGTGTTATTGGGAGGTGAGTGGAGATGCTGAGGATGGGGTTCTGCAGGTTGTGTTATTGGGAGGTGAGTGAAGATGCTGAGGATGGGTTTCTGCAGGTTGTGTTAATGGAAGGTTAGTGGAGATGCTGAGGATGGGTTTCTGCAGGTTGTGTTATTGGAAGGAGAGTGAAGATGCTGAGGATGGGTTTCTGCAGGTTGTGTTATTGGGAGGTGAGTGAAGATGCTGAGGATGGGTTTCTGCAAGTTGTGTTAATGGAAGGTTAGTGGAGATGCTGAGGATGGGTTTCTGCAGGTTGTGTTATTGGGAGGTGAGTGGAGATGCTGAGGATGGGTTTCTGCAGGTTGTGTTAATGGACGGTGAGTGGAGATGCTGAGGATGGGTTTCTGCAGGTTGTGTTATTGGGAGGTGAGTGGAGATGCTCAGGATGGGGTTCTGCAGGTTGTGATATTGGGAGGTGAGTGGAGATGCTCAGGATGGGTTTCTGCAGGTTGTGTTATTGGAAGGTGAGTGAAGATGCTGAGGATGGGTTTCTGCAGGTTGTGTTATTGGGAGGTGAGTGGAGATGCTCAGGATAGGGTTCTGCAGGTTGTGATATTGGGAGGTGAGTGGAGATGCTGTGGATGTGTTTCTGCAGGTTGTGTTATTGGAAGGTGAGTGAAGATGCTGAGGATGGGTTTCTGCTGGTTGTGTTATTGGGAGGTGAGTGGAGATGCTGTGGATGGGTTTCTGCAGTTTGTGTTATTGGGAGGTGAGTGGAGATGCTGAGGATGGGTTTCTGCAGGTTGTGTTATTGGAAGGTGAGTGGAGATGCAGTGGATGGGTTTCTGCAGGTTGTGTTATTGGGAGGTGATGGAGATGCTCAGGATGGGTTTCTGCAGGTTGTGTTATTGGAAGGTTAGTGAAGATGCTGAGGATGGGTTTCTGCAGGTTGTGTTATTGGGAGCTGATTGGAAATGCTGAGAATGGGTATCTGCAGGTTGTGTTATTGGGAGGTTAGGGAAGATGCCGAGGATGGGTTTCTGCAGGTTCTGTTATTGGGAGGTGAGTGGAGATGCTGAGGATGGGTTTCTGCAGGTTGTGTTATTGGGAGGTGAGTGGAGATGCTGAGGATGGGTTTCTGCAGGTTGTGTTATTGGGAGGTGAGTGGAGATGCTGAGGATGGGTTTCTGCAGGTTGTGTTATTGGAAGGTGAGTGGAGATGCTGAGGGTAGGTTTATAGAACATAGAACATAGAACAAGACAGCGCAGTACAGGCCCTTCGGCCCACGATGTTGCACCGAATCAAAAGCCATCTAACCTACACTATGCCATTATCATCCATATGTTTATCCAATAAACTTTTAAATGCCCTCAATGTTGGCGAGTTCACTACTGTAGCAGGTAGGGCATTCCACGGCCTCACTACTCTTTGCGTAAAGAACCTACCTCTGACCTCTGTCCTATATCTATTACCCCTCAGTTTAAAGTTATGTCCCCTCGTGCCAGCCATTTCCATCCGCGGGAGAAGGCTCTCACTGTCCACCCTATCCAACCCCCTGATCATTTTGTATGCCTCGATGAAGTCTCCTCTCAACCTTCTTCTCTCCAACGAAAACAACCTCAAGTCCATCAGCCTTTCCTCATAAGATTTTCCCTCCATACCAGGCAACATCCTGGTAAATCTCCTCTGCACCCGCTCCAAAGCCTCCGCGTCCTTCCTATAATGCGGTGACCAGAACTGTACACAATACTCCATGTGCGGCCGAGCAAGAGTTCTGTACAGCTGCAACATGACCTCCTGACTCCGGAACTCAATCCCTCTACCAATAAAGGCCAACACTCCATAGGCCTTCTTCACAACCCTATCAACCAGGGTGGCAACTTTCAGGGATCTATGTACATGGACACCTAGATCCCTCTGCTCATCCACACTTTCAAGTTCTTTACCATTAGCCAAATATTCCGCATTCCTGTTATTCCTTCCAAAGTGAATCACCTCACACTTCTCTACATTAAACTCCATTTGCCACCTCTCAGCCCAGCCCTGCAGCTTATCTATATCCCTCTGTAACCTGCTACATCCTTCCACACTATCGACAACACCACCGACTTTAGTATCGTCTGCAAATTTACTCACCCACCCTTCTGCGCCTTCCTCTAGGTCATTGATAAAAATGACAAACAGCAACGGCCCCAGAACAGATCCTTGTGGTACTCCACTTGTGACTGAACTCCATTCTGAACATTTCCCATCAACCGCCACCCTCTGGTTGTGTTATTGGAACGTTAGTGGAGATGCTGAGGATGGGTTTCTACAGGTTGTGTTATTGGAACGTTAGTGGAGATGCTGAGGATGGGTTTCTACAGGTTGTGTTATTGGGAGGTGAGTGAAGATGCTGAGGATGGGTTTCTACAGGTTGTGTTATTGGGAGGTGAGTGGAGATGCTGAGGATGGGTTTCTGCAGGTTGTGTTATTGGAAGGTAAGTGGAGGTGCTGAGGATGGGTTTCTTCAGGTTGTGTTACTGGAAGGTGAGTGAAGATGCTGAGGATGGGTTTCTGCAGGTTGTGTTATTGGGGGGTGAGTGGAGATGCTGAGGATGGGTTTATGCAGGTTGTGTTATTGGGAGGTGAGTGGAGATGCTCAGGATGGGTTTCTGCAGGTTGTGTTATTGGGGGGTGAGTGGAGATGCTGAGGATGGGTTTCTGCAGGTTGTGTTATTGGGAGGTGAGTGGAGATGCTCAGGATGGGTTTCTGCAGGTTGTGTTATTGGGGGGTGAGTGGAGATGCTGAGGATGGGTTTCTGCAGGTTGTGTTATTGGGAGGTGAGTGAAGACGCTGAGGATGGGTTTCTGCAGGTTGTGTTATTGGACGGTGAGTGGAGATGCTGAGGATGGATTTCTGCAGGTTGTGTTATTGGGAGGTGAGTGGAGATGCTGAGGATGGGTTTCTGCAGGTTGTGTTATTGGGAGGTGAGTGAAGACGCTGAGGATGGGTTTCTGCAGGTTGTGTTATTGGACGGTGAGTGGAGATGCTGAGGATGGATTTCTGTATGTTGTGTTATTGGGAGCTGAGTGGAGATGCTGAGGATGGGTTTCTGCAGGTTGTGTTATTGGGGGGTGAGTGGAGATGCTGAGGATGGGTTTCTGCAGGTTGTGTTATTGGGGGGTGAGTGGAGATGCTGAGGATGGGTTTCTGCAGGTTGTGTTATTGGGAGGTGAGTGTAGATGCTGAGGATGGGTTTCTGCAGGTTGTGTTATTGGGAGGTGAGTGGAGATGCTGAGGATGGATTTCTGCAGGTTGTGTTACTGGGAGGTGAGTGAAGATGCTGAGGATGGGTTTCTGCAGGTTGTGTTATTGGGAGGCTAGTGGAGATGCTGAGGATGTGTTTCTGCAGGTTGTGTTATTGGGAGGTGAGTGAAGATGCTGAGGATGGGTTTCTGCAGGTTGTGTTATTGGGAGGTGAGTGGAGATGCTGAGGATGGGTTTCTGCAGGTTGTGTTATTGGAAGTGAAGTGGAGATGCTGAGGATGGGTTTCTGCAGGTTGTGTTATTGGGAGGTGAGTGGAGATGCTGAGGATGTGTTTCTGCAGGTTGTGTTATTGGGAGGTGAGTGGAGATGCTGAGGATGGGTTTCTGCAGGTTGTGTTATTGGGAGGTGAGTGGATATGCTGAGGATGGGTTTCTGCAGGTTATGTTACTGGAAGGTGAGTGAAGATGCTGAGGATGGGTTTCTGCAGGTTGTGTTATTGGGAGGTGAGTGGAGATGCTGAGGATGGGTTTCTGCAGGTTGTGTTATTGGGAGGTGAGTGGAGATGCTGAGGATGGGTTTCTGCAGGTTGTGTTATTGGGAGGTGAGTGGATATGCTGAGGATGGGTTTCTGCAGGTTATGTTACTGGAAGGTGAGTGAAGATGCTGAGGATGTGTTTCTGCAGGTTGTGTTATTGGGGGGTGAGTGAAGATGCTGAGGATGGGTTTCTGCAGGTTGTGTTACTGGGAGGTGAGTGAAGATGCTGAGGATGGGTTTCTGCAGGTTGTGTTATTGGGAGGTTAGTGGAGATGCTGAGGATGTGTTTCTGCAGGTTGTGTTATTGGGAGGTGAGTGGAGATGCTGAGGATGGGTTTCTGCAGGTTGTGTTATTGGGAGGTGATTGGAGATGCTGAGGATGGGTTTCTGCAGGTTATGTTACTGGAAGGTGAGTGAAGATGCTGAGGATGGGTTTCTGCAGGTTGTGTTATTGGGGGGTGAGTGAAGATGCTGAGGATGAGTTTCTGCAGGTTGTGTTATTCGGAGGTGAGTGGAGATGCTGAGAATGGGTATTTGCAGGTTGTGTTATTGGGAGGTGAGTGAAGATGCTGAGGATGGGTTTCTGCAGGTTGTTATATTGGGAGGTGAGTGGAGATGCTGAGGATGGGTTTCTGCAGGTTGTGTTATTGGGAGGTGAGCGGAAATGCTGAGGTTGGGTTTCTGCAGGTTGTGTTATTGGGAGGTTAGTGAAGATGCTGAGGATGGGTTTCTGCAGGTTGTGTTATTGGGAGGTGAGTGGAGATGCTGAGGATGGGTTTCTGCAGGTTGTGTTAATGGAAGGTTAGTGAAGATGCTGAGGATGGGTTTCTGCAGGTTGTGTTATTGGGAGGTGAGTGAAGATGCTGAGGATGGGTTTCTGCTGGTTGTGGTATTGGGAGGTGAGTGACAATGCTGAGGATGGGTTACTGCAGGTTGTGTTATTGGAAGGTTAGTGAAGATGCTGAGGATGGGTTTCTGCAGGTTGTGTTATTGGGAGGTGGGTGAAGATGCTGAGGATGGGTTCTGCAGGTTGTGTTATTGGGAGGTGGGTGAAGATGCTGAGGATGGGTTTCTGCAGGTTGTGTTATTGGGAGTTGAGTGGAGATGCTGAGGATGGGTTTCTGCAGGTTGTGTTATTGGGAGGTGAGTGGAGATGCTGAGGATGGGTCTCTGCAGGTTGTGTTATTGGGAGGTGAGTGGAGATGCTGAGGATGGGTTTCTGCAGGTTGTGATATTGGGAGGCGAGTGAAGATGCTGAGGATGGGTTTCTGCAGGTTGTGTTATTGTGAGGTGACTGAAGATGCTGAGGTTGGGTTTCTGCAGGTTGTGGTATTGGGAGGTGAGTGGAGATGCTAAGGATGGGTTTCTGCAGGTTGTGTTATTGGGAGGTGAGTGGAGATACTGAGGATGGGTTTCTGCAGGTTGTGTTATTGGGAGGTGAGTGGAGACGCTGAGGATGGGTTTCTGCAGGTTGTGTTATTGGGAGGTGAGTGGAGATGCTGAGGATGGGTTTCTGCAGGTTGTGTTATTGTGAGGTGAGTGAAGATGCTGAGGATGGGTTTCTGCAGGTTGTGTTATTGGGAGGTGAGTGAAGATGCTGAGGATGGGTTTCTGCAGGCTGTGTTAATGGGAGGTTAGTGGAGTTGCTGAGGATGGGTTTCTGCAGGTTGTGTTATTGGGAGGTGAGTGAAGATGCTGAGGATCCGTTTCTGCAGGTTGTGTTATTGGGAGGTAAGTGGAGATGCTGAGGATGCGTTTCTGCAGGTTGTGTTATTGGAAGGTTAGTGAAGATGCTGAGGATGGGTTTCTGCAGGTTGTGTTATTGGGAGGTGAGTGGAGATGCTGAGGATGCGTTTCTGCAGGTTGTGTTATTGGGAGGTGAGTGGAGATGCTGAGGATGGGTTTCTGCAGGTTGTGTTATTGGGAGGTGAGTGGAGATGCTGAGGATGGGGTTCTGCAGGTTGTGTTATTGGGAGGTGAGTGAAGATGCTGAGGATGGGTTTCTGCAGGTTGTGTTAATGGAAGGTTAGTGGAGATGCTGAGGATGGGTTTCTGCAGGTTGTGTTATTGGAAGGAGAGTGAAGATGCTGAGGATGGGTTTCTGCAGGTTGTGTTATTGGGAGGTGAGTGAAGATGCTGAGGATGGGTTTCTGCAAGTTGTGTTAATGGAAGGTTAGTGGAGATGCTGAGGATGGGTTTCTGCAGGTTGTGTTATTGGGAGGTGAGTGGAGATGCTGAGGATGGGTTTCTGCAGGTTGTGTTAATGGACGGTGAGTGGAGATGCTGAGGATGGGTTTCTGCAGGTTGTGTTATTGGGAGGTGAGTGGAGATGCTCAGGATGGGGTTCTGCAGGTTGTGATATTGGGAGGTGAGTGGAGATGCTCAGGATGGGTTTCTGCAGGTTGTGTTATTGGAAGGTGAGTGAAGATGCTGAGGATGGGTTTCTGCAGGTTGTGTTATTGGGAGGTGAGTGGAGATGCTCAGGATGGGGTTCTGCAGGTTGTGATATTGGGAGGTGAGTGGAGATGCTGTGGATGTGTTTCTGCAGGTTGTGTTATTGGAAGGTGAGTGAAGATGCTGAGGATGGGTTTCTGCTGGTTGTGTTATTGGGAGGTGAGTGGAGATGCTGTGGATGGGTTTCTGCAGTTTGTGTTATTGGGAGGTGAGTGGAGATGCTGAGGATGGGTTTCTGCAGGTTGTGTTATTGGAAGGTGAGTGGAGATGCAGTGGATGGGTTTCTGCAGGTTGTGTTATTGGGAGGTGATGGAGATGCTCAGGATGGGTTTCTGCAGGTTGTGTTATTGGAAGGTTAGTGAAGATGCTGAGGATGGGTTTCTGCAGGTTGTGTTATTGGGAGCTGATTGGAAATGCTGAGAATGGGTATCTGCAGGTTGTGTTATTGGGAGGTTAGGGAAGATGCCGAGGATGGGTTTCTGCAGGTTCTGTTATTGGGAGGTGAGTGGAGATGCTGAGGATGGGTTTCTGCAGGTTGTGTTATTGGGAGGTGAGTGGAGATGCTGAGGATGGGTTTCTGCAGGTTGTGTTATTGGGAGGTGAGTGGAGATGCTGAGGATGGGTTTCTGCAGGTTGTGTTATTGGAAGGTGAGTGGAGATGCTGAGGGTAGGTTTATAGAACATAGAACATAGAACAAGACAGCGCAGTACAGGCCCTTCGGCCCACGATGTTGCACCGAATCAAAAGCCATCTAACCTACACTATGCCATTATCATCCATATGTTTATCCAATAAACTTTTAAATGCCCTCAATGTTGGCGAGTTCACTACTGTAGCAGGTAGGGCATTCCACGGCCTCACTACTCTTTGCGTAAAGAACCTACCTCTGACCTCTGTCCTATATCTATTACCCCTCAGTTTAAAGTTATGTCCCCTCGTGCCAGCCATTTCCATCCGCGGGAGAAGGCTCTCACTGTCCACCCTATCCAACCCCCTGATCATTTTGTATGCCTCGATGAAGTCTCCTCTCAACCTTCTTCTCTCCAACGAAAACAACCTCAAGTCCATCAGCCTTTCCTCATAAGATTTTCCCTCCATACCAGGCAACATCCTGGTAAATCTCCTCTGCACCCGCTCCAAAGCCTCCGCGTCCTTCCTATAATGCGGTGACCAGAACTGTACACAATACTCCATGTGCGGCCGAGCAAGAGTTCTGTACAGCTGCAACATGACCTCCTGACTCCGGAACTCAATCCCTCTACCAATAAAGGCCAACACTCCATAGGCCTTCTTCACAACCCTATCAACCAGGGTGGCAACTTTCAGGGATCTATGTACATGGACACCTAGATCCCTCTGCTCATCCACACTTTCAAGTTCTTTACCATTAGCCAAATATTCCGCATTCCTGTTATTCCTTCCAAAGTGAATCACCTCACACTTCTCTACATTAAACTCCATTTGCCACCTCTCAGCCCAGCCCTGCAGCTTATCTATATCCCTCTGTAACCTGCTACATCCTTCCACACTATCGACAACACCACCGACTTTAGTATCGTCTGCAAATTTACTCACCCACCCTTCTGCGCCTTCCTCTAGGTCATTGATAAAAATGACAAACAGCAACGGCCCCAGAACAGATCCTTGTGGTACTCCACTTGTGACTGAACTCCATTCTGAACATTTCCCATCAACCGCCACCCTCTGGTTGTGTTATTGGAACGTTAGTGGAGATGCTGAGGATGGGTTTCTACAGGTTGTGTTATTGGAACGTTAGTGGAGATGCTGAGGATGGGTTTCTACAGGTTGTGTTATTGGGAGGTGAGTGAAGATGCTGAGGATGGGTTTCTACAGGTTGTGTTATTGGGAGGTGAGTGGAGATGCTGAGGATGGGTTTCTGCAGGTTGTGTTATTGGAAGGTAAGTGGAGGTGCTGAGGATGGGTTTCTTCAGGTTTTGTTACTGGAAGGTGAGTGAAGATGCTGAGGATGGGTTTCTGCAGGTTGTGTTATTGGGGGGTGAGTGGAGATGCTGAGGATGGGTTTATGCAGGTTGTGTTATTGGGAGGTGAGTGGAGATGCTCAGGATGGGTTTCTGCAGGTTGTGTTATTGGGGGGTGAGTGGAGATGCTGAGGATGGGTTTCTGCAGGTTGTGTTATTGGGAGGTGAGTGAAGACGCTGAGGATGGGTTTCTGCAGGTTGTGTTATTGGACGGTGAGTGGAGATGCTGAGGATGGATTTCTGCAGGTTGTGTTATTGGGAGGTGAGTGGAGATGCTGAGGATGGGTTTCTGCAGGTTGTGTTATTGGGAGGTGAGTGAAGACGCTGAGGATGGGTTTCTGCAGGTTGTGTTATTGGACGGTGAGTGGAGATGCTGAGGATGGATTTCTGTATGTTGTGTTATTGGGAGCTGAGTGGAGATGCTGAGGATGGGTTTCTGCAGGTTGTGTTATTGGGGGGTGAGTGGAGATGCTGAGGATGGGTTTCTGCAGGTTGTGTTATTGGGGGGTGAGTGGAGATGCTGAGGATGGGTTTCTGCAGGTTGTGTTATTGGGAGGTGAGTGTAGATGCTGAGGATGGGTTTCTGCAGGTTGTGTTATTGGGAGGTGAGTGGAGATGCTGAGGATGGGTTTCTGCAGGTTGTGTTACTGGGAGGTGAGTGAAGATGCTGAGGATGGGTTTCTGCAGGTTGTGTTATTGGGAGGCTAGTGGAGATGCTGAGGATGTGTTTCTGCAGGTTGTGTTATTGGGAGGTGAGTGAAGATGCTGAGGATGGGTTTCTGCAGGTTGTGTTATTGGGAGGTGAGTGGAGATGCTGAGGATGGGTTTCTGCAGGTTGTGTTATTGGAAGTGAAGTGGAGATGCTGAGGATGGGTTTCTGCAGGTTGTGTTATTGGGAGGTGAGTGGAGATGCTGAGGATGGGTTTCTGCAGGTTGTGTTATTGGGAGGTGAGTGGAGATGCTGAGGATGGGTTTCTGCAGGTTGTGTTATTGGGAGGTGAGTGGATATGCTGAGGATGGGTTTCTGCAGGTTATGTTACTGGAAGGTGAGTGAAGATGCTGAGGATGGGTTTCTGCAGGTTGTGTTATTGGGAGGTGAGTGGAGATGCTGAGGATGGGTTTCTGCAGGTTGTGTTATTGGGAGGTGAGTGGAGATGCTGAGGATGGGTTTCTGCAGGTTGTGTTATTGGGAGGTGAGTGGATATGCTGAGGATGGGTTTCTGCAGGTTATGTTACTGGAAGGTGAGTGAAGATGCTGAGGATGTGTTTCTGCAGGTTGTGTTATTGGGGGGTGAGTGAAGATGCTGAGGATGGGTTTCTGCAGGTTGTGTTACTGGGAGGTGAGTGAAGATGCTGAGGATGGGTTTCTGCAGGTTGTGTTATTGGGAGGTTAGTGGAGATACTGAGGATGTGTTTCTGCAGGTTGTGTTATTGGGAGGTGAGTGGAGATGCTGAGGATGGGTTTCTGCAGGTTGTGTTATTGGGAGGTGATTGGAGATGCTGAGGATGGGTTTCTGCAGGTTATGTTACTGGAAGGTGAGTGAAGATGCTGAGGATGGGTTTCTGCAGGTTGTGTTATTGGGAGGTGAGTGAAGATGCTGAGGATGGGTTCTGCAGGTTGTGTTATTGGGAGGTGGGTGAAGATGCTGAGGATGGGTTTCTGCAGGTTGTGTTATTGGGAGGTGGGTGAAGATGCTGAGGATGGGTTCTGCAGGTTGTGTTATTGGGAGGTGGGTGAAGATGCTGAGGATGGGTTTCTGCAGGTTGTGTTATTGGGAGTTGAGTGGAGATGCTGAGGATGGGTTTCTGCAGGTTGTGTTATTGGGAGGTGAGTGGAGATGCTGAGGATGGGTCTCTGCAGGTTGTGTTATTGGGAGGTGAGTGGAGATGCTGAGGATGGGTTTCTGCAGGTTGTGATATTGGGAGGCGAGTGAAGATGCTGAGGATGGGTTTCTGCAGGTTGTGTTATTGTGAGGTGACTGAAGATGCTGAGGTTGGGTTTCTGCAGGTTGTGGTATTGGGAGGTGAGTGGAGATGCTAAGGATGGGTTTCTGCAGGTTGTGTTATTGGGAGGTGAGTGGAGATGCTGAGAATGGGTCTCTGCAGGTTGTGTTATTGGGAGGTGAGTGGAGATGCTGAGGATGGGTTTCTGCAGGTTGTGATATTGGGAGGCGAGTGAAGATGCTGAGGGTGGGTTTCTGCAGGTTGTGTTATTGTGAGGTGAGTGAAGATGCTGAGGATGGGTTTCTGCAGGTTGTGTTATTGGGAGGTGAGTGGAGATGCTGAGGATGGGTTTCTGCAGGTTGTGTTATTAGGAGGTGAGTGGAGATGCTGAGGATGGGTTTCTGCAGGTTGTGTTGTTGGGAGGTGAGTGGAGATGCTGAGGATGGTTTTCTGCAGACTGTGTTATTGGGAGGTAAGTGAAGATGCTGAGGATGGGTTTCTGCAGGTTGTGTTATTGGGAGGTGAGTGGAGATGCTGAGGATGGGTTTCTGCAGGTTGTCTTAATGGGAGGTGAGTGGAAATGCTGAGGATGGGTTTCAGCAGGTTGTGTTATTGGGAGGTGAGTGGAGATGCTGAGGATGGGTTTCTGCAGGTTGTCTTATTGGGAGGTGAGTGAAGATGCTGAGGATGGGTTTCTGCATGTTGTGTTTTTGGAAGGTGAGTAGAGATGCTGAGGATGTGTTTCTGCAGGTTGTGTTATTGGGAGGTGAGTGGAGATGCTGAGGATGGGTTGCTGCAGGATGTGTTATTGGGAGGTGAGTGAAGATGCTGAGGATGGGTTTTTGCAGGTTGTGTAATTGGGAGGTGAGTAAAGATGCTGAGGATGTGTTTCTGCAGGTTGTGTTATTGGGAGGTGAGTGGAGATGCTGAGGATGGGTTTCTGCAGACTGTGTTATTGGGAGGTAAGTGAAGATGCTGAGGATGGGTTACTGCAGGTTGTGTTATTGGGAGGTGAGTGGAGATGCTGAGGATGGGTTTCTGCAGGTTGTGTTATTGGGAGGTGAGTGAAGACGCTGAGGATGGGTTTCTGCAGGTTGTGTTATTGGGAGGTGAGTGGAGTTGCTGAGGATGGGTTTCTGCAGGTTGTCTTATTGGGAGGTGAGGGGAGATGCTGAGGATGGGTTTCAGCAGGTTGTGTTATTGGGAGGTGAGTGGAGATGCTGAGGATGGGTTTCTGCATGTTGTGTTATTGGGAGGTGAGTGAAGATGCTGAGGATGGGTTTCTGCAGGTTGTGTTATTGGAAGATTAGTGAAGATGCTGAGGATGGGTTTCTACAGGTTGTGTTATTGGAAGATTAGTGAAGATGCTGAGGATGGGTTTCTGCAGGTTGTGTTATTGGGAGGTGAGTGGAGTTGCTGAGGATGGGTTTCTGCAGGTTGTGTTATTGGGAGGTGAGTGGAGATGCTGAGGATGGGTTTCTGCAGGTTGTGTTATTGGAAGTGAAGTAGAGATGCTGAGGATGGGTTTCTGCAGGTTGTGTTATTGGGAGGTGAGTGGAGATGCTGAGGATGGGTTTCTGCAGGTTGTGTTATTGGGAGGTGAGTGGAGATGCTGAGGATGGGTTTCTGCAGGTTGTGATATTGGGAGGCGAGTGAAGATGCTGAGGGTGGGTTTCTGCAGGTGGTGTTATTGTGAGGTGAGTGAAGATGCTGAGGATGGGTTTCTGCAGGTTGTGTTATTGGGAGGTGAGTGGAGATGCTGAGGATGGGTTTCTGCAGGTTGTGTTATTGGGAGGTGAGTGGAGATGCTGAGGATGGGTTTCTGCAGGTTGTGTTGTTGGGAGGTGAGTGGAGATGCTGAGGATGGTTTTCTGCAGACTGTGTTATTGGGAGGTAAGTGAAGATGCTGAGGATGGGTTTCTGCAGGTTGTGTTATTGGGAGGTGAGTGGAGATGCTGAGGATGGGTTTCTGCAAGTTGTGTTATTGGGAGGTGAGTGAAGACGCTGAGGATGGGTTTCTGCAGGTTGTGTTATTGGGAGGTGAGTGGAGTTGCTGAGGATGGGTTTCTGCAGGTTGTCTTAATGGGAGGTGAGTGGAAATGCTGAGGATGGGTTTCAGCAGGTTGTGTTATTGGGAGGTGAGTGGAGATGCTGAGGATGGGTTTCTGCAGGTTGTCTTATTGGGAGGTGAGTGAAGATGCTGAGGATGGGTTTCTGCTGTTTGTGTTATTGGGAGGTGGGTGAAGATGCTGAGGATGGGTTTCTGCAGGTTGTGTTATTGGGAGGTGAGTGGAGATGCTGAGGATAGGTTTCTGCAGGTTGTGTTGTTGGGATGTGAGTGGAGATGCTGTGGATGGTTTTCTGCAGACTGTGTTATTGGAAGGTTGGTGAAGATGCTGAGGATGGGTTTCTGCATGTTGTGTGTTTGGAAGGTGAGTAGAGATGCTGAGGATGTGTTTCAGCAGGTTGTGTTATTGGGAGGTGAGTGGAGATGCTGAGGATGGGTTGCTGCAGGATGTGTTATTGGGAGGTGAGTGAAGATGCTGAGGATGGGTTTTTGCAGGTTGTGTAATTGGGAGGTGAGTAAAGATGCTGAGGATGTGTTTCTGCAGGTTGTGTTATTGGGAGGTGAGTGGAGATGCTGAGGATGGGTTTCTGCAGACTGTGTTATTGGGAGGTAAGTGAAGATGCTGAGGATGGGTTACTGCAGGTTGTGTTATTGGGAGGTGAGTGGAGATGCTGAGGATGGGTTTCTGCAGGTTGTGTTATTGGGAGGTGAGTGAAGACGCTGAGGATGGGTTTCTGCAGGTTGTGTTATTGGGAGGTGAGTGGAGTTGCTGAGGATGGGTTTCTGCAGGTTGTCTTATTGGGAGGTGAGGGGAGATGCTGAGGATGGGTTTCAGCAGGTTGTGTTATTGGGAGGTGAGTGGAGATGCTGAGGATGGGTTTCTGCATGTTGTGTTATTGGGAGGTGAGTGAAGATGCTGAGGATGGGTTTCTGCAGGTTGTGTTATTGGGGGGTGAGTGAAGATGCTGAGGATGGGTTTCTGCAGGTTGTGTTACTGGGAGGTGAGTGAAGATGCTGAGGATGGGTTTCTGCAGGTTGTGTTATTGGGAGGTGAGTAGAGATGCTGAGGATGTGTTTCTGCAGGTTGTGTTATTGGGAGGTGAGTGGAGATGCTGAGGATGGGTTGCTGCAGGATGTGTTATTGGGAGGTGAGTGAAGATGCTGAGGATGGGTTTTTGCAGGTTGTGTAATTGGGAGGTGAGTAAAGATGCTGAGGATGTGTTTCTGCAGGTTGTGTTATTGGGAGGTGAGTGGAGATGCTGAGGATGGGTTTCTGCAGACTGTGTTATTGGGAGGTAAGTGAAGATGCTGAGGATGGGTTTCTGCAGGTTGTGTTATTGGGAGGTGAGTGGAGTTGCTGAGGATGGGTTTCTGCAGGTTGTGTTATTGGGAGGTGAGTGGAGATGCTGAGGATGGGTTTCTGCAGACTGTGTTATATGGAGGTAAGTGAAGATGCTGAGGATGGGTTACTGCAGGTTGTGTTATTGGGAGGTGAGTGGAGATGCTGAGGATGGGTTTCTGCAGGTTGTGTTATTGGGAGGTGAGTGAAGACGCTGAGGATGGGTTTCTGCAGGTTGTGTTATTGGGAGGTGAGTGGAGTTGCTGAGGATGGGTTTCTGCAGGTTGTCTTATTGGGAGGTGAGGGGAGATGCTGAGGATGGGTTTCAGCAGGTTGTGTTATTGGGAGGTGAGTGGAGATGCTGAGGATGGGTTTCTGCATGTTGTGTTATTGGGAGGTGAGTGAAGATGCTGAGGATGGGTTTCTGCAGGTTGTGTTATTGGAAGATTAGTGAAGATGCTGAGGATGGGTTTCTACAGGTTGTGTTATTGGAAGATTAGTGAAGATGCTGAGGATGGGTTTCTGCAGGTTGTGTTATTGGGAGGTGAGTGGAGTTGCTGAGGATAGATTTCTGCAGGTTGTGTTATTGGGAGGTGAGTGGAGATGCTGAGGATGGGTTTCTGCAGGTAGTGTTATTGGAAGTGAAGTAGAGATGCTGAGGATGGGTTTCTGCAGGTTGTGCTTTTGGGAGGTGAGTGGAGATGCTGAGGATGGGTTTCTGCAGGTTGTGTTATTGGGAGGTGAGTGGAGATGCTGAGGATGGGTTTCTGCAGGTTGTGTTATTGGGAGGTGAGTGGAGATGCTGAGGATGGGTTTCTGCAGGTTATGTTACTGGAAGGTGAGTGAAGATGCTGAGGATGGGTTTCTGCAGGTTGTGTTATTGGGGGGTGAGTGAAGATGCTGAGGATGGGTTTCTGCAGGTTGTGTTACTGGGAGGTGAGTGAAGATGCTGAGGATGGGTTTCTGCAGGTTGTGTTATTGGGAGGTTAGTGGAGATGCTGAGGATGTGTTTCTGCAGGTTGTGTTATTGGGAGGTGAGTGGAGATGCTGAGGATGGGTTTCTGCAGGTGGTGTTATTGGGAGGTGATTGGAGATGCTGAGGATGGGTTTCTGCAGGTTGTGTTATTGGAAGGTGAGTGGAGATGCTGAGGATGGGTTTCTGCAGGTTATGTTACTGGAAGGTGAGTGGAGATGCTGAGGATGGGTTTCTGCAGGTTGTGTTATTGGGGGTGAGAGAAGATGCTGAGGATGGGTTTCTGCAGGTTGTGTTATTCGGAGGTGAGTGGAGATGCTGAGAATGGGTTTCTGCAGGTTGTGTTATTGGGAGGTGAGTGAAGATGCTGAGGATGGGTTTCTGCAGGTTGTGATATTGGGGGGTGAGTGAAGATGCTGAGGATGGGTTTCTGCAGGTTGTGTTACTGGGAGGTGAGTGAAGATGCTGAGGATGGGTTTCTGCAGGTTGTGTTATTGGGAGGTGAGTAGAGATGCTGAGGATGTGTTTCTGCAGGTTGTGTTATTGGGAGGTGAGTGGAGATGCTGAGGATGGGTTGCTGCAGGATGTGTTATTGGGAGGTGAGTGAAGATGCTGAGGATGGGTTTTTGCAGGTTGTGTAATTGGGAGGTGAGTAAAGATGCTGAGGATGTGTTTCTGCAGGTTGTGTTATTGGGAGGTGAGTGGAGATGCTGAGGATGGGTTTCTGCAGACTGTGTTATTGGGAGGTAAGTGAAGATGCTGAGGATGGGTTTCTGCAGGTTGTGTTATTGGGAGGTGAGTGGAGTTGCTGAGGATGGGTTTCTGCAGGTTGTGTTATTGGGAGGTGAGTGGAGATGCTGAGGATGGGTTTCTGCAGACTGTGTTATTGGGAGGTAAGTGAAGATGCTGAGGATGGGTTACTGCAGGTTGTGTTATTGGGAGGTGAGTGGAGATGCTGAGGATGGGTTTCTGCAGGTTGTGTTATTGGGAGGTGAGTGAAGACGCTGAGGATGGGTTTCTGCAGGTTGTGTTATTGGGAGGTGAGTGGAGTTGCTGAGGATGGGTTTCTGCAGGTTGTCTTATTGGGAGGTGAGGGGAGATGCTGAGGATGGGTTTCAGCAGGTTGTGTTATTGGGAGGTGAGTGGAGATGCTGAGGATGGGTTTCTGCATGTTGTGTTATTGGGAGGTGAGTGAAGATGCTGAGGATGGGTTTCTGCAGGTTGTGTTATTGGAAGATTAGTGAAGATGCTGAGGATGGGTTTCTACAGGTTGTGTTATTGGAAGATTAGTGAAGATGCTGAGGATGGGTTTCTGCAGGTTGTGTTATTGGGAGGTGAGTGGAGTTGCTGAGGATGGGTTTCTGCAGGTTGTGTTATTGGGAGGTGAGTGGAGATGCTGAGGATGGGTTTCTGCAGGTTGTGTTATTGGAAGTGAAGTAGAGATGCTGAGGATGGGTTTCTGCAGGTTGTGTTATTGGGAGGTGAGTGGAGATGCTGAGGATGGCTTTCTGCAGGTTGTGTTATTGGGAGGTGAGTGGAGATGCTGAGGATGGGTTTCTGCAGGTTGTGTTATTGGGAGGTGAGTGGAGATGCTGAGGATGGGTTTCTGCAGGTTATGTTACTGGAAGGTGAGTGAAGATGCTGAGGATGGATTTCTGCAGGTTGTGTTATTGGGGGGTGAGTGAAGATGCTGAGGATGGGTTTCTGCAGGTTGTGTTACTGGGAGGTGAGTGAAGATGCTGAGGATGGGTTTCTGCAGGTTGTGTTATTGGGAGGTTAGTGGAGATGCTGAGGATGTGTTTCTGCAGGTTGTGTTATTGGGAGGTGAGTGGAGATGCTGAGGATGGGTTTCTGCAGGTTGTGTTATTGGGAGGTGATTGGAGATGCTGAGGATGGGTTTCTGCAGGTTGTGTTATTGGAAGGTGAGTGGAGATGCTGAGGATGGGTTTCTGCAGGTTATGTTACTGGAAGGTGAGTGGAGATGCTGAGGATGGGTTTCTGCAGGTTGTGTTATTGGGGGTGAGAGAAGATGCTGAGGATGGGTTTCTGCAGGTTGTGTTATTCGGAGGTGAGTGGAGATGCTGAGAATGGGTTTCTGCAGGTTGTGTTATTGGGAGGTGAGTGAAGATGCTGAGGATGGGTTTCTGCAGGTTGTGATATTGGGAGGTGAGTGGAGATGCTGAGGATGGGTTTCTGCAGATTGTGTTATTTGGAGGTGAGTGACGATGCTGAGGATGGGTTTCTGCAGGTTGTGTTATTGGGAGGTGAGTGGAGATGCTGAGGATGGGTTTCTGCAGGTTGTGTTATTGGGAGGTGAGTGAAGACGCTGAGGATGGGTTTCTGCAGGTTGTGTTATTGGGAGGTGAGTGGAGTTGCTGAGGATGGGTTTCTGCAGGTTGTCTTATTGGGAGGTGAGGGGAGATGCTGAGGATGGGTTTCAGCAGGTTGTGTTATTGGGAGGTGAGTGGAGATGCTGAGGATGGGTTTCTGCAGGTTGTGTTATTGGGAGGTGAGTAGAGATGCTGAGGATGTGTTTCTGCAGGTTGTGTTATTGGGAGGTGAGTGGAGATGCTGAGGATGGGTTGCTGCAGGATGTGTTATTGGGAGGTGAGTGAAGATGCTGAGGATGGGTTTTTGCAGGTTGTGTAATTGGGAGGTGAGTAAAGATGCTGAGGATGTGTTTCTGCAGGTTGTGTTATTGGGAGGTGAGTGGAGATGCTGAGGATGGGTTTCTGCAGGCTGTGTTATTGGGAGGTAAGTGAAGATGCTGAGGATGGGTTTCTGCAGGTTGTGTTATTGGGAGGTGAGTGGAGTTGCTGAGGATGGGTTTCTGCAGGTTGTGTTATTGGGAGGTGAGTGGAGATGCTGAGGATGGGTTTCTGCAGACTGTGTTATTGGGAGGTAAGTGAAGATGCTGAGGATGGGTTACTGCAGGTTGTGTTATTGGGAGGTGAGTGGAGATGCTGAGGATGGGTTTCTGCAGGTTGTGTTATTGGGAGGTGAGTGAAGACGCTGAGGATGGGTTTCTGCAGGTTGTGTTATTGGGAGGTGAGTGGAGTTGCTGAGGATGGGTTTCTGCAGGTTGTCTTATTGGGAGGTGAGGGGAGATGCTGAGGATGGGTTTCAGCAGGTTGTGTTATTGGGAGGTGAGTGGAGATGCTGAGGATGGGTTTCTGCATGTTGTGTTATTGGGAGGTGAGTGAAGATGCTGAGGATGGGTTTCTGCAGGTTGTGTTATTGGAAGATTAGTGAAGATGCTGAGGATGGGTTTCTACAGGTTGTGTTATTGGAAGATTAGTGAAGATGCTGAGGATGGGTTTCTGCAGGTTGTGTTATTGGGAGGTGAGTGGAGTTGCTGAGGATGGGTTTCTGCAGGTTGTGTTATTGGGAGGTGAGGGGAGATGCTGAGGATGGGTTTCAGCAGGTTGTGTTATTGGGAGGTGAGTGGAGATGCTGAGGATGGGTTTCTGCATGTTGTGTTATTGGGAGGTGAGTGAAGATGCTGAGGATGGGTTTCTGCAGGTTGTGTTATTGGAAGATTAGTGAAGATGCTGAGGATGGGTTTCTACAGGTTGTGTTATTGGAAGATTAGTGAAGATGCTGAGGATGGGTTTCTGCAGGTTGTGTTATTGGGAGGTGAGTGGAGTTGCTGAGGATGGGTTTCTGCAGGTTGTGTTATTGGGAGGTGAGTGGAGATGCTGAGGATGGGTTTCTGCAGGTTGTGTTATTGGAAGTGAAGTAGAGATGCTGAGGATGGGTTTCTGCAGGTTGTGTTATTGGGAGGTGAGTGGAGATGCTGAGGATGGCTTTCTGCAGGTTGTGTTATTGGGAGGTGAGTGGAGATGCTGAGGATGGGTTTCTGCAGGTTGTGTTATTGGGAGGTGAGTGGAGATGCTGAGGATGGGTTTCTGCAGGTTATGTTACTGGAAGGTGAGTGAAGATGCTGAGGATGGATTTCTGCAGGTTGTGTTATTGGGGGGTGAGTGAAGATGCTGAGGATGGGTTTCTGCAGGTTGTGTTACTGGGAGGTGAGTGAAGATGCTGAGGATGGGTTTCTGCAGGTTGTGTTATTGGGAGGTTAGTGGAGATGCTGAGGATGTGTTTCTGCAGGTTGTGTTATTGGGAGGTGAGTGGAGATGCTGAGGATGGGTTTCTGCAGGTTGTGTTATTGGGAGGTGATTGGAGATGCTGAGGATGGGTTTCTGCAGGTTGTGTTATTGGAAGGTGAGTGGAGATGCTGAGGATGGGTTTCTGCAGGTTATGTTACTGGAAGGTGAGTGGAGATGCTGAGGATGGGTTTCTGCAGGTTGTGTTATTGGGGGTGAGAGAAGATGCTGAGGATGGGTTTCTGCAGGTTGTGTTATTCGGAGGTGAGTGGAGATGCTGAGAATGGGTTTCTGCAGGTTGTGTTATTGGGAGGTGAGTGAAGATGCTGAGGATGGGTTTCTGCAGGTTGTGATATTGGGAGGTGAGTGGAGATGCTGAGGATGGGTTTCTGCAGATTGTGTTATTTGGAGGTGAGTGACGATGCTGAGGATGGGTTTCTGCAGGTTGTGTTATTGGGAGGTGAGTGGAGATGCTGAGGATGGGTTTCTGCAGGTTGTGTTATTGGGAGGTGAGTGAAGACGCTGAGGATGGGTTTCTGCAGGTTGTGTTATTGGGAGGTGAGTGGAGTTGCTGAGGATGGGTTTCTGCAGGTTGTCTTATTGGGAGGTGAGGGGAGATGCTGAGGATGGGTTTCAGCAGGTTGTGTTATTGGGAGGTGAGTGGAGATGCTGAGGATGGGTTTCTGCAGGTTGTGTTATTGGGAGGTGAGTAGAGATGCTGAGGATGTGTTTCTGCAGGTTGTGTTATTGGGAGGTGAGTGGAGATGCTGAGGATGGGTTGCTGCAGGATGTGTTATTGGGAGGTGAGTGAAGATGCTGAGGATGGGTTTTTGCAGGTTGTGTAATTGGGAGGTGAGTAAAGATGCTGAGGATGTGTTTCTGCAGGTTGTGTTATTGGGAGGTGAGTGGAGATGCTGAGGATGGGTTTCTGCAGACTGTGTTATTGGGAGGTAAGTGAAGATGCTGAGGATGGGTTTCTGCAGGTTGTGTTATTGGGAGGTGAGTGGAGTTGCTGAGGATGGGTTTCTGCAGGTTGTGTTATTGGGAGGTGAGTGGAGATGCTGAGGATGGGTTTCTGCAGACTGTGTTATTGGGAGGTAAGTGAAGATGCTGAGGATGGGTTACTGCAGGTTGTGTTATTGGGAGGTGAGTGGAGATGCTGAGGATGGGTTTCTGCAGGTTGTGTTATTGGGAGGTGAGTGAAGACGCTGAGGATGGGTTTCTGCAGGTTGTGTTTTTGGGAGGTGAGTGGAGTTGCTGAGGATGGGTTTCTGCAGGTTGTCTTATTGGGAGGTGAGGGGAGATGCTGAGGATGGGTTTCAGCAGGTTGTGTTATTGGGAGGTGAGTGGAGATGCTGAGGATGGGTTTCTGCATGTTGTGTTATTGGGAGGTGAGTGAAGATGCTGAGGATGGGTTTCTGCAGGTTGTGTTATTGGAAGATTAGTGAAGATGCTGAGGATGGGTTTCTACAGGTTGTGTTATTGGAAGATTAGTGAAGATGCTGAGGATGGGTTTCTGCAGGTTGTGTTATTGGGAGGTGAGTGGAGTTGCTGAGGATGGGTTTCTGCAGGTTGTGTTATTGGGAGGTGAGTGGAGATGCTGAGGATGGGTTTCTGCAGGTTGTGTTATTGGAAGTGAAGTAGAGATGCTGAGGATGGGTTTCTGCAGGTTGTGTTATTGGGAGGTGAGTGGAGATGCTGAGGATGGGTTTCTGCAGGTTGTGTTATTGGGAGGTGAGTGGAGATGCTGAGGATGGGTTTCTGCAGGTTGTGTTATTGGGAGGTGAGTGGAGATGCTGAGGATGGGTTTCTGCAGGTTATGTTACTGGAAGGTGAGTGAAGATGCTGAGGATGGATTTCTGCAGGTTGTGTTATTGGGGGGTGAGTGAAGATGCTGAGGATGGGTTTCTGCAGGTTGTGTTACTGGGAGGTGAGTGAAGATGCTGAGGATGGGTTTCTGCAGGTTGTGTTATTGGGAGGTTAGTGGAGATGCTGAGGATGTGTTTCTGCAGGTTGTGTTATTGGGAGGTGAGTGGAGATGCTGAGGATGGGTTTCTGCAGGTTGTGTTATTGGGAGGTGATTGGAGATGCTGAGGATGGGTTTCTGCAGGTTGTGTTATTGGAAGGTGAGTGGAGATGCTGAGGATGGGTTTCTGCAGGTTATGTTACTGGAAGGTGAGTGGAGATGCTGAGGATGGGTTTCTGCAGGTTGTGTTATTGGGGGTGAGAGAAGATGCTGAGGATGGGTTTCTGCAGGTTGTCTTATTCGGAGGTGAGTGGAGATGCTGAGAATGGGTTTCTGCAGGTTGTGTTATTGGGAGGTGAGTGAAGATGCTGAGGATGGGTTTCTGCAGGTTGTGATATTGGGAGGTGAGTGGAGATGCTGAGGATGGGTTTCTGCAGATTGTGTTATTTGGAGGTGAGTGACGATGCTGAGGATGGGTTTCTGCAGGTTGTGTTATTGGGAGGTGAGTGGAGATGCTGAGGATGGGTTTCTGCAGGTTGTGTTATTGGGAGGTGAGTGAAGACGCTGAGGATGGGTTTCTGCAGGTTGTGTTATTGGGAGGTGAGTGGAGTTGCTGAGGATGGGTTTCTGCAGGTTGTCTTATTGGGAGGTGAGGGGAGATGCTGAGGATGGGTTTCAGCAGGTTGTGTTATTGGGAGGTGAGTGGAGATGCTGAGGATGGGTTTCTGCATGTTGTGTTATTGGGAGGTGAGTGAAGATGCTGAGGATGGGTTTCTGCAGGTTGTGTTATTGGGGGGTGAGTGAAGATGCTGAGGATGGGTTTCTGCAGGTTGTGTTACTGGGAGGTGAGTGAAGATGCTGAGGATGGGTTTCTGCAGGTTGTGTTATTGGGAGGTGAGTAGAGATGCTGAGGATGTGTTTCTGCAGGTTGTGTTATTGGGAGGTGAGTGGAGATGCTGAGGATGGGTTGCTGCAGGATGTGTTATTGGGAGGTGAGTGAAGATGCTGAGAATGGGTTTTTGCAGGTTGTGTAATTGGGAGGTGAGTAAAGATGCTGAGGATGTGTTTCTGCAGGTTGTGTTATTGGAAGTGAAGTAGAGATGCTGAGGATGGGTTTCTGCAGGTTGTGTTATTGGGAGGTGAGTGGAGATGCTGAGGATGGGTTTCTGCAGGTTGTGTTATTGGGAGGTGAGTGGAGATGCTGAGGATGGGTTTCTGCAGGTTGTGTTATTGGGAGGTGAGTGGAGATGCTGAGGATGGGTTTCTGCAGGTTATGTTACTGGAAGGTGAGTGAAGATGCTGAGGATGGGTTTCTGCAGGTTGTGTTATTGGGGGGTGAGTGAAGATGCTGAGGATGGGTTTCTGCAGCTTGTGTTACTGGGAGGTGAGTGAAGATGCTGAGGATGGGTTTCTGCAGGTTGTGTTATTGGGAGGTTAGTGGAGATGCTGAGGATGTGTTTCTGCAGGTTGTGTTATTGGGAGGTGAGTGGAGATGCTGAGGATGGGTTTCTGCAGGTTGTGTTATTGGGAGGTGATTGGAGATGCTGAGGATGGGTTTCTGCAGGTTGTGTTATTGGAAGGTGAGTGGAGATGCTGAGGATGGGTTTCTGCAGGTTATGTTACTGGAAGGTGAGTGAAGATGCTGAGGATGGGTTTCTGCAGGTTGTGTTATTCGGGGTGAGAGAAGATGCTGAGGATGGGTTTCTGCAGGTTGTGTTATTCGGAGGTGAGTGGAGATGCTGAGAATGGGTTTCTGCAGGTTGTGTTATTGGGAGGTGAGTGAAGATGCTGAGGATGGGTTTCTGCAGGTTGTGATATTGGGAGGTGAGTGGAGATGCTGAGGATGGGTTTCTGCAGATTGCGTTATTTGGAGGTGAGTGACGATGCTGAGGATGGGTTTCTGCAGGTTGTGTTATTGGGAGGTGAGTGGAGATGCTGAGGATGGGTTTCTGCAGGTTGTGTTATTGGGAGGTGAGTGAAGACGCTGAGGATGGGTTTCTGCAGGTTGTGTTATTGGGAGGTGAGTGGAGTTGCTGAGGATGGGTTTCTGCAGGTTGTCTTATTGGGAGGTGAGGGGAGATGCTGAGGATGGGTTTCAGCAGGTTGTGTTATTGGGAGGTGAGTGGAGATGCTGAGGATGGGTTTCTGCAGGTTGTGTTATTGGGAGGTGAGTGAAGATGCTGAGGATGGGTTTCTGCAGGTTGTGTTATTGGAAGATTAGTGAAGATGCTGAGGATGGGTTTCTGCAGGTTGTGTTATTGGGAGGTGAGTGGAGTTGCTGAGGATGGGTTTCTGCAGGTTGTGTTATTGGGAGGTGAGTGGAGATGCTGAGGATGGGTTTCTGCAGGTTGTGTTACTGGAAGTGAAGTAGAGATGCTGAGGATGGGTTTCTGCAGGTTGTGTTATTGGGAGGTGAGTGGAGATGCTGAGGATGGGTTTCTGCAGGTTGTGTTATTGGGAGGTGAGTGGAGATGCTGAGGATGGGTTTCTGCAGGTTGTGTTATTGGGAGGTGAGTGGAGATGATGAGGATGGGTTTCTGCAGGTTATGTTACTGGAAGGTGAGTGAAGATGCTGAGGATGGGTTTCTGCAGGTTGTGTTATTGGGGGGTGAGTGAAGATGCTGAGGATGGGTTTCTGCAGGTTGTGTTACTGGGAGGTGAGTGAAGATGCTGAGGATGGGTTTCTGCAGGTTGTGTTATTGGGAGGTTAGTGGAGATGCTGATGATGTGTTTCTGCAGGTTGTGTTATTGGGAGGTGAGTGGCGATGCTGAGGATGGGTTTCTGCAGGTTGTGTTATTGGGAGGTGATTGGAGATGCTGAGGATGGGTTTCTGCAGGTTGTGTTATTGGAAGGTGAGTGGAGATGCTGAGGATGGGTTTCTGCAGGTTATGTTACTGGAAGGTGAGTGAAGATGCTGAGGATGGGTTTCTGCAGGTTGTGTTATTGGGGGTGAGTGAAGATGCTGAGGATGGGTTTCTGCAGTTTGTGTTATTCGGAGGTGAGTGGAGATGCTGAGAATGGGTTTCTGCAGGTTGTGTTATTGGGAGGTGAGTGAAGATGCTGAGGATGGGTTACTGCAGGTTGTGATATTGGGAGGTGAGTGGAGATGCTGAGGATGGGTTTCTGCAGGTTGTGTTATTTGGAGGTGAGTGACGATGCTGAGGATGGGTTTCTGCAGGTTGTGTTATTGGGAGGTGAGTGGAGATGCTGAGGATGGGTTTCTGCAGGTTGTGTTATTGGAAGGTTAGTGAAGATGCTGAGGATGGGTTTCTGCAGGTTGTGTTATTGGGAGGTGAGTGAAGATGCTGAGGATGGGTTTCTGCAGGTTGTGTTACTGGGAGGTGGGTGAAGATGCTGAGTATGGGTTTCTGCAGGTTGTGTTATTGGGAGGTGAGTGGAGATGCTGAGGATGGGTTGCTGCAGGTTGTGTTATTGGGAGGTGAGTGAAGATGCTGAGGATGGGTTTCTGCAGGTTGTGTTATTGGGAGTTGAGTGAAGATGCTGAGGATGGGTTTCTGCAGGTTGTGTTATTGGGAGGTTAGTGGAGATGCTGAGGATGGGTTTCTGCAGGTTGTGTCATTGGAAGGTTAGTGGAGATGCTGAGGATGGGTTTCTGCAGGTTGTGTTATTGGGAGGTGAGTGGAGATGCTGAGGATGGGTTTCTGCAGGTTGTGTTTTTGGGAGGTGAGTGAAGACGCTGAGGATGGGTTTCTGCAGGTTGTGTTATTGGGAGGTGAGTGGAGTTGCTGAGGAGGGTTTCTGCAGGTTGTGTTATTGGGAGGTGAGTGGAGATGCTGAGGATGGGTTTCTGCAGGTTGTCTTATTGGGAGGTGAGGGGAGATGCTGAGGATGGGTTTCAGCAGGTTGTGTTATTGGGAGGTGAGTGGAGATGCTGAGGATGGGTTTCTGCAGGTTGTGTTATTGGGAGGTGAGTGAAGATGCTGAGGATGGGTTTCTGCAGGTTGTGTTATTGGAAGATTAGTGAAGATGCTGAGGATGGGTTTCTACAGGTTGTGTTATTGGAAGATTAGTGAAGATGCAGAGGATGGGTTTCTGCAGGTTGTGTTATTGGGTGGTGAGTGGAGATGCTGAGGATGGGTTTCTGCAGGTTGTGTTATTGGAAGTGAAGTAGAGATGCTGAGGATGGGTTTCTGCAGGTTGTGTTATTGGGAGGTGAGTGGAGATGCTGAGGATGGGTTTCTGCAGGTTGTGTTATTGGGAGGTGAGTGGAGATGCTGAGGATGGGTTTCTGCAGGTTGTGTTATTGGGAGGTGAGTGGAGATGCTGAGGATGGGTTTCTGCAGGTTATGTTACTGGAAGATGAGTGAATATGCTGAGGATGGGTTTCTGCAGGTTGTGTTATTGGGGGGTGAGTGAAGATGCTGAGGATGGGTTTCTGCAGGTTGTGTTACTGGGAGGTGAGTGAAGATGCTGAGGATGGGTTTCTGCAGGTTGTGTTATTGGGAGGTGAGTGGAGATGCTGATGATGTGTTTCTGCAGGTTGTGTTATTGGGAGGTGAGTGGAGATGCTGAGGATGGGTTTCTGCAGGTTGTGTTATTGGGAGGTGATTGGAGATGCTGAGGATGGGTTTCTGCAGGTTGCGTTATTGGAAGGTGAGTGGAGATGCTGAGGATGGGTTTCTGCAGGTTATGTTACTGGAAGGTGAGTGAAGATGCTGAGGATGGGTTTCTGCAGGTTGTGTTATTGGGGGTGAGTGAAGATGCTGAGGATGGGTTTCTGCAGGTTGTGTTATTGGGAGGTGAGTGGAGATGCTGAGGATGGGTTTCTGCAGGTTGTGTTATTTGGAGGTGAGTGACGATGCTGAGGATGGGTTTCTGCAGGTTGTGTTATTGGGAGGTGAGTGGAGATGCTGAGGATGGTATGCTGCAGGTTGTGTTATTGGGAGGTGAGTGAAGATGCTGAGGATGGGTTTCTGCAGGTTGTGTTATTGGGAGTTGAGTGAAGATGCTGAGGATGGGTTTCTGCAGGTTGTGTTATTGGGAGGTTAGTGGAGATGCTGAGGATGGGTTTCTGCAGGTTGTGTCATTGGAAGGTTAGTGGAGATGCTGAGGATGGGTTTCTGCAGGTTGTGTTATTGGGAGGTGAGTGGAGATGCTGAGGATGGGTTTCTGCAGGTTGTGTTTTTGGGAGGTGAGTGAAGACGCTGAGGATGGGTTTCTGCAGGTTGTGTTATTGGGAGGTGACTGGAGTTGCTGAGGAGGGTTTCTGCAGGTTGTGTTATTGGGAGGTGAGTGGAGATGCTGAGGATGGGTTTCTGCAGGTTGTCTTATTGGGAGGTGAGGGGAGATGCTGAGGATGGGTTTCAGCAGGTTGTGTTATTGGGAGGTGAGTGGAGATGCTGAGGATGGGTTTCTGCAGGTTGTGTTATTGGGAGGTGAGTGAAGATGCTGAGGATGGGTTTCTGCAGGTTGTGTTATTGGAAGATTAGTGAAGATGCTGAGGATGGGTTTCTACAGGTTGTGTTATTGGAAGATTAGTGAAGATGCTGAGGATGGGTTTCTGCAGGTTGTGTTATTGGGAGGTGAGTGAAGTTGCTGAGGATGGGTTTCTGCAGGTTGTGTTATTGGGAGGTGAGTGGAGATGCTGAGGATGGGTTTCTGCAGGTTGTGTTATTGGAAGTGAAGTAGAGATGCTGAGGATGGGTTTCTGCAGGTTGTGTTATTGGGAGGTGAGTGGAGATGCTGAGGATGGGTTTCTGCAGGTTGTGTTATTGGGAGGTGAGTGGAGATGCTGAGGATGGGTTTCTGCAGGTTGTGTTATTGGGAGGTGAGTGGAGATGCTGAGGATGGGTTTCTGCAGGTTATGTTACTGGAAGGTGAGTGAAGATGCTGAGGATGGGTTTCTGCAGGTTGTGTTATTGGGGGGTGAGTGAAGATGCTGAGGATGGGTTTCTGCAGGTTGTGTTACTGGGAGGTGAGTGAAGATGCTGAGGATGGGTTTCTGCAGGTTGCGTTATTGGGAGGTTAGTGGAGATGCTGAGGATGTGTTTCTGCAGGTTGTGTTATTGGGAGGTGAGTGGAGATGCTGAGGATGGGTTTCTGCAGGTTGTGTTATTGGGAGGTGATTGGAGATGCTGAGGATGGGTTTCTGCAGGTTGTGTTATTGGAAGGTGAGTGGAGATGCTGAGGATGGGTTTCTGCAGGTTATGTTACTGGAAGGTGAGTGAAGATGCTGAGGATGGGTTTCTGCAGGTTGTGTTATTGGGGGTGAGTGAAGATGCTGAGGATGGGTTTCTGCAGGTTGTGTTATTCGGAGGTGAGTGGAGATGCTGAGAATGGGTTTCTGCAGGTTGTGTTATTGGGAGGTGAGTGAAGATGCTGAGGATGGGTTTCTGCAGGTTGTGATATTGGGAGGTGAGTGGAGATGCTGAGGATGGGTTTCTGCAGGTTGTGTTATTTGGAGGTGAGTGACGATGCTGAGGATGGGTTTCTGCAGGTTGTGTTATTGGGAGGTGAGTGGTGATGCTGAGGATGGGTTTCTGCAGGTTGTGTTATTGGGAGGTGAGTGAAGACGCTGAGGATGGGTTTCTGCAGGTTGTGTTATTGGGAGGTGAGTGGAGTTGCTGAGGATGGGTTTCTGCAGGTTGTCTTATTGGGAGGTGAGGGGAGATGCTGAGGATGGGTTTCAGCAGGTTGTGTTATTGGGAGGTGAGTGGAGATGCTGAGGATGGGTTTCTGCAGGTTGTGTTATTGGGAGGTGAGTGAAGATGCTGAGGATGGGTTTCTGCAGGTTGTGTTATTGGAAGATTAGTGAAGATGCTGAGGATGGGTTTCTACAGGTTGTGTTATTGGAAGATTAGTGAAGATGCTGAGGATGGGTTTCTGCAGGTTGTGTTATTGGGAGGTGAGTGGAGTTGCTGAGGATGGGTTTCTGCAGGTTGTGTTATTGGGAGGTGAGTGGAGATGCTGAGGATGGGTTTCTGCAGGTTGTGTTATTGGGAGGTGGGTGGAGATGCTGAGGATGGGTTTCTGCAGGTTGTGTTACTGGAAGGTGAGTGAAGATGCTGAGGATGGGTTTCTGCAGGTTGTGTTATTGGGGGGTGAGTGAAGATGCTGAGGATGGGTTTCTGCAGGTTGTGTTATTGGGAGGTTAGTGGAGATGCTGAGGATGTGTTTCTGCAGGTTGTGTTATTGGGAGGTGAGTGGAGATGCTGAGGATGGGTTTCTGCAGGTTGTGTTACTGGGAGGTGAGTGAAGATGCTGAGGATGGGTTTCTGCAGGTTGTGTTATTGGGAGGTTAGTGGAGATGCTGAGGATGTGTTTCTGCAGGTTGTGTTATTGGGAGGTGAGTGGAGATGCTGAGGATGGGTTTCTGCAGGTTGTGTTATTGGGAGGTGATTGTAGATGCTGAGGATGGGTTTCTGCAGGTTGTGTTATTCGGAGGTGAGTGGAGATGCTGAGAATGGGTTTCTGCAGGTTGTGTTATTTGGAGGTGAGTGACGATGCTGAGGATGGGTTTCTGCAGGTTGTGTTATTGGGAGGTGAGTGGAGATGCTGACGATGGGTTTCCGCAGGTTGTGTTATTGGGAGGTTAGTGGAGATGCTGAGGATGGGTTTCTGCAGGTTGTGTCATTGGAAGGTTAGTGGAGATGCTGAGGATGGGTTTCTGCAGGTTGTGTTATTGGGAGGTGAGTGGAGATGCTAAGGATGGGTTTCTGCAAGTTGTGTTATTCGGAGGTTAGTGGAGATGCTGAGGATGTGTTTCTGCAGGTTGTGTTATTGGGAGGTGAGTGGAGATGCTGAGGATGGGTTTCTGCAGGTTGTGTTATTGGGAGGTGAGTGGAGATGCTGAGGATGGGTTTCAGCAGGTTGTGTTCTTGGAAGGTTAGTGAAGATGCTGAGGATGGGTTTCTGCAGGTTTTGTTATTGGGAGGTGAGTGAAGATGCTGAGGATGGGTTTCTGCAGGTTGTGATATTGGGAGGTGAGTGGAGATGCTGAGGATGGGTTTCTGCAGGTTGTCTTATTGGGAAGTGAGGGGAGATGCTGAGGATGGGTTTCAGCAGGTTGTGTTATTGGGAGGTGAGTGGAGATGCTGAGGATGGGCTTCTGCAGGTTGTGTTATTGGGAGGTGAGTGAAGATGCTGAGGATGGGTTTCTGCAGGTTGTGTTATTGGAAGATTAGTGAAGATGCTGAGGATGGGTTTCTACAGGTTGTGTTATTGGAAGATTAGTGAAGATGCTGAGGATGGGTTTCTGCAGGTTGTGTTATTGGGAGGTGAGTGGAGTTGCTGAGGATGTGTTTCTGCAGGTTGTGTTATTGGGAGGTGAGTGGAGATGCTGAGGATGGGTTTCTGCAGGTTGTGTTATTAGAAGTGAAGTAGAGATGCTGAGGATGGGTTTCTGCAGGTTGTGTTATTGGGAGGTGAGTGGAGATGCTGAGGATGGGTTTCTGCAGGTTGTGTTATTGGGAGGTGGGTGGAGATGCTGAGCATGGGTTTCTGCAGGTTGTGTTATTGGGAGGTGAGTGGAGATGCTGAGGGTGGGTTTCTGCAGGTTATGTTACTGGAAGGTGAGTGAAGATGCTGAGGATGGGTTTCTGCAGGTTGTGTTATTGGGGGGTGAGTGAAGATGCTGAGGATGGGTTTCTGCAGGTTGTGTTATTGGGAGGTTAGTGGAGATGCTGAGGATGTGTTTCTGCAGGTTGTGTTATTGGGAGGTGAGTGGAGATGCTGAGGATGGGTTTCTGCAGGTTGTGTTACTGGGAGGTGAGTGAAGATGCTGAGGATGGGTTTCTGCAGGTTGTGTTATTGGGAGGTTAGTGGAGATGCTGAGGATGTGTTTCTGCAGGTTGTGTTATTGGGAGGTGAGTGGAGATGCTGAGGATGGGTTTCTGCAGGTTGTGTTATTGGGAGGTGATTGGAGATTCTGAGGATGGGTTTCTGCAGGTTGTGTTATTTGAAGGTGAGTGGAGATGCTGAGGATGGGTTTCTGCAGGTTGTGTTATTGGGAGGTTAGTGAAGATGCTGAGGATGGGTTTCTGCAGGTTGTGTTATTGGGAGGTGAGTGAAGATGCTGAGGATGGGTTTCTGCAGGTTGTGTTACTGGGAGGTGGGTGAAGATGCTGAGGATGGGTTTCTGCAGGTTGTGTTATTGGGAGGTGAGTGGAGATGCTGAGGATGGGTTGCTGCAGGTTGTGTTATTGGGAGGTGAGTGAAGATGCTGAGGATGGGTTTCTGCAGGTTGTGTTATTGGGAGTTGAGTGAAGATGCTGAGGATGGGTTTCTGCAGGTTGTGTTATTGGGAGGTTAGTGGAGATGCTGAGGATGGGTTTCTGCAAGTTGTGTCATTGGAAGGATAGTGGAGATGCTGAGGATGGGTTTCTGCAGGTTGTGTTATTGGGAGGTGAGTGGAGATGCTGAGGATGGGTTTCTGCAGGTTGTGTTTTTGGGAGGTGAGTGGAGTTGCTGAGGAGGGTTTCTGCAGGTTGTGTTATTGGGAGGTGAGTGGAGATGCTGAGGATGGGTTTCTGCAGGTTGTCTTATTGGGAGGTGAGGGGAGATGCTGAGGATGGGTTTCAGCAGGTTGTGTTATTGGGAGGTGAGTGGAGATGCTGAGGATGGGTTTCTGCAGGTTGTGTTATTGGGAGGTGAGTGAAGATGCTGAGGATGGGTTTCTGCAGGTTGTGTTATTGGAAGATTAGTGAAGATGCTGAGGATGGGTTTCTACAGGTTGTGTTATTGGAAGATTAGTGAAGATGCCGAGGATGGGTTTCTGCAGGTTGTGTTATTGGGAGGTGAGTGAAGTTGCTGAGGATGGGTTTCTGCAGGTTGTGTTATTGGGAGGTGAGTGGAGATGCTGAGGATGGGTTTCTGCAGGTTGTGTTATTGGAAGTGAAATAGAGATGCTGAGGATGGGTTTCTGCAGGTTGTGTTATTGGGAGGTGAGTGGAGATGCTGAGGATGGGTTTCTGCAGGTTGTGTTATTGGGAGGTGAGTGGAGATGCTGAGGATGGGTTTCTGCAGGTTGTGTTATTGGGAGGTGAGTGGAGATGCTGAGGATGGGTTTCTGCAGGTTATGTTACAGGAAGATGAGTGAAGATGCTGAGGATGGGTTTCTGCAGGTTATGTTATTGGGGGGTGAGTGAAGATGCTGAGGATGGGTTTCTGCAGGTTGTGTTACTGGGAGGTGAGTGAAGATGCTGAGGATGGGTTTCTGCAGGTTGTGTTATTGGGAGGTTAGTGGAGATGCTGATGATGTGTTTCTGCAGGTTGTGTTATTGGGAGGTGAGTGGAGATGCTGAGGATGGGTTTCTGCAGGTTGTGTTATTGGGAGTTGATTGGAGATGCTGAGGATGGGTTTCTGCAGGTTGTGTTATTGGAAGGTGAGTGGAGATGCTGAGGATGGGTTTCTGCAGGTTATGTTACTGGAAGGTGAGTGAAGATGCTGAGGATGGGTTTCTGCAGGTTGTGTTATTTGGGGTGAGTGAAGATGCTGAGGATGGGTTTCTGCAGGTTGTGTTATTCGGAGGTGAGTGGAGATGCTGAGAATGGGTTTCTGCAGGTTGTGTTATTGGGAGGTGAGTGAAGATGCTGAGGATGGGTTTCTGCAGGTTGTGATATTGGGAGGTGAGTGGAGATGCTGAGGATGGGTTTCTGCAGGTTGTGTTATTTGGAGGTGAGTGACGATGCTGAGGATGGGTTTCTGCAGGTTGTGTTATTGGGAGGTGAGTGGAGATGCTGAGGATGGGTTTCTGCAGGTTGTGTTATTGGAAGGTTAGTGAAGATGCTGAGGATGGGTTTCTGCAGGTTGTGTTATTGGGAGGTGAGTGAAGATGCTGAGGATGGGTTTCTGCAGGTTGTGTTACAGGGAGGTGGGTGAAGATGCTGAGGATGGGTTTCTGCAGGTTGTGTTATTGGGAGGTGAGTGGAGATGCTGAGGATGGGATGCTGCAGGTTGTGTTATTGGGAGGTGAGTGAAGATGCTGAGGATGGGTTTCTGCAGGTTGTGTTATTGGGAGTTGAGTGAAGATGCTGAGGATGGGTTTCTGCAGGTTGTGTTATTGGGAGGTTAGTGGAGATGCTGAGGATGGGTTTCTGCAGGTTGTGTCATTGGAAGGTTAGTGGAGATGCTGAGGATGAGTTTCTGCAGGTTGTGTTAATGGGAGGTGAGTGGAGATGCTGAGGATGGGTTTCTGCAGGTTGTGTTTTTGGGAGGTGAGTGAAGACGCTGAGGATGGGTTTCTGCAGGTTGTGTTATTGGGAGGTGACTGGAGTTGCTGAGGAGGGTTTCTGCAGGTTGTGTTATTGGGAGGTGAGTGGAGATGCTGAGGATGGGTTTCTGCAGGTTGTCTTATTGGGAGGTGAGGGGAGATGCTGAGGATGGGTTTCAGCAGGTTGTGTTATTGGGAGGTGAGTGGAGATGCTGAGGATGGGTTTCTGCAGGTTGTGTTATTGGGAGGTGAGTGAAGATGCTGAGGATGGGTTTCTGCAGGTTGTGTTATTGGAAGATTAGTGAAGATGCTGAGGATGGGTTTCTACAGGTTGTGTTATTGGAAGATTAGTGAAGATGCTGAGGATGGGTTTCTGCAGGTTGTGTTATTGGGAGGTGAGTGAAGTTGCTGAGGATGGGTTTCTGCAGGTTGTGTTATTGGGAGGTGAGTGGAGATGCTGAGGATGGGTTTCTGCAGGTTGTGTTATTGGAAGTGAAGTAGAGATGCTGAGGATGGGTTTCTGCAGGTTGTGTTATTGGGAGGTGAGTGGAGATGCTGAGGATGGGTTTCTGCAGGTTGTGTTATTGGGAGGTGAGTGGAGATGCTGAGGATGGGTTTCTGCAGGTTGTGTTATTGGGAGGTGAGTGGAGATGCTGAGGATGGGTTTCTGCAGGTTATGTTACTGGAAGGTGAGTGAAGATGCTGAGGATGGGTTTCTGCAGGTTGTGTTATTGGGGGGTGAGTGAAGATGCTGAGGATGGGTTTCTGCAGGTTGTGTTACTGGGAGGTGAGTGAAGATGCTGAGGATGGGTTTCTGCAGGTTGCGTTATTGGGAGGTTAGTGGAGATGCTGAGGATGTGTTTCTGCAGGTTGTGTTATTGGGAGGTGAGTGGAGATGCTGAGGATGGGTTTCTGCAGGTTGTGTTATTGGGAGGTGATTGGAGATGCTGAGGATGGGTTTCTGCAGGTTGTGTTATTGGAAGGTGAGTGGAGATGCTGAGGATGGGTTTCTGCAGGTTATGTTACTGGAAGGTGAGTGAAGATGCTGAGGATGGATTTCTGCAGGTTGTGTTATTGGGGGTGAGTGAAGATGCTGAGGATGGGTTTCTGCAGGTTGTGTTATTCGGAGGTGAGTGGAGATGCTGAGAATGGGTTTCTGCAGGTTGTGTTATTGGGAGGTGAGTGAAGATGCTGAGGATGGGTTTCTGCAGGTTGTGATATTGGGAGGTGAGTGGAGATGCTGAGGATGGGTTTCTGCAGGTTGTGTTATTTGGAGGTGAGTGACGATGGTGAGGATGGGTTTCTGCAGGTTGTGTTATTGGGAGGTGAGTGGAGATGCTGAGGATGGGTTTCTGCAGGTTGTGTTATTGGGAGGTGAGTGAAGACGCTGAGGATGGGTTTCTGCAGGTTGTGTTATTGGGAGGTGAGTGGAGTTGCTGAGGATGGGTTTCTGCAGGTTGTCTTATTGGGAGGTGAGGGGAGATGCTGAGGATGGGTTTCAGCAGGTTGTGTTATTGGGAGGTGAGTGGAGATGCTGAGGATGGGTTTCTGCAGGTTGTGTTATTGGGAGGTGAGTGAAGATGCTGAGGATGGGTTTCTGCAGGTTGTGTTATTGGAAGATTAGTGAAGATGCTGAGGATGGGTTTCTACAGGTTGTGTTATTGGAAGATTAGTGAAGATGCTGAGGATGGGTTTCTGCAGGTTGTGTTATTGGGAGGTGAGTGGAGTTGCTGAGGATGGGTTTCTGCAGGTTGTGTTATTGAGAGGTGAGTGGAGATGCTGAGGATGGGTTTCTGCAGGTTGTGTTATTAGAAGTGAAGTAGAGATGCTGAGGATGGGTTTCTGCAGGTTGTGTTATTGGGAGGTGAGTGGAGATGCTGAGGATGGGTTTCTGCAGGTTGTGTTATTGGGAGGTGGGTGGAGATGCTGAGCATGGGTTTCTGCAGGTTGTGTTATTGGGAGGTGAGTGGAGATGCTGAGGGTGGATTTCTGCAGGTTGTGTTATTGGGGGGTGAGTGAAGATGCTGAGGATGGGTTTCTGCAGGTTGTGTTACTGGAAGGTGAGTGAAGATGCTGAGGATGGGTTTCTGCAGGTTGTGTTATTGGGGGGTGAGTGAAGATGCTGAGGATGGTTTCTGCAGGTTGTGTTATTGGGAGGTTAGTGGAGATGCTGAGGATGTGTTTCTGCAGGTTGTGTTATTGGGAGGTGAGTGGAGATGCTGAGGATGGGTTTCTGCAGGTTGTGTTACTGGGAGGTGAGTGAAGATGCTGAGGATGGGTTTCTGCAGGTTGTGTTATTGGGAGGTTAGTGGAGATGCTGAGGATGTGTTTCTGCAGGTTGTGTTATTGGGAGGTGAGTGGAGATGCTGAGGATGGGTTTCTGCAGGTTGTGTTATTGGGAGGTGATTGTAGATGCTGAGGATGGGTTTCTGCAGGTTGTGTTATTCGGAGGTGAGTGGAGATGCTGAGAATGGGTTTCTGCAGGTTGTGTTATTTGGAGGTGAGTGACGATGCTGAGGATGGGTTTCTGCAGGTTGTGTTATTGGGAGGTGAGTGGAGATGCTGACGATGGGTTTCCGCAGGTTGTGTTATTGGAAGGTTAGTGAAGATGCTGAGGATGGGTTTCTGCAGGTTATGTTATTGGGAGGTGAGTGAAGATGCTGAGGATAGGTTTCTGCAGGTTGTGTTATTGGGAGGTGGGTGAAGATGCTGAGGATGGGTTTCTGCAGGTTGTGTTATTGGGAGGTGAGTGGAGATGCTGAGGATGGGTTGCTGCAGGTTGTGTTATTGGGAGGTGAGTGAAGATGCTGAGGATGGGTTTCTGCAGGTTGTGTTATTGGGAGTCGAGTGAAGATGCTGAGGATGGGTTTCTGCAGGTTGTGTTATTGGGAGGTTAGTGGAGATGCTGAGGATGGGTTTCTGCAGGTTGTGTCATTGGAAGGTTAGTGGAGATGCTGAGGATGGGTTTCTGCAGGTTGTGTTATTGGGAGGTGAGTGGAGATGCTGAGGATGGGTTTCTGCAAGTTGTGTTATTCGGAGGTTAGTGGAGATGCTGAGGATGTGTTTCTGCAGGTTGTGTTATTGGGAGGTGAGTGGAGATGCTGAGGATGGGTTTCTGCAGGTTGTGTTATTGGGAGGTGAATGGGGATGCTGAGGATGGGTTTCTGCAGGTTGTGTTATTGGGAGGTGAGTGGAGATGCTGAGGATGGGTTTCTGCAGGTTGTGTCCTTGGAAGGTTAGTGAAGATGCTGAGGATGGGTTTCTGCAGGTTTTGTTATTGGGAGGTGAGTGAAGATGCTGAGGATGGGTTTCTGCAGGTTGTGATATTGGGAGGTGAGTGGAGATGCTGAGGATGGGTTTCTGCAGGTTGTCTTATTGGGAGGTGAGGGGAGATGCTGAGGATGGGTTTCAGCAGGTTGTGTTATTGGGAGGTGAGTGGAGATGCTGAGGATGGGCTTCTGCAGGTTGTGTTATTGGGAGGTGAGTGAAGATGCTGAGGATGGGTTTCTGCAGGTTGTGTTATTGGAAGATTAGTGAAGATGCTGAGGATGGGTTTCTACAGGTTGTGTTATTGGAAGATTAGTGAAGATGCTGAGGATGGGTTTCTGCAGGTTGTGTTATTGGGAGGTGAGTGGAGTTGCTGAGGATGGGTTTCTGCAGGTTGTGTTATTGGGAGGTGAGTGGAGATGCTGAGGATGGGTTTCTGCAGGTTGTGTTATTAGAAGTGAAGTAGAGATGCTGAGGATGGGTTTCTGCAGGTTGTGTTATTGGGAGGTGAGTGGAGATGCTGAGGATGGGTTTCTGCAGGTTGTGTTATTGGGAGGTGGGTGGAGATGCTGAGCATGGGTTTCTGCAGGTTGTGTTATTGGGAGGTGAGTGGAGATGCTGAGGGTGGGTTTCTGCAGGTTATGTTACTGGAAGGTGAGTGAAGATGCTGAGGATGGGTTTCTGCAGGTTGTGTTATTGGGGGGTGAGTGAAGATGCTGAGGATGGGTTTCTGCAGGTTGTGTTATTGGGAGGTTAGTGGAGATGCTGAGGATGTGTTTCTGCAGGTTGTGTTATTGGGAGGTGAGTGGAGATGCTGAGGATGGGTTTCTGCAGGTTGTGTTACTGGGAGGTGAGTGAAGATGCTGAGGATGGGTTTCTGCAGGTTGTGTTATTGGGAGGTTAGTGGAGATGCTGAGGATGTGTTTCTGCAGGTTGTGTTATTGGGAGGTGAGTGGAGATGCTGAGGATGGGTTTCTGCAGGTTGTGTTAGTGGGAGGTGATTGGAGATGCTGAGGATGGGTTTCTGCAGGTTGTGTTATTTGAAGGTGAGTGGAGATGCTGAGGATGGGTTTCTGCAGGTTGTGTTATTGGGAGGTGATTGGAGATGCTGAGGATGGGTTTCTGCAGGTTATGTTACTGGAAGGTGAGTGAAGATGCTGAGGATGGGTTTCTGCAGGTTGTGTTATTGGGAGGTGAGTGAAGATGCTGAGGATGGTTTTCTGCAGGTTATGTTACTGGAAGGTGAGTGAAGATGCTGAGGATGGGTTTCTGCAGGTTGTGTTATTGGGGGTGAGTGAAGATGCTGAGGATGGGTTTCTGCAGGTTGTGTTATTCGGAGGTGAGTGGAGATGCTGAGAATGGGTTTCTGCAGGTTGTGTTATTTGGAGGTGAGTGACGATGCTGAGGATGGGTTTCTGCAGGTTGTGATATTGGGAGGTGAGTGGAGATGCTGAGGATGGGTTTCTGCAGGTTGTGTTATTGGGAGGTGAGTGGAGATGCTGAGGATGGGTTTCTGCAGGTTGTGTAATTGGGAGGTGGGTGGAGATGCTGAGGATGGGTTTCTGCAGGTTGTGTTATTGGAAGGTGAGTGGTGATGCTGAGGATGGGTTTCTGCAGGTTGTGTTATTGGGAGGTGAGTGGAGATGCTGACGATGGGTTTCCGCAGGTTGTGTTATTGGAAGGTTAGTGAAGATGCTGAGGATGGGTTTCTGCAGGTTGTGTTATTGGGAGGTGAGTGAAGATGCTGAGGATAGGTTTCTGCAGGTTGTGTTATTGGGAGGTGGGTGAAGATGCTGAGGATGGGTTTCTGCAGGTTGTGTTATTGGGAGGTGAGTGGAGATGCTGAGGATGGGTTGCTGCAGGTTGTGTTATTGGGAGGTGAGTGAAGATGCTGAGGATGGGTTTCTGCAGGTTGTGTTATTGGGAGTTGAGTGAAGATGCTGAGGATGGGTTTCTGCAGGTTGTGTTATTGGGAGGTTAGTGGAGATGCTGAGGATGGGTTTCTGCAGGTTGTGTCATTGGAAGGTTAGTGGAGATGCTGAGGATGGGTTTCTGCAGGTTGTGTTATTGGGAGGTGAGTGGAGATGCTGAGGATGGGTTTCTGCAAGTTGTGTTATTCGGAGGTTAGTGGAGATGCTGAGGATGTGTTTCTGCAGGTTGTGTTATTGGGAGGTGAGTGGAGATGCTGAGGATGGGTTTCTGCAGGTTGTGTTATTGGGAGGTGAGTGGAGATGCTGAGGATGGGTTTCTGCAGGTTGTGTTATTGGAAGGTTAGTGGAAATGCTGAGGATGGGTTTCTGCAGGTTTTGTTATTGGGAGGTGAGTGAAGATGCTGAGGATGGGTTTCTGCAGGTTGTGTTATTGGGAGGTGAGTGGAGACGCTGAGGATGGGTTTCTGCAGGTTGTGTTATTGGGAGGTGAGTGGAGTTGCTGAGGATGGGTTTCTGCAGGTTGTGTTATTGGGAGGTGAGGGGAGATGCTGAGGATGGGTTTCAGCAGGTTGAGTTATTGGGAGGTGAGTGGAGATGCTGAGGATGGGTTTCTGCAGGTTGTGTTATTGGGAAGTGAGTGAAGATGCTGAGGATGGGTTTCTGCAGGTTGTGTTATTGGAAGATTAGTGAAGATGCTGAGGATGGGTTTCTAGAGGTTGTGTTATTGGAAGATTAGTGAAGATGCTGAGGATGGGTTTCTGCAGGTTGTGTTATTGGGAGATGAGTGGAGTTGCTGAGGATGGGTTTCTGCAGGTTGTGTTATTGGGAGGTGAGTGGAGATGCTGAGGATGGGTTTCAGCAGGTTGTGTTATTGGAAGTGAAGTAGAGATGCTGAGGATGGGTTTCTGCAGGTTGTGTTATTGGGAGGTGAGTGGAGATGCTGAGGATGGGTTTCTGCAGGTTGTGTTATTGGGAGGTGAGTGGAGATGCTGAGGATGGGTTTCTGCAGGTTGTGTTATTGGGAGGTGAGTGGAGATGCTGAGGATGGGTTTCTGCAGGTTATGTTACTGGAAGGTGAGTGAAGATGCTGAGGATGGGTTTCTGCAGGTTGTGTTATTGGGGGGTGAGTGAAGATGCTGAGGATGGGTTTCTGCAGGTTGTGTTACTGGGAGGTGAGTGAAGATGCTGAGGATGGGTTTCTGCAGGTTGTGTTATTGGGAGGTTAGTGGAGATGCTGAGGATGTGTTTCTGCAGGTTGTGTTATTGGGAGGTGAGTGGAGATGCTGAGGATTGGTTTCTGCAGGTTGTGTTATTGGGAGCTGATTGGAGATGCTGAGGATGGGTTTCTGCAGGTTGTGTTATTGGAAGGTGAGTGGAGATGCTGAGGATGGGTTTCTGCAGGTTATGTTACTGGAAGGTGAGTGAAGATGCTGAGGATGGGTTTCTGCAGGTTGTGTTATTGGGGGTGAGTGAAGATGCTTAGGATGGTTTTCTGCAGGTTGTGTTATTCGGAGGTGAGTGGAGATGCTGAGAATGGGTTTCTGCAGGTTGTGTTATTAGGAGGTGAGTGAAGATGCTGAGGATGGGTTTCTGCAGGTTGTGATATTGGGAGGTGAGTGGAGATGCTGAGGATGGGTTTCTGCAGGTTGTGTTATTTGGAGGTGAGTGACGATGCTGAGGATGGGTTTCTGCAGGTTGTGTTATTGGGAGGTGAGTGGAGATGCTGAGGATGGGTTTCTGCAGGTTGTGTTATTGGAAGGTTAGTGAAGATGCTGAGGATGGGTTTCTGCAGGTTATGTTATTGGGAGGTGAGTGAAGATGCTGAGGATGGGTTTCTGCAGGTTGTGTTATTGGGAGGTGGGTGAAGATGCTGAGGATGGGTTTCTGCAGGTTGTGTTATTGGGAGGTGAGTGGAGATGCTGAGGATGGGTTGCTGCAGGTTGTGTTATTGGGAGGTGAGTGAAGATGCTGAGGATAGGTTTCTGCAGGTTGTGTTATTGGGAGTTGAGTGAAGATGCTGAGGATGGGTTTCTGCAGGTTGTGTTATTGGGAGGTTAGTGGAGATGCTGAGGATGGGTTTCTGCAGGTTGTGTCATTGGAAGGTTAGTGGAGATGCTGAGGATGGGTTTCTGCAGGTTGTGTTATTGGGAGGTGAGTGGAGTTGCTGAGGATGGGTTTCTGCAGGTTGTGTTATTGGGAGGTGAGTGGAGATGCTGAGGATGGGTTTCTGCAGGTTGTGTTATTGGAAGTGAAGTAGAGATGCTGAGGATGGGTTTCTGCAGGTTGTGTTATTGGGAGGTGAGTGGAGATGCTGAGGATGGGTTTCTGCAGGTTGTGTTATTGGGAGGTGAGTGGAGATGCTGAGGATGGGTTTCTGCAGGTTGTGTTATTGGGAGGTGAGTGGAGATGCTGAGGATGGGTTTCTGCCGGTTATGTTACTGGAAGGGGAGTGAAGATGCTGAGGATGGGTTTCTGCAGGTTGTGTTATTGGGGGGTGAGTGAAGATGCTGAGGATGGGTTTCTGCAGGTTGTGTTACTGGGAGGTGAGTGAAGATGCTGAGGATGGGTTTCTGCAGGTTGTGTTATTGGGAGGTTAGTGGAGATGCTGAGGATGTGGTTCTGCAGGTTGTGTTATTGGGAGGTGAGTGGAGATGCTGAGGATGGGTATCTGCAGGTTGTGTTATTGGGAGGTGATTGGAGATGCTGAGGATGGGTTTCTGCAGGTTGTGTTATTGGAAGGTGAGTGGAGATGCTGAGGATGGGTTTCTGCAGGTTATGTTACTGGAAGGTGAGTGAAGATGCTGAGGATGGGTTTCTGCGGGTTGTGTTATTGGGGGTGAGTGAAGATGCTGAGGATGGGTTTCTGCAGGTTGTGTTATTCGGAGGTGAGTGGAGATGCTGAGAATGGGTTTCTGCAGGTTGTGTTATTGGGAGGTGAGTGAAGATGCTGGGGATGGGTTTCTGCAGGTTGTGTTATTGGGAGGCGAGTGAAGATGCTGAGGATGGGTTTCTGCAGGTTGTGATATTGGGAGGTGAGTGGAGATGCTGAGGATGGGTTTCTGCAGGTTGTGTTATTTGGAGGTGAGTGACGATGCTGAGGATGGGTTTCTGCAGGTTGTGTTATTGGGAGGTGAGTGGAGATGCTGAGGATGGGTTTCTGCAGGTTGTGTTATTGGGAGGTGAGTGAAGACGCTGAGGATGGGTTTCTGCAGGTTGTGTTATTGGGAGGTGAGTGGAGTTGCTGAGGATGGGTTTCTGCAGGTTGTCTTATTGGGAGGTGAGGGGAGATGCTGAGGATGGGTTTCAGCAGGTTGTGTTATTGGGAGGTGAGTGGAGATGCTGAGGATGGGTTTCTGCAGGTTGTGTTATTGGGAGGTGAGTGAAGATGCTGAGGATGGGTTTCTGCAGGTTGTGTTATTGGAAGATTAGTGAAGATGCTGAGGATGGGTTTCTGCAGGTTGTGTCATTGGAAGGTTAGTGGAGATGCTGAGGATGGGTTTCTGCAGGTTGTGTTATTGGGAGGTGAGTGGAGTTGCTGAGGATGGGTTTCTGCAGGTTGTGTTATTGGGAGGTGAGTGGAGATGCTGAGGATGGGTTTCTGCAGGTTGTGTTATTGGAAGTGAAGTAGAGATGCTGAGGATGGGTTTCTGCAGGTTGTGTTATTGGGAGGTGAGTGGAGATGCTGAGGATGGGTTTCTGCAGGTTGTGTTATTGGGAGGTGAGTGGAGATGCTGAGGATGGGTTTCTGCAGGTTGTGTTATTGGGAGGTGAGTGGAGATGCTGAGCATGGGTTTCTGCAGGTTATGTTACTGGAAGGGGAGTGAAGATGCTGAGGATGGGTTTCTGCAGGTTGTGTTATTGGGGGGTGAGTGAAGATGCTGAGGATGGGTTTCTGCAGGTTGTGTTACTGGGAGGTGAGTGAAGATGCTGAGGATGGGTTTCTGCAGGTTGTGTTATTGGGAGGTTAGTGGAGATGCTGAGGATGTGGTTCTGCAGGTTGTGTTATTGGGAGGTGAGTGGAGATGCTGAGGATGGGTATCTGCAGGTTGTGTTATTGGGAGGTGATTGGAGATGCTGAGGATGGGTTTCTGCAGGTTGTGTTATTGGAAGGTGAGTGGAGATGCTGAGGATGGGTTTCTGCAGGTTATGTTACTGGAAGGTGAGTGAAGATGCTGAGGATGGGTTTCTGCGGGTTGTGTTATTGGGGGTGAGTGAAGATGCTGAGGATGGGTTTCTGCAGGTTGTGTTATTCGGAGGTAAGTGGAGATGCTGAGAATGGGTTTCTGCAGGTTGTGTTATTGGGAGGTGAGTGAAGATGCTGGGGATGGGTTTCTGCAGGTTGTGTTATTGGGAGGCGAGTGAAGATGCTGAGGATGGGTTTCTGCAGGTTGTGATATTGGGAGGTGAGTGGAGATGCTGAGGATGGGTTTCTGCAGGTTGTGTTATTTGGAGGTGAGTGACGATGCTGAGGATGGGTTTCTGCAGGTTGTGTTATTGGGAGGTGAGTGGAGATGCTGAGGATGGGTTTCTGCAGGTTGTGTTATTGGGATGTGAGTGAAGACGCTGAGGATGGGTTTCTGCAGGTTGTGTTATTGGGAGGTGAGTGGAGTTGCTGAGGCTGGGTTTCTGCAGGTTGTCTTATTGGGAGGTGAGGGGAGATGCTGAGGATGGGTTTCAGCAGGTTGTGTTATTGGGAGGTGAGTGGAGATGCTGAGGATGGGTTTCTGCAGGTTGTGTTATTTGGAGGTGAGTGACGATGCTGAGGATGGGTTTCTGCAGGTTGTGTTATTGGAAGGTGAGTGAAGATGCTGAGGATGGGTTTCTGCAGGTTGTGTTATTGGGAGGTGAGTGGAGATGCTGAGGATGGGTTTCTGCAGGTTGTGTTATTGGGAGGTGAGTGAAGACGCTGAGGATGGGTTTCTGCAGGTTGTGTTATTGGGAGGTGAGTGGAGTTGCTGAGGATGGGTTTCTGCAGGTTGTCTTATTGGGAGGTGAGGGGAGATGCTGAGGATGGGTTTCAGCAGGTTGTGTTATTGGGAGGTGAGTGGAGATGCTGAGGATGGGTTTCTGCAGGTTGTGTTATTGGGGGTGAGTGGAGATGCTGAGGATGGGTTTCTGCAGGTTGTGTTATTGGAAGATTAGTGAAGATGCTGAGGATGGGTTTCTACAGGTTGTGTTATTGGAAGATTAGTGAAGATGCTGAGGATGGGTTTCTGCAGGTTGTGTTATTGGGAGGTGAGTGGAGTTGCTGAGGATGGGTTTCTGCAGGTTGTGTTATTGGGAGGTGAGTGGAGATGCTGAGGATGGGTTTCTGCAGGTTGTGTTATTGGAAGTGAAGTAGAGATGCAGAGGATGGGTTTCTGCAGGTTGTGTTATTGGGAGGTGAGTGGAGATGCTGAGGATGGGTTTCTGCATGTTGTGATATTGGGAGGTGAGTGGAGATGCTGAGGATGGGTTTCTGCAGGTTGTGTTATTAGGAGGTTAGTGGAGATGCTGAGGATGGATTTCTGCAGGTTGTGTTATTGGGAGGTGAGTGGAGATGCTGAGGATGGGTATCTGCAGGTTGTGTTATTGGGAGGTTATTGGAGATGCTGAGGATGGGTTTCTGCAGGTTGTGTTATTGGAAGGTGAGTGGAGATGCTGAGGATGGGTTTCTGCAGGTTCTGTTACTGGAAGGTGAGTGAAGATGCTGAGGATGGGTTTCTGCAGGTTGTGTTATTGGGGGTGAGTGAAGATGCTGAGGATGGGTTTCTGCAGGTTGTGTTATTCGGAGGTGAGTGGAGATGCTGAGAATGGGTTTCTGCAGGTTGTGTTATTGGGAGGTGAGTGAAGATGCTGAGGATGGGTTTCTGCAGGTTGTGTTATTGGGAGGCGAGTGAAGATGCTGAGGATGGGTTTCTGCAGGTTGTGATATTGGGAGGTGAGTGGAGATGCTGAGGATGGGTTTCTGCAGGTTGTGTTATTTGGAGGTGAGTGACGATGCTGAGGATGGGTTTCTGCAGGTTGTGTTATTGGGAGGTGAGTGGAGATGCTGAGGATGGGTTTCTGCAGGTTGTGTTATTGGGAGGTGAGTGAAGACGCTGAGGATGGGTTTCTGCATGTTGTGTTATTGGGAGGTGAGTGGAGTTGCTGAGGATGGGTTTCTGCAGGTTGTCTTATTGGGAGGTGAGGGGAGATGCTGAGGATGGGTTTCAGCAGGTTGTGTTATTGGGAGGTGAGTGGAGTTGCTGAGGATGGGTTTCTGCAGGTTGTGTTATTTGGAGGTGAGTGACGATGCTGAGGATGGGTTTCTGCAGGTTGTCTTATTGGGAGGTGAGGGGAGATGCTGAGGATGGGTTTCTGCAGGTTGTGTTATTGGGAGGTGAGTGAAGACGCTGAGGATGGGTTTCTGCAGGTTGTGTTATTGGGAGGTGAGTGGAGTTGCTGAGGATGGGTTTCTGCAGGTTGTCTTATTGGGAGGTGAGGGGAGATGCTGAGGATGGGTTTCAGCAGGTTGTGTTATTGGGAGGTGAGTGGAGTTGCTGAGGATGGGTTTCTTCAGGTTGTGTTATTGGGAGGTGAGTGGAGATGCTGAGGATTGGTTCCTGCAGGTTGTGTTACTGGAAGTGAAGTAGAGATGCTGAGGATGGGTTTCTGCAGGTTGTGTTATTGGGAGGTGAGTGGAAATGCTGAGGATGGGTTTCTGCAGGTTGTGTTATTGGGAGGTGAGTGGAGATGCTGAGGATGGGTTTCTGCAGGTTGTGTTATTGGGAGGTGAGTGGAGATGCTGAGGATGGGTTTCTGCAGGTTATGTTACTGGAAGGTGAGTGAAGATGCTGAGGATGGGTTTCTGCAGGTTGTGTTATTGGGGGGTGAGTGAAGATGCTGAGGATGGGTTTCTGCAGGTTGTGTTACTGGGAGGTGAGTGAAGATGCTGAGGATGGGTTTCTGCAGGTTGTGTTATTGGGAGGTTAGTGGAGATGCTGAGGATGTGTTTCTGCAGGTTGTGTAATTGGGAGGTGAGTGGAGATGCTGAGGATGGGTTTCTGCAGGTTGTGTTATTGGGAGGTGATTGGAGATGCTGAGGATGGGTTTCCGCAGGTTGTGTTATTGGAAGGTGAGTGGAGATGCTGAGGATGGGTTTCTGCAGGTTGTGTTATTGGGAGGTTAGTGGAGATGCTGAGGATGGATTTCTGCAGGTTGTGTTATTGGGAGGTGAGTGGAGATGCTGAGGATGGGTATCTGCAGGTTGTGTTATTGGGGGTGAGTGGAGATGCTGAGGATGGGTTTCTGCAGGTTGTGTTATTGGAAGATTAGTGAAGATGCTGAGGATGGGTTTCTACAGGTTGTGTTATTGGAAGATTAGTGAAGATGCTGAGGATGGGTTTCTGCAGGTTGTGTTATTGGGAGGTGAGTGGAGTTGCTGAGGATGGGTTTCTGCAGGTTGTGTTATTGGGAGGTGAGTGGAGATGCTGAGGATGGGTTTCTGCAGGTTGTGTTATTGGAAGTGAAGTAGAGATGCTGAGGATGGTTTTCTGCAGGTTGTGTTATTGGGAGGTGAGTGGAGATGCTGAGGATGGGTTTCTGCATGTTGTGATATTGGGAGGTGAGTGGAGATGCTGAGGATGGGTTTCTGCAGGTTGTGTTATTGGGAGGTTAGTGGAGATGCTGAGGATGGATTTCTGCAGGTTGTGTTATTGGGAGGTGAGTGGAGATGCTGAGGATGGGTATCTGCAGGTTGTGTTATTGGGAGGTGATTGGAGATGCTGAGGATGGGTTTCTGCAGGTTGTGTTATTGGAAGGTGAGTGGAGATGCTGAGGATGGGTTTCTGCAGGTTCTGTTACTGGAAGGTGAGTGAAGATGCTGAGGATGGGTTTCTGCAGGTTGTGTTATTGGGGGTGAGTGAAGATGCTGAGGATGGGTTTCTGCAGGTTGTGTTATTCGGAGGTGAGTGGAGATGCTGAGAATGGGTTTCTGCAGGTTGTGTTATTGGGAGGTGAGTGAAGATGCTGAGGATGGGTTTCTGCAGGTTGTGTTATTGGGAGGCGAGTGAAGATGCTGAGGATGGGTTTCTGCAGGTTGTGATATTGGGAGGTGAGTGGAGATGCTGAGGATGGGTTTCTGCAGGTTGTGTTATTTGGAGGTGAGTGACGATGCTGAGGATGGGTTTCTGCAGGTTGTGTTATTGGGAGGTGAGTGGAGATGCTGAGGATGGGTTTCTGCAGGTTGTGTTATTGGGAGGTGAGTGAAGACGCTGAGGATGGGTTTCTGCAGGTTGTGTTATTGGGAGGTGAGTGGAGTTGCTGAGGATGGGTTTCTGCAGGTTGTCTTATTGGGAGGTGAGGGGAGATGCTGAGGATGGGTTTCAGCAGGTTGTGTTATTGGGAGGTGAGTGGAGTTGCTGAGGATGGGTTTCTTCAGGTTGTGTTATTGGGAGGTGAGTGGAGATGCTGAGGATTGGTTTCTGCAGGTTGTGTTACTGGAAGTGAAGTAGAGATGCTGAGGATGGGTTTCTGCAGGTTGTGTTATTGGGAGGTGAGTGGAAATGCTGAGGATGGGTTTCTGCAGGTTGTGTTATTGGGAGGTGAGTGGAGATGCTGAGGATGGGTTTCTGCAGGTTGTGTTATTGGGAGGTGAGTGGAGATGCTGAGGATGGGTTTCTGCAGGTTATGTTACTGGAAGGTGAGTGAAGATGCTGAGGATGGGTTTCTGCAGGTTGTGTTATTGGGGGGTGAGTGAAGATGCTGAGGATGGGTTTCTGCAGGTTGTGTTACTGGGAGGTGAGTGAAGATGCTGAGGATGGGTTTCTGCAGGTTGTGTTATTGGGAGGTTAGTGGAGATGCTGAGGATGTGTTTCTGCAGGTTGTGTAATTGGGAGGTGAGTGGAGATGCTGAGGATGGGTTTCTGCAGGTTGTGTTATTGGGAGGTGATTGGATATGCTGAGGATGGGTTTCTGCAGGTTGTGTTATTGGGAGGCGAGTGAAGATGCTGAGGATGGGTTTCTGCAGGTTGTGATATTGGGAGGTGAGTGGAGATGCTGAGGATGGGTTTCTGCAGGTTGTGTTATTTGGAGGTGAGTGACGATGCTGAGGATGGGTTTCTGCAGGTTGTGTTATTGGGAGGTGAGTGGAGATGCTGAGGATGGGTTTCTGCAGGTTGTGTTATTGGGAGGTGAGTGAAGACGCTGAGGATGGGTTTCTGCATGTTGTGTTATTGGGAGGTGAGTGGAGTTGCTGAGGATGGGTTTCTGCAGGTTGTCTTATTGGGAGGTGAGGGGAGATGCTGAGGATGGGTTTCAGCAGGTTGTGTTATTGGGAGGTGAGTGGAGTTGCTGAGGATGGGTTTCTGCAGGTTGTGTTATTTGGAGGTGAGTGACGATGCTGAGGATGGGTTTCTGCAGGTTGTCTTATTGGGAGGTGAGGGGAGATGCTGAGGATGGGTTTCTGCAGGTTGTGTTATTGGGAGGTGAGTGAAGACGCTGAGGATGGGTTTCTGCAGGTTGTGTTATTGGGAGGTGAGTGGAGTTGCTGAGGATGGGTTTCTGCAGGTTGTCTTATTGGGAGGTGAGGGGAGATGCTGAGGATGGGTTTCAGCAGGTTGTGTTATTGGGAGGTGAGTGGAGTTGCTGAGGATGGGTTTCTTCAGGTTGTGTTATTGGGAGGTGAGTGGAGATGCTGAGGATTGGTTCCTGCAGGTTGTGTTACTGGAAGTGAAGTAGAGATGCTGAGGATGGGTTTCTGCAGGTTGTGTTATTGGGAGGTGAGTGGAAATGCTGAGGATGGGTTTCTGCAGGTTGTGTTATTGGGAGGTGAGTGGAGATGCTGAGGATGGGTTTCTGCAGGTTGTGTTATTGGGAGGTGAGTGGAGATGCTGAGGATGGGTTTCTGCAGGTTATGTTACTGGAAGGTGAGTGAAGATGCTGAGGATGGGTTTCTGCAGGTTGTGTTATTGGGGGGTGAGTGAAGATGCTGAGGATGGGTTTCTGCAGGTTGTGTTACTGGGAGGTGAGTGAAGATGCTGAGGATGGGTTTCTGCAGGTTGTGTTATTGGGAGGTTAGTGGAGATGCTGAGGATGTGTTTCTGCAGGTTGTGTAATTGGGAGGTGAGTGGAGATGCTGAGGATGGGTTTCTGCAGGTTGTGTTATTGGGAGGTGATTGGAGATGCTGAGGATGGGTTTCCGCAGGTTGTGTTATTGGAAGGTGAGTGGAGATGCTGAGGATGGGTTTCTGCAGGTTGTGTTATTGGGAGGTTAGTGGAGATGCTGAGGATGGATTTCTGCAGGTTGTGTTATTGGGAGGTGAGTGGAGATGCTGAGGATGGGTATCTGCAGGTTGTGTTATTGGGGGTGAGTGGAGATGCTGAGGATGGGTTTCTGCAGGTTGTGTTATTGGAAGATTAGTGAAGATGCTGAGGATGGGTTTCTACAGGTTGTGTTATTGGAAGATTAGTGAAGATGCTGAGGATGGGTTTCTGCAGGTTGTGTTATTGGGAGGTGAGTGGAGTTGCTGAGGATGGGTTTCTGCAGGTTGTGTTATTGGGAGGTGAGTGGAGATGCTGAGGATGGGTTTCTGCAGGTTGTGTTATTGGAAGTGAAGTAGAGATGCTGAGGATGGTTTTCTGCAGGTTGTGTTATTGGGAGGTGAGTGGAGATGCTGAGGATGGGTTTCTGCATGTTGTGATATTGGGAGGTGAGTGGAGATGCTGAGGATGGGTTTCTGCAGGTTGTGTTATTGGGAGGTTAGTGGAGATGCTGAGGATGGATTTCTGCAGGTTGTGTTATTGGGAGGTGAGTGGAGATGCTGAGGATGGGTATCTGCAGGTTGTGTTATTGGGAGGTGATTGGAGATGCTGAGGATGGGTTTCTGCAGGTTGTGTTATTGGAAGGTGAGTGGAGATGCTGAGGATGGGTTTCTGCAGGTTCTGTTACTGGAAGGTGAGTGAAGATGCTGAGGATGGGTTTCTGCAGGTTGTGTTATTGGGGGTGAGTGAAGATGCTGAGGATGGGTTTCTGCAGGTTGTGTTATTCGGAGGTGAGTGGAGATGCTGAGAATGGGTTTCTGCAGGTTGTGTTATTGGGAGGTGAGTGAAGATGCTGAGGATGGGTTTCTGCAGGTTGTGTTATTGGGAGGCGAGTGAAGATGCTGAGGATGGGTTTCTGCAGGTTGTGATATTGGGAGGTGAGTGGAGATGCTGAGGATGGGTTTCTGCAGGTTGTGTTATTTGGAGGTGAGTGACGATGCTGAGGATGGGTTTCTGCAGGTTGTGTTATTGGGAGGTGAGTGGAGATGCTGAGGATGGGTTTCTGCAGGTTGTGTTATTGGGAGGTGAGTGAAGACGCTGAGGATGGGTTTCTGCAGGTTGTGTTATTGGGAGGTGAGTGGAGTTGCTGAGGATGGGTTTCTGCAGGTTGTCTTATTGGGAGGTGAGGGGAGATGCTGAGGATGGGTTTCAGCAGGTTGTGTTATTGGGAGGTGAGTGGAGTTGCTGAGGATGGGTTTCTTCAGGTTGTGTTATTGGGAGGTGAGTGGAGATGCTGAGGATTGGTTTCTGCAGGTTGTGTTACTGGAAGTGAAGTAGAGATGCTGAGGATGGGTTTCTGCAGGTTGTGTTATTGGGAGGTGAGTGGAAATGCTGAGGATGGGTTTCTGCAGGTTGTGTTATTGGGAGGTGAGTGGAGATGCTGAGGATGGGTTTCTGCAGGTTGTGTTATTGGGAGGTGAGTGGAGATGCTGAGGATGGGTTTCTGCAGGTTATGTTACTGGAAGGTGAGTGAAGATGCTGAGGATGGGTTTCTGCAGGTTGTGTTATTGGGGGGTGAGTGAAGATGCTGAGGATGGGTTTCTGCAGGTTGTGTTACTGGGAGGTGAGTGAAGATGCTGAGGATGGGTTTCTGCAGGTTGTGTTATTGGGAGGTTAGTGGAGATGCTGAGGATGTGTTTCTGCAGGTTGTGTAATTGGGAGGTGAGTGGAGATGCTGAGGATGGGTTTCTGCAGGTTGTGTTATTGGGAGGTGATTGGAGATGCTGAGGATGGGTTTCCGCAGGATGTGTTATTGGAAGGTGAGTGGAGATGCTGAGGATGGGTTTCTGCAGGTTATGTTACTGGAAGGTGAGTGAAGATGCTGAGGATGGGTTTCTGCAGGTTGTGTTATTGGGGGTGAGTGAAGATGCTGAGGATGGGTTTCTGCAGGTTGTGTTATTGGAAGATTAGTGAAGATGCTGAGGATGGGTTTCTGCAGGTTGTGTTATTGGGAGGTGAGTGGAGTTGCTGAGGATGGGTTTCTGCAGGTTGTGTTATTGGGAGGTGAGTGGAGATGCTGAGGATGGGTTTCTGCAGGTTGTGTTACATAGAACATAGAACATAGAAAATACAGCACAGAACAGGCCCTTCGGCCCACGATGTTGTGCCGAACCTTTGTCCTAGATTAATCATAGATTATCATTGAATTTACAGTGCAGAAGGAGGCCATTCGGCCCTTTGAGTCTGCACCGGCTCTTGGAAAGAGCACCCTACCCAAACTCAACACCTTCACCCAACACCAAGGGCAATTTGGACATTAAGGGCAATTTATCATTGGCCAATTCACCTAACCTGCACATCTTTGGATTGTGGGAGGAAACCGGAGCACCCGGAGGAAACCCACGCAGACACGGGGAGGACGTGCAGACTCCGCACAGTCAGTGACCCAAGCCGGAATCGAACCTGGGACCCTGGAGCTGTGAAGCAATTGTGCTATCCACAATGCTACCGTGCTGCCCTTGAGAACAAATAAATCTACACTATATCATTTAACCGTAATCCATGTACCTATCCAATAGCTGCTTGAAGGTCCCTAATGTTTCCGACTCAACTACTTCCACAGGCAGTGCATTCCATGCCCCCACTACTCTCTGGGTAAAGAACCTACCTCTGATATCCCTCCTATATCTTCCACCTTTCACCTTAAATTTATGTCCCCTTGTAATGGTTTGTTCCACCCGGGGAAAAAGTCTCTGACTGTCTACTCTATCTATTCCCCTGATCATCTTATAAACCTCTATCAAGTCGCCCCTCATCCTTCTCCGTTCTAATGAGAAAAGGCCTAGCACCCTCAACCTTTCCTCGTAAGACCTACTCTCCATTCCAGGCAACATCCTGGTAAATCTTCTTTGCACCTTTTCCAAAGCTTCCACATCCTTCCTAAAATGAGGCGACCAGAACTGTACACAGTACTCCAAATGTGGCCTTACCAAAGTTTTGTACAGCTGCATCATCACCTCACGGCTCTTAAATTCAATCCCTCTGTTAATGAACGCGAGCACACCATAGGCCTTCTTCACAGCTCTATCCACTTGAGTGGCAACTTTCAAAGATGTATGAACATAGACCCCAAGATCTCTCTGCTCCTCCACATTGCCAAGAACTCTACCGTTAACCCTGTATTCCGCATTCATATTTGTCCTTCCAAAATGGACAACCTCACACTTTTCAGGGTTAAACTCCATCTGCCACTTCTCAGCCCAGCTCTGCATCCTATCTATGTCTCTTTGCAGCCGACAACAGCCCTCCTTACTATCCACAACTCCACCAATCTTCGTATCATCTGCAAATTTACTGACCCACCCTTCAACTCCCTCATCCAAGTCATTAATGAAAATCACAAACAGCAGAGGACCCAGAACTGATCCCTGCGGTACGCCACTGGTAACTGGGATCCAGGCTGAATATTTGCCATCCACCACCACTCTCTGACTTCTATCGGTTAGCCAGTTCGTTATCCAACTGGCCAAATTTCCCACTATCCCATGCCTCCTTACTTTCTGCATAAGCCTACCATGGGGAACTTTATCAAATGCCTTACTAAAATCCATGTACACTACATCCACTGCTTTACCTTCATCCACATGCTTGGTCACCTCCACAAAGAATTCAATAAGATTTGTAAGGCAAGACCTACCCCTCACAAATCCGTGCTGACTATCCCTAATCAAGCAGTGTCTTTCCAGATGCTCAGAAATCCTATCCTTCAGTACCCTTTCCATTACTTTGCCGACCACCGACGTAAGACTAACTGGCCTGTAATTCCCAGGGTTATCCCTAGTCCCTTTTTTGAACAGGGGCACGACATTCGCCACTCTCCAATCCCCTGGTACCACCCCTGTTGACAGTGAGGACGAAAAGATCATTGCCAACGGCTCTGCAATTTCATCTCTTGCTTCCCATAGAATCCTTGGATATATCCCGTCAGGCCCGGGGGACTTGTCTATCCTCAAGTTTTTCAAAATGCCCAACACATCTTCCTTCCTAACAAGTATTTCCTCGAGCTTACCAATCTGTTTCACACTGTCCTCTCCAACAATATCGCCCCTCTCATTTGTAAATACAGAAGAAAAGTACTCGTTCAAGACCTCTCCTATCTCTTCAGACTCAATACACAATCTCCCGCTACTGTCCTTGATCGGACCTACCCTTGCTCTAGTCATTCTCATATTTCTCACATATGTGTAAAAGGCCTTGGGGTTTTCCTTGATCCTACCCGCCAAAGATTGTTCATGCCCTCTCTTAGCTCTCCTAATCCCTTTCTTCAGTTCCCTCCTGGCTATCTTGTATCCCTCCAATGCCCTGTCTGAACCTTGTTTCCTCAGCCTTACATAAGTCACCTTTTTCCTCTTAACAAGACATTCAACCTCTCTTGTCAACCATGGTTCCCTCACTCGACCATCTCTTCCCTGCCTGACAGGGACATACATATCAAGGACACGTAGCACCTGTTCCTTGAACAAGTTCCACATTTCATTTGTGTCCTTCCCTGCCAGCCTATGTTCCCAACTTATGCACTTCAATTCTTGTCTGACAACATCGTATTTACCCTTCCCCCAATTGTAAACCTTGCCCTGTTGCACGTACCTATCCCTCTCCATTACTAAAGTGAAAGTCACAGAATTGTGGTCACTATCTCCAAAATGCTCCCCCACTAACAAATCTATCACTTGCCCTGGCTCATTACCCAGTACTAAATCCAATATTGCCCCTCCTCTGGTCGGACAATCTACATACTGCGTTAGAAAACCTTCCTGGACACACTGCACAAACACCACCGCATCCAAACTATTTGATCTAAAGAGTTTCCACTCAATATTTGGGAAGTTAAAGTCGCCCATGACTACTACCCTATGACTTCTGCACCTTTCCAAAATCTGTTTCCCAATCTGTTCCTCCACATCTCTGCTACTATTGGGGGGCCTATAGAAAACTCCTAACAAGGTGACTGCTCCTTTCCTATTTCTGACTTCAACCCATACTACCTCAGTAGGCTGGTACTCCTCGAACTGCCTTTCTGCAGCTGTTATACTATCTCTAATTAATAATGCCACCCCCCACCTCTTTTACCACCCTCCCTAATCTTATTGAAACATCTATAACCAGGGACCTCCAACAACCATTTCTGCCCCTCTTCTATCCAAGTTTCCGTGATGGCCACCACATCGTAGTCCCAAGTACCGATCCATGCCTTAAGTTCACCCACCTTATTCCTGATGCTTCTTGCGTTGAAGTATACACACTTCAACCCCTCTCCGTGCCTGCAAGTACTCTCCTTTGTCAGTGTTCCCTTCCCCACTGCCTCATTACACGCTTTCGCGTCCTGAGGTTTCTGCAGGTTGTGTTATTGGGAGGTGAGTGACGATGCTGAGGATGGGTTTCTGCAGGTTGTGTTATTGAGAGGTGAGTGGAGATGCTGAGGATGGGTTTCTGCAGGTTGTGTTATTGGAAGGTTAGTGAAGATGCTGAGGATGGGTTTCTGCAGGTTGTGTTATTGGGAGGTGAGTGAAGATGCTGAGGATGGGTTTCTGCAGGTTGTGTTATTGGGAGGTGAGTGAAGATGCTGAGGATGGGTTGCTGCAGGTTGTGTTATTGGGAGGTGAGTGAAGATTCTGAGGATGGGTTTCTGCAGGTTGTGTTATTGGGAGTTGAGTGAAGATGCTGAGGATGGGTTTCTGCAGGTTGTGTTATTGGGAGGTTAGTGGAGATGCTGAGGATGGGTTTCTGCAGGTTGTGTCATTGGAATGTTAGTGGAGATGCTGAGGATGGGTTTCTGCAGGTTGTGTTTTTGGGAGGTGAGTGGAGATGCTGAGGATGGGTTTCTGCAGGTTGTGTTATTGGGAGGTGAGTGAAGACGCTGAGGATGGGTTTCTGCAGGTTGTGTTATTGGGAGGTGAGTGGAGTTGCTGAGGATGGGTTTCTGCAGGTTGTCTTATTGGGAGGTGAGGAGAGATGCTGAGGATGGGTTTCAGTAGGTTGTGTTATTGGGAGGTGAGTGGAGATGCTGAGGATCGGTTTCTGCAGGTTGTGTTATTGGGAGGTGAGTGAAGATGCTGAGGATGGGTTTCTGCAGGTTGTGTTACTGGGAGGTGAGTGAAGATGCTGAGGATGGGTTTCTGCAGGTTGTGTTATTGGGAGTTTAGTGGAGATGCTGAGGATGTGTTTCTGCAGGTTGTGTTATTGGGAGGTGAGTGGAGATGCTGAGGATGGGTTTCTGCAGGTTGTGTTATTGGGAGGTGATTGGAGATGCTGAGGATGGGTTTCTGCAGGTTGTGTTATTGGAAGGTGAGTGGAGATGCTGAGGATGGGTTTCTGCAGGTTATGTTACTGGAAGGTGAGTGAAGATGCTGAGGATGGGTTTCTGCAGGTTGTGTTATTGGGGGTGAGTGAAGATGCTGAGGATGGGTTTCTGCAGGTTGTGTTATTCGGAGGTGAGTGGAGATGCTGAGAATGGGTTTCTGCAGGTTGTGTTATTGGGAGGTGAGTGAAGATGCTGAGGATGGGTTTCTGCAGGTTGTGATATTGGGAGGTGAGTGGAGATGCTGAGGATGGTTTTCTGCAGGTTGTGTTATTTGGAGGTGAGTGGAGATTCTGAGGATTGGTTTCTGCAGGTTGTGTTATTGGGAGGTGAGTGGAGATGCTGAGGATGGGTTTCTGCACGTTGTGTTATTGGGAGGTGAGTGAAGACGCTGAGGATGGGTTTCTGCAGGTTGTGTTATTCGGAGGTGAGTGGAGATGCTGAGAATGGGTTTCTGCAGGTTGTGTTATTGGGAGGTGAGTGAAGATGCTGAGGATGGGTTTCTGCAGGTTGTGATATTGGGAGGTGAGTGGAGATGCTGAGGATGGTTTTCTGCAGGTTGTGTTATTTGGAGGTGAGTGGAGATTCTGAGGATTGGTTTCTGCAGGTTGTGTTATTGGGAGGTGAGTGGAGATGCTGAGGATGGGTTTCTGCAGGTTGTGTTATTGGGAGGTGAGTGAAGACGCTGAGGATGGGTTTCTGCAGGTTGTGTTATTGGGAGGTGAGTGGAGTTGCTGAGGATGGGTTTCTGCAGGTTGTCTTATTGGGAGGTGAGGGGAGATGCTGAGGATGGGTTTCAGCAGGTTGTGTTATTGGGAGGTGAGTGGAGATGCTGAGGATGGGTTTCTGCAGGTTGTGTTATTGGGAGGTGAGTGAAGATGCTGAGGATGGGTTTCTGCAGGTTGTGTTATTGGAAGATTAGTGAAGATGCTGAGGATGGGTTTCTACAGGTTGTGTTATTGGAAGATTAGTGAAGATGCTGAGGATGGGTTTCTGCAGGTTGTGTTATTGGGAGGTGAGTGGAGTTGCTGAGGATGGGTTTCTGCAGGTTGAGTTATTGGGAGGTGAGTGGAGATGCTGAGGATGGGTTTCTGCAGGTTGTGTTATTGGGAGGTGAGTGAAGATGCTGAGGATGGGTTGCTGCAGGTTGTGTTATTGGGAGGTGAGTGAAGATTCTGAGGATGGGTTTCTGCAGGTTGTGTTATTGGGAGTTGAGTGAAGATGCTGAGGATGGGTTTCTGCAGGTTGTGTTATTGGGAGGTTAGTGGAGATGCTGAGGATGGGTTTCTGCAGGTTGTGTCATTGGAATGTTAGTGGAGATGCTGAGGATGGGTTTCTGCAGGTTGTGATTTTGGGAGGTGAGTGGAGATGCTGAGGATGGGTTTCTGCAGGTTGTGTTATTGGGAGGTGAGTGAAGACGCTGAGGATGGGTTTCTGCAGGTTGTGTTATTGGGAGGTGAGTGGAGTTGCTGAGGATGGGTTTCTGCAGGTTGTCTTATTGGGAGGTGAGGGGAGATGCTGAGGATGGGTTTCAGTAGGTTGTGTTATTGGGAGGTGAGTGGAGATGCTGAGGATCGGTTTCTGCAGGTTGTGTTATTGGGAGGTGAGTGAAGATGCTGAGGATGGGTTTCTGCAGGTTGTGTTACTGGGAGGTGAGTGAAGATGCTGAGGATGGGTTTCTGCAGGTTGTGTTATTGGGAGTTTAGTGGAGATGCTGAGGATGTGTTTCTGCAGGTTGTGTTATTGGGAGGTGAGTGGAGATGCTGAGGATGGGTTTCTGCAGGTTGTGTTATTGGGAGGTGATTGGAGATGCTGAGGATGGGTTTCTGCAGGTTGTGTTATTGGAAGGTGAGTGGAGATGCTGAGGATGGGTTTCTGCAGGTTATGTTACTGGAAGGTGAGTGAAGATGCTGAGGATGGGTTTCTGCAGGTTGTGTTATTGGGGGTGAGTGAAGATGCTGAGGATGGGTTTCTGCAGGTTGTGTTATTCGGAGGTGAGTGGAGATGCTGAGAATGGGTTTCTGCAGGTTGTGTTATTGGGAGGTGAGTGAAGATGCTGAGGATGGGTTTCTGCAGGTTGTGTTATTGGGAGGTGAGTGAAGATGCTGAGGATGGGTTTCTGCAGGTTGTGATATTGGGAGGTGAGTGGAGATGCTGAGGATGGTTTTCTGCAGGTTGTGTTATTTGGAGGTGAGTGGAGATTCTGAGGATTGGTTTCTGCAGGTTGTGTTATTGGGAGGTGAGTGGAGATGCTGAGGATGGGTTTCTGCAGGTTGTGTTATTGGGAGGTGAGTGAAGACGCTGAGGATGGGTTTCTGCAGGTTGTGTTATTGGGAGGTGAGTGGAGTTGCTGAGGATGGGTTTCTGCAGGTTGTCTTATTGGGAGGTGAGGGGAGATGCTGAGGATGGGTTTCAGCAGGTTGTGTTATTGGGAGGTGAGTGGAGATGCTGAGGATGGGTTTCTGCAGGTTGTGTTATTGGGAGGTGAGTGAAGATGCTGAGGATGGGTTTCTGCAGGTTGTGTTATTGGAAGATTAGTGAAGATGCTGAGGATGGGTTTCTACAGGTTGTGTTATTGGAAGATTAGTGAAGATGCTGAGGATGGGTTTCTGCAGGTTGTGTTATTGGGAGGTGAGTGGAGTTGCTGAGGATGGGTTTCTGCAGGTTGTGTTATTGGGAGGTGAGTGGAGATGCTGAGGATGGGTTTCTGCAGGTTGTGTTATTGGAAGTGAAGTAGAGATGCTGAGGACGGGTTTCTGCAGGTTGTGTTATTGGGAGGTGAGTGGAGATGCTGAGGATGGGTTTCTGCAGGTTGTGTTCTTGGGAGGTGAGTGGAGATGCTGAGGATGGGTTTCTGCAGGTTGTGTTATTGGGAGGTGAGTGGAGATGCTGAGGATGGGTTTCTGCAGGTTATGTTACTGGAAGGTGAGTGAAGATGCTGAGGATGGGTTTCTGCAGGTTGTGTTACTGGGAGGTGAGTGAAGATGCTGAGGATGGGTTTCTGCAGGTTGTTATTGGGAGGTTAGTGGAGATGCCGAGGATGTGTTTCTGCAGGTTGTGTAATTCGGAGGTGAGTGGAGATGCTGAGGATGGGTTTCTGCAGGTTGTGTTATTGGGAGGTGATTGGAGATGCTGAGGATGGGTTTCTGCAGGTTGTGTTATTGGAAGGTGAGTGGAGATGCTGAGGATGGGTTTCTGCAGGTTATGTTACTGGAAGGTGAGTGAAGATGCTGAGGATGGGTTTCTGCAGGTTGTGTTATTGGAAGATTAGTGAAGTTGCTGAGGATGGGTTTCTACAGGTTGTGTTATTGGAAGATTAGTGAAGATGCTGAGGATGGGTTTCTGCAGGTTGTGTTATTGGGAGGTGAGTGGAGTTGCTGAGGATGGGTTTCTGCAGGTTGTGTTATTGGGAGGTGAGTGGAGATGCTGAGGATGGGTTTCTGCAGGTTGTGTTATTGGAAGTGAAGTAGAGATGCTGAGGACGGGTTTCTGCAGGTTGTGTTATTGGGAGGTGAGTGGAGATGCTGAGGATGGGTTTCTGCAGGTTGTGTTCTTGGGAGGTGAGTGGAGATGCTGAGGATGGGTTTCTGCAGGTTGTGTTATTGGGAGGTGAGTGGAGATGCTGAGGATGGGTTTCTGCAGGTTATGTTACTGGAAGGTGAGTGAAGATGCTGAGGATGGGTTTCTGCAGGTTGTGTTACTGGGAGGTGAGTGAAGATGCTGAGGATGGGTTTCTGCAGGTTGTTATTGGGAGGTTAGTGGAGATGCCGAGGATGTGTTTCTGCAGGTTGTGTAATTCGGAGGTGAGTGGAGATGCTGAGGATGGGTTTCTGCAGGTTGTGTTATTGGGAGGTGATTGGAGATGCTGAGGATGGGTTTCTGCAGGTTGTGTTATTGGAAGGTGAGTGGAGATGCTGAGGATGGGTTTCTGCAGGTTATGTTACTGGAAGGTGAGTGAAGATGCTGAGGATGGGTTTCTGCAGGTTGTGTTATTGGGGGTGAGTGAAGATGCTGAGGATGGGTTTCTGCAGGTTGTGTTATTCGGAGGTGAGTGGAGATGCTGAGAATGGGTTTCTGCAGATTGTGTTATTGGGAGGTGAGTGAAGATGCTGAGGATGGGTTTCTGCAGGTTGTGATATTGGGAGGTGAGTGAAGATGCTGAGGATGGGTTTCTGCAGGTTGTGTTATTGGGAGGTTAGTGGAGATGCTGAGGATGGGTTTCTGCAGGTTGTGTCATTGGAAGGTTAGTGGAGATGCTGAGGATAGGTTTCTGCAGGTTGTGTTTTTGGGAGGTGAGTGGAGATGCTGAGGATGGGTTTCTGCAGGTTGTGTTATTGGGAGGTGAGTGAAGACGCTGAGGATGGGTTTCTGCAGGTTGTGTTATTGGGAGGTGAGTGGAGTTGCTGAGGATGGGTTTCTGCAGGTTGTCTTATTGGGAGGTGAGGGGAGATGCTGAGGATGGGTTTCAGTAGGTTGTGTTATTGGGAGGTGAGTGGAGATGCTGAGGATCGGTTTCTGCAGGTTGTGTTATTGGGAGGTGAGTGAAGATGCTGAGGATGGGTTTCTGCAGGTTGTGTTATTGGAAGATTAGTGAAGATGCTGAGGATGGGTTTCTACAGGTTGTGTTATTGGAAGATTAGTGAAGATGCTGAGGATGGGTTTCTGCAGGTTGTGTTATTGGGAGGCGAGTGGAGTTGCTGAGGATGGGTTTCTGCAGGTTGTGTTATTGGGAGGTGAGTGGAGATGCTGAGGATGGGTTTCTGCAGGTTGTGTTATTGGAAGTGAAGTAGAGATGCTGAGGATGGGTTTCTGCAGGTTGTGTTATTGGGAGGTGAGTGGAGATGCTGAGGATGGGTTTCTGTAGGTTGTGTTATTGGGAGGTGAGTGGAGATGCTGAGGATGGGTTTCTGCAGGTTGTGTTATTGGGAGGTGAGTGGAGATGCTGAGGATGGGTTTCTGCAGGTTAGGTTACTGGAAGGTGAGTGAAGATGCTGAGGATGGGTTTCTGCAGGTTGTGTTATTGGGGGGTGAGTGAAGATGCTGAGGATGGGTTTCTGCAGGTTGTGTTACTGGGAGGTGAGTGAAGATGCTGAGGATGGGTTTCTGCAGGTTGTGTTATTGGGAGGTTAGTGGAGATGCTGAGGATGTGTTTCTGCAGGTTGTGTTATTGGGAGGTGAGCAGATGCTGAGGATGGGTTTCTGCAGGTTGTGTTATTGGGAGGTGATTGGAGACGCTGAGGATGGGTTTCTGCAGGTTGTGTTATTGGAAGGCGAGTGGAGATGCTGAGGATGGGTTTCTGCAGGTTATGTTACTGGAGGGTGAGTGAAGATGCTGAGGATGGGTTTCTGCAGGTTGTGTTATTGGGGGTGAGTGAAGATGCTGAGGTTGGGTTTCCGCAGGTTGTGTTATTGGGAGGTGAGTGAAGATGCTGAGGATGGGTTTCTGCAGGTTGTGATATTGGGAGGTGAGTGGAGATGCTGAGGTTGGGTTTCCGCAGGTTGTGTTATTGGGAGGTGAGTGAAGATGCTGAGGATGGGTTTCTGCAGGTTGTGTTATTGGGAGGTGAGTGGAGATGCTGAGGATGGGTTTCTGCAGGTTGTGTTATTTGGAGGTGAGTGACGATGCTGAGGATGGGTTTCTGCAGGTTGTGTTATTGGGAGGTGAGTGAAGACGCTGAGGATGGGTTTCTGCAGGTTGTGTTGTTGGGAGGTGAGTGGAGTTGCTGAGGATGGGTTTCTGCAGGTTGTCTTATTGGGAGGTGAGTGGAGATGCTGAGGATGGCGTCCAGCAGGTTGTGTTATTGGGAGGTTAGTGGAGATGCTGAGGACGGGTTTCTGTAGGTTGTGTTATTGGGAGGTGAGTGAAGATGCTGAGGATGGGTTTCTGCAGGTTGCGTTATTGGAAGATTAGTGAAGATGCTGAGGATGGGTTTCTGCAGGTTGTGTTATTGGGAGGTGAGTGGAGTTGCTGAGGATGGGTTTCTGCAGGTTGTGTTATTGGGAGGTGAGTGGAGATGCTGAGGATGGGTTTCTGCAGGTTGTGTTATTGGAAGTGAAGTAGAGATGCTGAGGATGGGTTTCTGCAGGTTGTGGTATTGGGAGGTGAGTGGAGATGCTGAGGATGGGTTTCTGCAGGTTGTGTTATTGGGAGGTGAGTGGAGTTGCTGAGGATGGGTTTCTGCAGGTTGTGTTATTGGGAGGTGAGTGGAGATGCTGAGGATGGGTTTCTGCAGGTTGTGTTATTGGAAGTGAAGTAGAGATGCTGAGAATGGGTTTCTGCAGGTTGTGTTATTGGGAGGTTAGTGGAGATGCTGAGGATGGGTTTCTGCAGGTTGTGTCATTGGAAGGTTAGTGGAGATGCTGAGGATGGGTTTCTGCAGGATGTGTTATTGGGAGGTGAGTGGAGATGCTGAGGTTGGGTTTCCGCAGGTCGTGTTATTGGGAGGTGAGTGAAGATGCTGAGGATGGGTTTCTGAAGGCTGTGATATTGGGAGGTGAGTGGAGATGCTGAGGATGGGTTTCTGCAGGTTGTGTTATTTGGAGGTGAGTGACGATGCTGAGGATGGGTTTCTGCAGGTTATGTTATTGGGAGGTGAGTGGAGATTCTGAGGATGGGTTTCTGCAGGTTGTGTTATTGGGAGGTGAGTGGAGTTGCTGAGGATGGGTTTCTGCAGGTTGTCTTATTGGTAGGTGAGGGGAGATGCTGAGGATGGCTTACAGCAGGTTGTGTTATTGGGAGGTGAGTGGAGATGCTGAGGATGGGTTTCTGCAGGTTGTGTTATTGGGAGGTGAGTGAAGATGCTGAGGATGGGTTTCTGCAGGTTGTGTTATTGGAAGATTAGTGAAGATGCTGAGGATGGGTTTCTGCAGGTTGTGTTATTGGGAGGTGAGTGGAGTTGCTGAGGATGGGTTTCTGCAGGTTGTGTTATTGGGAGGTGAGTGGAGATGCTGAGGATGGGTTTCTGCAGGTTGTGTTATTGGGAGGTGAGTGGAGATGCTGAGGGTGGGTTTCTGCAGGTTATGTTACTGGAAGGTGAGCGAAGATGCTGAGGATGGGTTTCTGCAGGTTGTGTTATTGGGGGTGAGTGAAGATGCTGAGGATGGGTTTCTGCAGGTTGTGTTATTCGGAGGTGAGTGGAGATGCTGAGAATGGGTTTCTGCAGGTTGTGTTATTGGGAGGTGAGTGAAGACGCTGAGGATGGGTTTCTGCAGGTTGTGTTATTGGGAGGTGAGTGGAGTTGCTGAGGATGGGTTTCTGCAGGTTGTCTTATTGGGAGGTGAGGGGAGATGCTGAGGATGGGTTTCAGCAGGTTGTGTTATTGGGAGGTGAGTGGAGATGCTGAGAATGGGTTTCTGCAGGTTGTGTTATTGGGAGGTGAGTGGAGTTGCTGAGGATGGGTTTCTGCAGGTTGTGTTATTGGGAGGTGAGTGGAGATGCTGAGGATGGGTTTCTGCAGGTTGTGTTATTGGAAGTGAAGTAGAGATGCTGAGGATGGGTTTCTGCAGGTTGTGTTATTGGGAGGTGAGTGAAGATGCTGAGGATGGGTTTCTGCAGGTTGTGATATTGGGAGGTGAGTGGAGATGCTAAGGATGGGTTTCTGCAGGTTGTGTTATTTGGAGGTGAGTGACGATGCTGAGGATGGGTTTCTGCAGGTTGTGTTATTGGGAGGTGAGTGGAGATGCTGAGGATGGGTTTCTGCAGGTTGTGTTATTTGGAGGTGAGTGAAGATGCTGAGGATGGGTTTATGCAGGTTGTGTTATTGGGAGGTGAGTGAAGATGCTGAGGATGGGTTTCTGCAGGTTGTGTTATTTGGAGGTGAGTGAAGATGCTGAGGATGGGTTTCTGCAGGTTGTGTTATTGGGAGGTGAGTGAAGACGCTGAGGATGGGTTTCTGCAGGTTGTGTTATTAGGAGGTGAGTGGAGTTGCTGAGGATGGGTTTCTGCAGGTTGTCTTATTGGGAGGTGAGGGGAGATGCTGAGGATGGGTTTCTGCAGGTTGTGTTATTGGGAGGTGAGTGGAGTTGCTGAGGATGGGTTTCTGCAGGTTGTGTTATTGGGAGGTGAGTGGAGATGCTGAGGATGGGTTTCTGCAGGTTGTGTTATTGGGAGGTGAGTGGAGATGCTGAGGGTGGGTTTCTGCAGGTTATGTTACTGGAAGGTGAGCGAAGATGCTGAGGATGGGTTTCTGCAGGTTGTGTTATTGGGGGTGAGTGAAGATGCTGAGGATGGGTTTCTGCAGGTTGTGTTATTCGGAGGTGAGTGGAGATGCTGAGAATGGGTTTCTGCAGGTTGTGTTATTGGGAGGTGAGTGAAGACGCTGAGGATGGGTTTCTGCAGGTTGTGTTATTGGGAGGTCAGTGGAGTTGCTGAGGATGGGTTTCTGCAGGTTGTCTTATTGGGAGGTGAGGGGAGATGCTGAGGATGGGTTTCAGCAGGTTGTGTTATTGGGAGGTGAGTGGAGATGCTGAGAATGGGTTTCTGCAGGTTGTGTTATTGGGAGGTGAGTGGAGTTGCTGAGGATGGGTTTCTGCAGGTTGTGTTATTGGGAGGTGAGTGGAGATGCTGAGGATGGGTTTCTGCAGGTTGTGTTATTGGAAGTGAAGTAGAGATGCTGAGGATGGGTTTCTGCAGGTTGTGTTATTGGGAGGTGAGTGAAGATGCTGAGGATGGGTTTCTGCAGGTTGTGATATTGGGAGGTGAGTGGAGATGCTAAGGATGGGTTTCTGCAGGTTGTGTTATTTGGAGGTGAGTGACGATGCTGAGGATGGGTTTCTGCAGGTTGTGTTATTGGGAGGTGAGTGGAGATGCTGAGGATGGGTTTCTGCAGGTTGTGTTATTTGGAGGTGAGTGAAGATGCTGAGGATGGGTTTATGCAGGTTGTGTTATTGGGAGGTGAGTGAAGATGCTGAGGATGGGTTTCTGCAGGTTGTGTTATTTGGAGGTGAGTGAAGATGCTGAGGATGGGTTTCTGCAGGTTGTGTTATTGGGAGGTGAGTGAAGACGCTGAGGATGGGTTTCTGCAGGTTGTGTTATTAGGAGGTGAGTGGAGTTGCTGAGGATGGGTTTCTGCAGGTTGTCTTATTGGGAGGTGAGGGGAGATGCTGAGGATGGCTTACAGCAGGTTGTGTTATTGGGAGGTGAGTGGAGATGCTGAGGATGGGTTTCTGCAGGTTGTGTTATTGGGAGGTGAGTGAAGATGCTGAGGATGGGTTTCTGCAGGTTGTGTTATTGGAAGATTAGTGAAGATGCTGAGGATGGGTTTCTGCAGGTTCTGTTATTGGGAGGTGATTGGAGATGCTGAGGATGGGTTTCTGCAGGTTGTGTTATTGGGAGGTTAGTGGAGATGCTGAGGATGGGTTTCTGCAGGTTGTGTTATTGGGAGGTGAGTGGAGATGCTGAGGATGGGTTTCTGCAGGTTGTGTTATTGGGAGGTGAGTGGAGATGCTGAGGATGGGTTTCTGCAGGTTGTGTTATTGGGAGGTGAGTGGAGATGCTGAGGGTGGGTTTCTGCAGGTTATGTTACTGGAAGGTGAGCGAAGATGCTGAGGATGGGTTTCTGCAGGTTGTGTTATTGGGGGTGAGTGAAGATGCTGAGGATGGGTTTCTGCAGGTTCTGTTATTCGGAGGTGAGTGGAGATGCTGAGAATGGGTTTCTGCAGGTTGTGTTATTGGGAGGAGAGTGAAGATGCTGAGGATGGGTTTCTGCAGGTTGTGATATTGGGAGGTGAGTGGAGATGCTGAGGATGGGTTTCTGCAGGTTGTGTTATTGGGAGGTGAGTGGAGATGCTGAGGATGGGTTTCTGCAGGTTGTGTTATTGGAAGGTTAGTGAAGATGCTGAGGATGGGTTTCTGCAGGTTGTGTTATTGGGAGGTGAGTGAAGATGCTGAGGATGGGTTTCTGCAGGTTGTGTTATTGGGAGGTGGGTGAAGATGCTGAGGATGGGTTTCTGCAGGTTGTGTTATTGGGAGGTCAGTGGAGATGCTGAGGATGGGTTGCTGCAGATTGTGTTATTGGGAGGTGAGTGAAGATGCTGAGGATGGGTTACTGCAGGTTGTGTTATTGGGAAATGAGTGAAGATGCTGAGGATGGGTTTCTGCAGGTTGTGTTATTGGGAGGTTAGTGGAGATGCTGAGGATGGGTTTCTGCAGGTTGTGTCATTGGAAGGTTAGTGGAGATGCTGAGGATGGGTTTCTGCAGGTTGTGTTATTGGGAGGTTAGTGGAGATGCTGAGGATGGGTTTCTGCAGGTTGTGTTATTGGGAGTTGAGTGGAGATGCTGAGGATGGGTTTGTGCAGGTTGTGATATTGGGAGGTGAGCGAAGATGCTGAGGATGGGTTTCTGCAGGTTGTGTTATTGGGAGGTGAGCGAAGATGCTGAGGATGGGTTTCTGCAGGTTGTGATATTGGGAGGTGAGCGAAGATGCTGAGGATGGGTTTCTGCAGGTTGCGTTATTGGGAGGTGAGTGAAGATGCTGAGGATGGGTTTCTGCAGCTTGTGTTATTGGGAGGTGAGTGGAGATGCTGAGGATGTGTTTATGCAGGTTGTGTTATTGGGAGGTGAGTGAAGATGCTGAGGATGGGTTTCTGCAGGTTGTGTTATTGGGAATTGAGTGAAGATGCTGAGGATGTGTTTATGCAGGTTGTGTTATTGGGAGGTGAGTGGAGATGCTGAGGATGGGTTTCTGCAGGTTGTGTTATTGGGAGGTGAGTGAAGATGCTGAGGATGGGTTTCTGCAGGTTGTGTTATTGGGAGGTGAGTGGAGATGCTGAGGATGGGTTTCGGCAGATTGTGTTACTGGGAGGTGAGTGGAGATGCTGAGGATGGGTTTCTGCAGGTTGTGTTATTGGGAGGTGAGGGAAGATGCTGAGGATGGGTTTCTGCAGGTTGTGTTATTGGGAGGTGAGTGGAGATGCTGAGGATGGGTTTCGGCAGATTGTGTTACTGGGAGGTGAGTGGAGATGCTGAGGATGGGTTTCTGCAGGTTGTGTTATTGGGAGGTGAGGGAAGATGCTGAGGATGAGTTTCTGCAGGTTGTGTTATTGAGAGGTGAGTGAAGATGCTGAGGATGGGTTTATGCAGGTTGTGTTATTGGGAGGTGAGTGGAGATGCTGAGGATGGGTAGCTGCAGGTTGTGTTATTGGGAGGTGAGTGGAGATGCAGAGGATGGGTTTCTGCAGGTTGTGTTATTGGAAGGTGAGTGAAGACGCTGAGGATGGGTAGCTGCAGGTTGTGTTATTGGGAGGTGAGTGGAGATGCTGAGGATGGGTTTCTGCAGGTTGTGTTATTGGGAGGTGAGTGAAGATGCTGAGGATGGGTTTCTGCAGGTTGTGTTATTGGGAGGTTAGTGGAGATGCTGAGGGTGGGTTTCTGCAGGTTGTGTTATTGGAAGATGGTGGAGATGCTGAGGATGGGTTTCTGCAGGTTGTGTTATTGGAAGGTGAGTGAAGACGCTGAGGATGGGTTTCTGCAGGTTGTGTTATTGGGAGGTGAGTGAAGATGCTGAGGATGGGTTTCTGCAGGTTGTGTTATTGGGAGGTGAGTGGAGATGCAGAGGATGGGTTTCTGCAGGTTGTGTTATTGGAAGGTGAGTGAAGACGCTGAGGATGGGTAGCTGCAGGTTGTGTTATTGGGAGGTGAGTGGAGATGCTGAGGATGGGTTTCTGCAGGTTGTGTTATTGGGAGGTGAGTGAAGATGCTGAGGATGGGTTTGTGCAGGTTGTGTTATTGGGAGGTTAGTGGAGATGCTGAGGATGGGTTTCTGCAGGTTGTGTTACTGGGAGGTGAGTGAAGATGCTGAGGATGGGTTTCTGCAGGTTGTGTTATTGGGAGGTGAGTGGAGATGCTGAGGATGGGTTTCTGCAGGTTGTGTTATTGGGAGGTGAGTGAAGATGCTGAGGATGGGTTTGTGCAGGTTGTGTTACTGGGAGGTGAGTGAAGATGCTGAGGATGGGTTTCTGCAGGTTGTGTTATTGGGAGGTGAGTGGAGATGCTGAGGATGGGTTTCTGCAGGTTGTGTTATTGGGAGGTGAGTGGAGATGCTGAGGATGGGTTTCTGCAGGTTGTGTTATTGGAAGGTTAGTGGAGATGCTGAGGATGGGTTTCTGCAGGTTGTGTTATTGGGAGGTGAGTGGAGATGCTGAGGATGGGTTTCTGCAGGTTGTGTTATTGGGAGGTGAGGGGAGATGCTGAGGATGGGTTCTGCAGGTTGTGTTGTGAGCTGTTGCAGACATTAAGGGAGAATAGATAATTTGGTGACCCAGCTCTGAACGAGACCTGGGGCTGTAGTTACCGTGAATGTGGGTCCGGAACATGTCCAACAAATGGAGCAAAGGCTGCAGAGAGAGAAGAGCCGAACAGATAGAGGAGAATGGTCTCTGTACCAACATCTTGGGGAATTTCAAGGAGACGTTACCGACCTGCTCCTAACCCAGAAGGAGCTGGTTACGGAACGGTGTCACCTCCTTTAGCACGGCCTGGAGCCTGACACCAGGCTGTGGATGGTCCTGTCAAATCTGATATAACAAGGTGCTGGTTACAGAACGGTGTCGCCTCCTTCAGCACGGCCTGGAGCCTGACACCAGGCTGTGGATGGTCCCGTCAAATCTGATAGAACAAGGTGCTGGTTACAGAACGGTGTCACCTCCTTCAGCACGGCCTGGAGGCTGACACCAGGCTGTGGATGGTCCCGTCAAATCTGATAGAACAAGGTGCTGGTTACAGAACGGTGTCACCTCCTTCAGCACGGCCTGGAGGCTGACACCAGGCTGTGGATGGTCCTGTCAAATCTGATATAACAAGGAGCTGGTTACAGAACGGTGTCGCCTCCTTCAGCACGGCCTGGAGCCTGACACCAGGCTGTGGATGGTCCTGTCAAATCTGATATAACAAGGAGCTGGTTACAGAACGGTGTCACCTCCTTCAGCACGGCCTGGAGCCTGACACCAGGCTGTGGATGGTCCAGTCAAATCTGATATAACAAAGAGCTGGTTACAGAACGGTGTCACCTCCTTCAGCACGGCCTGGAGCCTGACACCAGGCTGTGGATGGTCCTGTCAAACCAGATATAACAAGGAGCTGGTTACAGAACGGTGTCACCTCCTTCAGCACGGCCTGGAGCCTGACACCAGGCTGTGGATGGTCCAGTCAAATCTGATATAACAAAGAGCTGGTTACAGAACGGTGTCACCTCCTTCAGCACGGCCTGGAGCCTGACACCAGGCTGTGGATGGTCCTGTCAAATCTGATATAACAAGGAGCTGGTTACAGAACGGTGTCGCCTCCTTCAGCACGGCCTGGAGCCTGACACCAGGCTGTGGATGGTCCAGTCAAATCTGATATAACACGGAGCTGGTTACAGAACGGTGTCGCCTCCTTCAGCACGGCCTGGAGCCTGACACCAGGCTGTGGATGGTCCTGTCAAATCTGATATAACAAGGAGCTGGTTACAGAACGGTGTCGCCTCCTTCAGCACGGCCTGGAGCCTGACACCAGGCTGTGGATGGTCCTGTCAAATCTGATATAACAAGGAGCTGGTTCCAGAACGGTGTCGCCTCCTTCAGCACGGCCTGGAGCCTGACACCAGGCTGTGGATGGTCCTGTGAAATCTGATATAACAAGGAGCTGGTTACAGAACGGTGTCACCTCCTTCAGCACGGCCTGGAGCCTGACACCAGGCTGTGGGTGGTCCTGTCAAATCTGATATAACAAGGAGCTGGTTACAGAACGGTGTCGCCTCCTTCAGCACGGCCTGGAGCCTGACACCAGGCTGTGGGTGGTCCTGTCAAATCTGATATAACAAGGAGCTGGTTACAGAACGGTGTCACCTCCTTCAGCACGGCCTGGAGCCTGACACCAGGCTGTGGATGGTCCTGTCAAATCTGATATAACAAGGTGCTGGTTACAGAACGGTGTCGCCTCCTTCAGCACGGCCTGGAGCCTGACACCAGGCTGTGGATGGTCCTGTCAAATCTGATATAACAAGGAGCTGGTTACAGAACGGTGTCGCCTCCTTCAGCATGGCCTGGAGCCTGACACCAGGCTGTGGATGGTCCTGTCAAATCTGATATAACAAGGAGCTGGTTACAGAACGGTGTCACCTCCTTCAGCACGGCCTGGAGCCTGACACCAGGCTGTGGGTGGTCCTGTCAAATCTGATATAACAAGGAGCTGGTTACAGAACGGTGTCACCTCCTTCAGCACGGCCTGGAGCCTGACACCAGGCTGTGGATGGTCCTGTCAAATCTGATATAACAAGGAGCTGGTTACAGAACGGTGTCGCCTCCTTCAGCACGGCCTGGAGCCTGACACCAGGCTGTGGATGGTCCTGTCAAATCTGATATAACAAGGAGCTGGTTACAGAACGGTGTCGTCTCCTTCAGCGCGGCCTGGAGCCTGACACCAGGCTGTGGATGGTCCTGTCAATTCTGATACAACAAGGAGCTGGTTACAGAACGGAGTTGCCTCCTTCAGCACGGCCTGGAGCCTGACACCAGGCTGTGGATGGTCCTGTCAAATCTGATATAACAAGGAGCTGGTTACAGAACGGTGTCGCCTCCTTCAGCACGGCCTGGAGCCTGACACCAGGCTGTGGATGGTCCTGTCAAATCTGATATAACAAGGAGCTGGTTACAGAACGGTGTCGCCTCCTTCAGCACGGCCTGGAGCCTGACACCAGGCTGTGGATGGTCCTGTCAAATCTGATATAACAAGGAGCTGGTTACAGAACGGTGTCGCCTCCTTCAGCACGGCCTGGAGCCTGACACCAGGCTGTGGATGGTCCTGTCAAATCTGATATAACAAGGAGCTGGTTACAGAACGGTGTCGCCTCCTTCAGCGCGGCCTGGAGCCTGACACCAGGCTGTGGATGGTCCTGTCAATTCTGATACAACAAGGAGCTGGTTACAGAACGGAGTCGCCTCCTTCAGCACGGCCTGGAGCCTGACACCAGGCTGTGGATGGTCCTGTCAAATCTGATATAACAAGGAGCTGGTTACAGAACGGTGTCGCCTCCTTCAGCACGGCCTGGAGCCTGACACCAGGCTGTGGATGGTCCTGTCAAATCTGATATAACAAGGAGCTGGTTACAGAACGGTGTCGCCTCCTTCAGCACGGCCTGGAGCCTGACACCAGGCTGTGGATGGTCCTGTCAAATCTGATACAAGGAGCTGGTTACAGAACGGTGTCGCCTCCTTCAGCACGGCCTGGAGCCTGACACCAGGCTGTGGGTGGTCCTGTCAAATCTGATATAACAATGTGCTGGTTACAGAACGGTGTCACCTCCTTCAGCACGGCCTGGAGCCTGACACCAGGCTGTGGATGGTCCTGTCAAATCTGATATAACAAGGTGCTGGTTACAGAACGGTGTCGCCTCCTTCAGCACGGCCTGGAGCCTGACACCAGGCTGTGGATGGTCCTGTCAAATCTGATATAACAAGGTGCTGGTTACAGAACGGTGTCACCTCCTTCAGCACGGCCTGGAGCCTGACACCAGGCTGTGGATGGTCCTGTCAAATCTGATATAACAAGGAGCTGGTTACAGAACGGTGTCACCTCCTTCAGCACGGCCTGGAGCCTGACACCAGGCTGTGGATGGTCCTGTCTAATCTGATATAACAAGGAGCTGGTTACAGAACGGTGTCGCCTCCTTCAGCACGGCCTGGAGCCTGACACCAGGCTGTGGATGGTCCTGTCAAATCTGATATAACAAGGTGCTGGTTACAGAACAGTGTCGCCTCCTTCAGCACGGCCTAGAGCCTGACACCAGGCTGTGGATGGTCCTGTCAAATCTGATATAACAAGGAGCTGGTTACAGAACGGTGTCGCCTCCTTCAGCACGGCCTGGAGCCTGACACCAGGCTGTGGATGGTCCTGTCAAATCTGAGAGAACAAGGTGCTGGTTACAGAACGGTGTCACCTCCTTCAGCACGGTCTGGAGCCTGACACCAGGCTGTGGATGGTCCTGTCAAATCTGATATAAAAAGGAGTTGGTTACAGAACGGTGTCGCCTCCTTCAGCACGGCCTGGAGCATAACACCAGGCTGTGGATGGCCCTGTCTAATCTGATACAACAAGGAGCTGGTTACAGAACAGTGTCGCCTCCTTCAGCACGGCCTGGAGCCTGACACCAGGCTGTGGATGGTCCTGACAAATCTGATATAACACGGAGCTGGTTACAGAACGGTGTCGCCTCCTTCAGCACGGCCTGGAGCCTGACACCAGGCTGTGGATGGTCCTGTCAAATCTGATATAACAAGGAGCTGGTTACAGAACGGTGTCGCATCCTTCAACACGGCCTGGAGCCTGACACCAATCTGTGGATGGTCCTGTCAAATCTGATACAACAAGGAGCTGGTTACAGAACGGTGTCGCCTCCTTCAGCACGGCCTGGAGCCTGACACCAGGCTGTGGATGGTCCTGTCAAATCTGATATAACAAGGAGCTGGTTACAGAACGGTGTCGCCTCCTTCAGCACGGCCTGGAGCCTGACACCAGGCTGTGGATGGTCCTGTCAAATCTGATATAACAAGGAGCTGGTTACAGAACGGTGTCGCCTCCTTCAGCGCGGCCTGGAGCCTGACACCAGGCTGTGGATGGTCCTGTCAAATCTGATATAACAAGGAGCTGGTTACAGAACGGTGTCACCTCCTTCAGCACGGCCTGGAGCCTGACACCAGGCTGTGGATGGTCCTGTCAAATCTGATATAACAAGGAGCTGGTTACAGAACGGTGTCGCCTCCTTCAGCATGGCCTGGAGCCTGACACCAGGCTGTGGATGGTTCTGTCAAATCTGAAATACCAAGGAGCTGGTTACAGAACGGTGTCGCCTCCTTCAGCACGGCCTGGAGCCTGACACCAGGCTCTGGATGGTCCTGTCAAATCTGCGATAACAAGGTGCTGGTTACAGAACGGTGTCGCCTCCTTCAGCACGGCATGGAGCCGGGCACCAGTCTGTGGATGGTCCTGTCAAATCTGATATAACAAGGAGCTGTTTACAGAACAGTGTCGCCTCCTTCAGCGCGGCCTGGAGCCTGACACCAGGCTGTGGATGGTCCTGTCAAATCTGATATAACAAGGAGCTGGTTACAGAACGCTGTCACCTCCTTCAGCACGGCCTGGAGCCTGACACCAGGCTGTGGATGGTCCTGTCAAATCTGATATAACAAGGTGCTGGTTACAGAACGGTGTCGCCTCCTTCAGCACGGCCTGGAGCCTGACACCAGGCTGTGGATGGTCCTGTCAAATCTGATATAACAAGGAGCTGGTTACAGAACGGTGTCGCCTCCTTCAGCACGGCCTGGAGCCTGACACCAGGCTGTGGATGGTCCTGTCAAATCTGATATAACAAGGAGCTGGTTACAGAACGGTGTCGCCTCCTTCAGCACGGCCTGGAGCCTGACACCAGTCTGTGGATGGTCCTGTCAAATCTGATATAACACGGTTCTGGTTACAGAACGGTGTCGCCTCCTTCAGCACGGCCTGGAGCCTGACACCAGGCTGTGGATGGTCCTGTCAAATCTGATATAACAAGGAGCTGGTTACAGAACGGTGTCGCCTCCTTCAGCACGGCCTGGAGCCTGACACCAGGATGTGGATGGTCCTGTCAAATCTGATGTAACAAGGTGCTGGTTACAGAACGGTGTCGCCTCCTTCAGCACGGCCTGGAGCCTGACACCAGGCTGTGGATGGTCCTGTCAAATCTGATACAAGGAGCTGGTTACAGAACGGTGTCACCTCCTTCAGCACGGCCTGGAGCCTGACACCAGGCTGTGGATGGTCCTGTCAAATCTGATACAAGGTGCTGGTTACAGAACGGTGTCGCCTCCTTCAGCACGGCCTGGAGCCTGACACCAGGCTGTGGATGGTCCTGTCAAATCTGATATAACAAGGAGCTGGTTACTGAACGGTGTCGCCTCCTTCAGCACGTCCTGGAGCCTGACACCAGGCTGTGGATGGCCCTGTCAAATCTGATATAACAAGGAGCTGGTTACAGAACGGTGTCGCCTCCTTCAGCACGGCCTGGAGCCTGACACCAGTCTGTGGATGGTCCTGTCAAATCTGATATAACAAGGAGCTGTTTACAGAACAGTGTCGCCTCCTTCAGCACGGCCTGGAGCCTGACACCAGGCTGTGGATGGTCCTGTCAAATCTGATATAACAAGGAGCTGGTTACAGAACGGTGTCGCCTCCTTCAGCACGGCCTGGAGCCTGACACCAGGCTGTGGATGGTCCTGTCAAATCTGATACAAGGAGCTGGTTACAGAACGGTGTCACCTCCTTCAGCACGGCCTGGAGCCTGACACCAGGATGTGGATGGTCCTGTCAAATCTGATATAACAAGGTGCTGGTTACAGAACGGTGTCGCCTCCTTCAGCACGGCCTGGAGCCTGACACCAGGCTGTGGATGGTCCTGTCAAATCTGATATAACAAGGAGCTGGTTACAGAACGGTGTCGCCTCCTTCAGCACGGCCTGGAGCCTGACACCAGGCTGTGGATGGTCCTGTCAAATCTGATACAACAAGGAGCTGGTTACAGAACGGTGTCGCCTCCTTCAGCGCGGCCTGGAGCCTGACACCAGGCTGTGGATGGTCCTGTCAAATCTGATATAACAAGGAGCTGGTTACAGAACGGTGTCACCTCCTTCAGCACGGCCTGGAGCCTGACACCAGGCTGTGGATTGTCCTGTCAAATCTGATATAACACGGTTCTGGTTACAGAACGGTGTCGCCTCCTTCAGCACGGCCTGGAGCCTGACACCAGGCTGTGGATGGTCCTGTCATAATCTGATATAACAAGGAGCTGGTTACAGAACGGTGTCGCCTCCTTCAGCACGGCCTGGAGCCTGACACCAGGCTGTGGATGGTCCTGTCGAATCTGATATAACAAGGTGCTGGTTACAGAACGGTGTCACCTCCTTCAGCACGGCCTGGAGCCTGACACCAGGCTGTGGATGGTCCTGTCAAATCTGATATAACAAGGTGCTGGTTACAGAACGGTGTCACCTCCTTCAGCGCGGCCTGGAGCCTGACACCAGGCTGTGGATTGTCCTGTCGAATCTGATATAACAAGGTGCTGGTTACAGAACGGTGTCACCTCCTTCAGCACGGCCTGGAGCCTGACACCAGGCTGTGGATGGTCCTGTCAAATCTGATATAACAAGGTGCTGGTTACAGAACGGTGTCACCTCCTTCAGCGCGGCCTGGAGCCTGACACCAGGCTGTGGATTGTCCTGTCAAATCTGATATAACACGGTTCTGGTTACAGAACAGTGTCGCCTCCTTCAGCACGGCCTGGAGCCTGACACCAGGATGTGGATGGTCCTGTCAAATCTGATATAACAAGGAGCTGGTTACAGAACGGTGTCACCTCCTTCAGCACGGTCTGGAGCCTGACACCAGGCTGTGGATGGTCCTGTCAAATCTGATATAACAAGGAGCTGGTTACAGAACGGTGTCGCCTCCTTCAGCACGGCCTGGAGCCTGACACCAGGCTGTGGATGGTCCTGTCAAATCTGATACAACAAGGAGCTGGTTACAGAACGGTGTCGCCTCCTTCAGCACGGCCTGGAGCCTGACACCAGGCTGTGGATTGTCCTGTCAAATCTGATATAACACGGTTCTGGTTACAGAACGGTGTCGCCTCCTTCAGCACGGCCTGGAGCCTGACACCAGGCTGTGGATGGTCCTGTCAAATCTGATATAACAAGGAGCTGGTTACAGAACGGTGTCACCTCCTTCAGCAGGGCCTGGAGCCTGACACCAGGCTGTGGATGGTCCTGTCAAATCTGATATAACAAGGAGTTGGTTACAGAACGGTGTCGCCTCCTTCAGCACGGCCTGGAGCCTGACACCAGCCTGTGGATGGTCCTGTCAAATCTGATATAACAAGGAGCTGGTTACAGAACGGTGTCGCCTCCTTCAGCACTGCCTGGAGCCTGACACCAGGCTGTGGATGGGCCTGTCAAATCTGATATAACAAGGTGCTGGTTACAGAACGGTGTCGCCTCCTTCAGCACGGCCTGGAGCCTGACACCAGGCTGTGGATGGGCCTGTCAAATCTGATATAACAAGGGGCTGGTTACAGAACGGTATCACCTCCTTCAGCGCGGCCTGGAGCCTGACACCAGGCTGTGGATTGTCCTGTCAAATCTGATATAACAAGGAGCTGGTTACAGAACTGTGTCGCCTCCTTCAGCACGGCCTGGAGCCTGACACGAGGCTGTGGATGGTCCTGTCAAATCTGATATAACAAGGGGCTGGTTACAGAACGGTGTCACCTCCTTCAGCACGGCCTGGAGCCTGACACCAGGCTGTGGGTGGTCCTGTCAAATCTGATATAAAAAGGTGCTGGTTACAGAACGGTGTCGCCACCTTCAGCACGGCCTGGAGCCTGACACGAGGCTGTGGATGGTCCTGTCAAATCTGATATAACAAGGTGCTGGTTACAGAACGGTGTCGCCTCCTTCAGCACGGCCTGGAGCCTGACACCTGGCTGTGGATGGTCCTGTTAAATTTGATATAACAAGGAGCTGGTTACAGAACGGTGTCGCCTCCTTCAGCACGGCCTGGAGCCTGACCCCAGGCTGTGGATGGTCCTGTCAAATCTGAAATAACAAGGTGCTGGTTACAGAACGGTGTCACCTCCTTCAGCACGGCCTGGAGCCTGACCCCAGGCTGTGGATGGTCCTGTCAAATCTGAAATAACAAGGAGCTGGTTACAGAACGGTGTCGCCTCCTTCAGCACGGCCTGGATCCTGACACCAGGCTGTGGATGGTGCTGTCAAATCTGAAATAACAAGGTGATGGTTACAGAACGGTGTCACCTCCTTCAGCACGGACTGGAGCCTGACACCAGGCTGTGGATGGTCCTGTCAAATCTGATATAACAAGGAGCTGGTTACAGAACGGTGTCGCCTCCTTCAGCACGGCCTGGAGCCTGACACCAGGCTGTGGATGGTCCTGTCAAATCTGATATAACAAGGAGCTGGTTACAGAACGGTGTCACCTCCTTCAGCACGGCCTGGAGCCTGACACCAGGCTGTGGATGGTCCTGTCAAATCTGATATAACAAGGTGCTGGTTACAGAACGGTGTCACCTCCTTCAGCACGTCCTGGAGCCTGACACCAGTCTGTGGATGGTACTGTCAAATCTGATATAACAAGGAGCTGGTTACAGAACTGTGTCGCCTCCTTCAGCACGGCCTGGAGCCTGACACCAGGCTGTGGATGGTCCTGTCAAATCTGACATAACAAGGAGCTGGTTACAGAACGGTGTCGCCTCCTTCAGCACGGCCTGGAGCATGACACCTGGCTGTGGATGGTCCTGTCAAATCTGATATAACAAGGAGCTGGTTACAGAACGGTGTCGCCTCCTTCAGCACGGCCTGGAGCCTGACACCAGGATGTGGATGGTCCTGTCAAATCTGATACAACAAGGAGCTGGTTACTGAACGGTGTCGCCTCCTTCAGCACAGCCTGGAGCCTGACACCAGGCTGTGGATGGCCCTGTCAAATCTGATATAACAAGGAGCTGGTTACAGAACGGTGTCGCCTCCTTCAGCACGGCCTGGAGCATGACACCAGTCTGTGGATGGTCCTGTCAAATCTGATATAACAAGGAGCTGTTTACAGAACAGTGTCGCCTCCTTCAGCACGGCCTGGAGCCTGACACCAGGCTGTGGATTGTCCTGTCAAATCTGATATAACACGGTTCTGGTTACAGAACGGCGTCGCCTCCTTCAGCACGGCCTGGAGCCTGACACCAGAATGTGGATGGTCCTGTCAAATCTGATGTAACAAGGAGCTGGTTACAGAACAATGTCGCCTCCTTCAGCACGGCCTGGAGCCTGACACCAGGCTGTGGATGGTCCTGTCAAATCTGATATAACAAGGAGCTGGTTACAGAACTGTGTCGCCTCCTTCAGCACGGCCTGGAGCCTGACACCAGGCTGTGGATGGTCCTGTCAAATCTGATACAAGGAGCTGGTTACAGAACGGTGTCACCTCCTTCAGCACGGCCTGGAGCCTGACACCAGGATGTGGATGGTCCTGTCAAATCTGATATAACAAGGTGCTGGTTACAGAACCATGTCACCTCCTTCAGCACGGCCTGGAGCCTGACACCAGGCTGTGGATGGTCCTGTCAAATCTGATATAACAAGGAGCTGGTTACAGAACGGTGTCGCCTCCTTCAGCACGGCCTGGAGCCTGACACCAGGCTGTGGATGGTCCTGTCAAATCTGATATAACAAGGAGCTTGTTACAGAACGGTGTCGCCTCCTTCAGCACGGCCTGGAGCCTGACACCAGGCTGTGGATGGTCCTGTCAAATCTGATACAACAAGGAGCTGGTTACAGAACGGTGTCGCCTCCTTCAGCGCGGCCTGGAGCCTGACACCAGGCTGTGGATTGTCCTGTCAAATCTGATATAACAAGGTGCTGGTTACAGAACTGTTTCGCCTCCTTCAGCACGGCCTGGAGCCTGACACCAGGCTGTGGATGGTCCTGTCAAATCTGATATAACAAGGAGCTGTTTACAGAACGGTGTCGCCTCCTTCAGCACGGCCTGGAGCCTGACACCAGGCTGTGGATTGTCCTGTCAAATCTGATATAACACGGTTCTGGTTACAGAACGGTGTCGCCTCCTTCAGCACGGCCTGGAGCCTGACACCAGGATGTGGATGGTCCTGTCAAATCTGATATAACAAGGAGCTGGTTACAGAACGTTGTCACCTCCTTCAGCACGGCCTGGAGCCTGTCACCAGGCTGTGGATGGTCCTGTCAAATCTGATATAACAAGGAGCTGGTTACAGAACGGTGTCGCCTCCTTCAGCACGGCCTGGAGCCTGACACCAGGCTCTGGATGGTCCTGTCAAATCTGATATAACAAGGAGCTGGTTACAGAACGGTGTCGCCTCCTTCAGCACGGCCTGGAGCCTGACACCAGGCTGTGGATGGTCCTGTCAAATCTGATATAACAAGGTGCTGGTTACAGAACGGTGTCGCCTCCTTCAGCACGGCCTGGAGCCTGACACCAGGCTATGGATGGGCCTGTCAAATCTGATACAACAAGGAGCTGGTTACAGAACAGAGTCACCTCCTTCAGCACGGCCTGGAGCCTGACACCAGGCTGTGGATGGTCCTGTCAAATCTGATATAACATGGAGCTGGTTACAGAACAGAGTCACCTCCTTCAGCACGGCCTGGAGCCTGACACAAGGCTGTGGATGGTCCTGTCAAATCTGATACAACAAGGAGCTGGTTACAGAACAGAGTCACCTCCTTCAGCACGGCCTGGAGCCTGTCACCAGGCTGTGGATGGTCCTGTAAAATCTGATATAACAAGGAGCTGGTTACAGAACGGTGTCGCCTCCTTCAGCACGGCCTGGAGCCTGACACCAGGCTGTGGATGGTCCTGTCAAATCTGATATAACATGGAGCAGGTTACAGAACGGTGTCGCCACCTTCAGCACGGCCTGGAGCCTGACACCAGGCTGTGGATGGTCCTGTCAAATCTGATATAACAAGGTGCTGGTTACAGAACGGTGTCGCCTCCTTCAGCACGGCCTGGAGCCTGACACCAGGCTGTGGATGGTCCTGTCAAATCTGATATAACAAGGTGCTGGTTACAGAACGGTGTCACCTCCTTCAGCACGTCCTGGAGCCTGACACCAGTCTGTGGATGGTACTGTCAAATCTGATATAACAAGGAGCTGGTTACAGAACGGTGTCGCCTCCTTCAGCACGGCCTGGAGCCTGACACCACGCTGTGGATGGTCCTGTCAAATCTGACATAACAAGGAGCTGGTTACAGAACGGTGTCGCCTCCTTCAGCACGGCCTGGAGCCTGACACCAGGCTGTGGATGGCCCTGTCAAATCTGATATAACAAGGAGCTGGTTACAGAACGGTGTCGCCTCCTTCAGCGCGGCCTGGAGCCTGACACCAGGCTGTGGATGGTCCTGTCAAATCTGATATAACAAGGAGCTGGTTACAGAACGGTGTCGCCTCCTTCAGCACGGCCTGGAGCCTGACACCAGGCTGTGGATGGTCCATGTCAAATCTGATATAACAAGGAGCTGGTTACAGAACGGTGTCGCTTCCTTCAGCACGGCCTGGAGCCTGACACCAGGCTGTGGATGGTACTGTCAAAACTGATACAACAAGGAGCTGGTTACAAAACGGTGTCGCCTCCTTCAGCACGGCCTGGAGCCTGACACCAGGCTGTGGATGGTCCTGTCAAATCTGATATAACAAGGAGCTGGTTACAGAACGGTGTCGCCTCCTTCAGCACGGCCTGGATCCTGACACCAGACTGTGGATGGTCCTGTCAAATCTGATATAACAAGGAGCTGGTTACAGAACGGTGTCGCCTCCTTCAGCACGGCCTGGAGCCTGACACCAGGCTGTGGATGGTCCCGTCAAATCTGATATAACAAGACGCTGGTTTCAGAACGGAGTCGCCTCCTTCAGCACGGACTGGAGCCTGACACCAGGCTGTGGAAGGACCTGTCAAATCTGATATAACAAGGAGCTGGTTACAGAACGGTGTCGCCTCCTTCAGCACGGCCTGGAGCCTGACACCAGGCTGTGGATGGTCCTGTCAAATCTGAGAGAACAAGGAGCTGGTTACAGAACGGTGTCGCCACCTTCAGCACGGCCTGGAACCTGACACCAGGCTGTGGATGGTCCTGTCAAATCTGATATAACAAGGAGCTGGTTACAGAACGGTGTCGCCTTCTTTAGCACGGCCTGGAGCCTGACACCAGGCTGTGGATGGTCCTGTCAAATCTGATATAACAAGGTGCTGGTTACCGAACGGTGTCACCTCCTTCAGCACGGCCTGGAGCCTGACACCAGGCTGTGGGTGGTCCTGTCAAATCTGATATAACAAGGAGCTGGTTACTGAACGGTGTCGCCTCCTTCAGCACGTCCTGGAGCCTGACACCAGGCTGTGGATGGCCCTGTCAAATCTGATATAACAAGGAGCTGGTTACAGAACGGTGTCGCCTCCTTCAGCACGGCCTGGAGCCTGACACCAGTCTGTGGATGGTCCTGTCAAATCTGATATAACAAGGAGCTGTTTACAGAACAGTGTCGCCTCCTTCAGCACGGCCTGGAGCCTGACACCAGGCTGTGGATGGTCCTGTCAAATCTGATATAACAAGGAGCTGGTTACAGAACGGTGTCGCCTCCTTCAGCACGGCCTGGAGCCTGACACCAGGCTGTGGATGGTCCTGTCAAATCTGATACAAGGAGCTGGTTACAGAACGGTGTCACCTCCTTCAGCACGGCCTGGAGCCTGACACCAGGATGTGGATGGTCCTGTCAAATCTGATATAACAAGGTGCTGGTTACAGAACGGTGTCGCCTCCTTCAGCACGGCCTGGAGCCTGACACCAGGCTGTGGATGGTCCTGTCAAATCTGATATAACAAGGAGCTGGTTACAGAACGGTGTCGCCTCCTTCAGCACGGCCTGGAGCCTGACACCAGGCTGTGGATGGTCCTGTCAAATCTGATACAACAAGGAGCTGGTTACAGAACGGTGTCGCCTCCTTCAGCGCGGCCTGGAGCCTGACACCAGGCTGTGGATGGTCCTGTCAAATCTGATATAACAAGGAGCTGGTTACAGAACGGTGTCACCTCCTTCAGCACGGCCTGGAGCCTGACACCAGGCTGTGGATTGTCCTGTCAAATCTGATATAACACGGTTCTGGTTACAGAACGGTGTCGCCTCCTTCAGCACGGCCTGGAGCCTGACACCAGGCTGTGGATGGTCCTGTCATAATCTGATATAACAAGGAGCTGGTTACAGAACGGTGTCGCCTCCTTCAGCACGGCCTGGAGCCTGACACCAGGCTGTGGATGGTCCTGTCGAATCTGATATAACAAGGTGCTGGTTACAGAACGGTGTCACCTCCTTCAGCACGGCCTGGAGCCTGACACCAGGCTGTGGATGGTCCTGTCAAATCTGATATAACAAGGTGCTGGTTACAGAACGGTGTCACCTCCTTCAGCGCGGCCTGGAGCCTGACACCAGGCTGTGGATTGTCCTGTCGAATCTGATATAACAAGGTGCTGGTTACAGAACGGTGTCACCTCCTTCAGCACGGCCTGGAGCCTGACACCAGGCTGTGGATGGTCCTGTCAAATCTGATATAACAAGGTGCTGGTTACAGAACGGTGTCACCTCCTTCAGCGCGGCCTGGAGCCTGACACCAGGCTGTGGATTGTCCTGTCAAATCTGATATAACACGGTTCTGGTTACAGAACAGTGTCGCCTCCTTCAGCACGGCCTGGAGCCTGACACCAGGATGTGGATGGTCCTGTCAAATCTGATATAACAAGGAGCTGGTTACAGAACGGTGTCACCTCCTTCAGCACGGTCTGGAGCCTGACACCAGGCTGTGGATGGTCCTGTCAAATCTGATATAACAAGGAGCTGGTTACAGAACGGTGTCGCCTCCTTCAGCACGGCCTGGAGCCTGACACCAGGCTGTGGATGGTCCTGTCAAATCTGATACAACAAGGAGCTGGTTACAGAACGGTGTCGCCTCCTTCAGCACGGCCTGGAGCCTGACACCAGGCTGTGGATTGTCCTGTCAAATCTGATATAACACGGTTCTGGTTACAGAACGGTGTCGCCTCCTTCAGCACGGCCTGGAGCCTGACACCAGGCTGTGGATGGTCCTGTCAAATCTGATATAACAAGGAGCTGGTTACAGAACGGTGTCACCTCCTTCAGCAGGGCCTGGAGCCTGACACCAGGCTGTGGATGGTCCTGTCAAATCTGATATAACAAGGAGTTGGTTACAGAACGGTGTCGCCTCCTTCAGCACGGCCTGGAGCCTGACACCAGCCTGTGGATGGTCCTGTCAAATCTGATATAACAAGGAGCTGGTTACAGAACGGTGTCGCCTCCTTCAGCACTGCCTGGAGCCTGACACCAGGCTGTGGATGGGCCTGTCAAATCTGATATAACAAGGTGCTGGTTACAGAACGGTGTCGCCTCCTTCAGCACGGCCTGGAGCCTGACACCAGGCTGTGGATGGGCCTGTCAAATCTGATATAACAAGGGGCTGGTTACAGAACGGTATCACCTCCTTCAGCGCGGCCTGGAGCCTGACACCAGGCTGTGGATTGTCCTGTCAAATCTGATATAACAAGGAGCTGGTTACAGAACTGTGTCGCCTCCTTCAGCACGGCCTGGAGCCTGACACGAGGCTGTGGATGGTCCTGTCAAATCTGATATAACAAGGGGCTGGTTACAGAACGGTGTCACCTCCTTCAGCACGGCCTGGAGCCTGACACCAGGCTGTGGGTGGTCCTGTCAAATCTGATATAAAAAGGTGCTGGTTACAGAACGGTGTCGCCACCTTCAGCACGGCCTGGAGCCTGACACGAGGCTGTGGATGGTCCTGTCAAATCTGATATAACAAGGTGCTGGTTACAGAACGGTGTCGCCTCCTTCAGCACGGCCTGTAGCCTGACACCTGGCTGTGGATGGTCCTGTTAAATTTGATATAACAAGGAGCTGGTTACAGAACGGTGTCGCCTCCTTCAGCACGGCCTGGAGCCTGACCCCAGGCTGTGGATGGTCCTGTCAAATCTGAAATAACAAGGTGCTGGTTACAGAACGGTGTCACCTCCTTCAGCACGGCCTGGAGCCTGACCCCAGGCTGTGGATGGTCCTGTCAAATCTGAAATAACAAGGAGCTGGTTACAGAACGGTGTCGCCTCCTTCAGCACGGCCTGGATCCTGACACCAGGCTGTGGATGGTGCTGTCAAATCTGAAATAACAAGGTGATGGTTACAGAACGGTGTCACCTCCTTCAGCACGGACTGGAGCCTGACACCAGGCTGTGGATGGTCCTGTCAAATCTGATATAACAAGGAGCTGGTTACAGAACGGTGTCGCCTCCTTCAGCACGGCCTGGAGCCTGACACCAGGCTGTGGATGGTCCTGTCAAATCTGATATAACAAGGAGCTGGTTACAGAACGGTGTCACCTCCTTCAGCACGGCCTGGAGCCTGACACCAGGCTGTGGATGGTCCTGTCAAATCTGATATAACAAGGTGCTGGTTACAGAACGGTGTCACCTCCTTCAGCACGTCCTGGAGCCTGACACCAGTCTGTGGATGGTACTGTCAAATCTGATATAACAAGGAGCTGGTTACAGAACTGTGTCGCCTCCTTCAGCACGGCCTGGAGCCTGACACCAGGCTGTGGATGGTCCTGTCAAATCTGACATAACAAGGAGCTGGTTACAGAACGGTGTCGCCTCCTTCAGCACGGCCTGGAGCATGACACCTGGCTGTGGATGGTCCTGTCAAATCTGATATAACAAGGAGCTGGTTACAGAACGGTGTCGCCTCCTTCAGCACGGCCTGGAGCCTGACACCAGGATGTGGATGGTCCTGTCAAATCTGATACAACAAGGAGCTGGTTACTGAACGGTGTCGCCTCCTTCAGCACAGCCTGGAGCCTGACACCAGGCTGTGGATGGCCCTGTCAAATCTGATATAACAAGGAGCTGGTTACAGAACGGTGTCGCCTCCTTCAGCACGGCCTGGAGCATGACACCAGTCTGTGGATGGTCCTGTCAAATCTGATATAACAAGGAGCTGTTTACAGAACAGTGTCGCCTCCTTCAGCACGGCCTGGAGCCTGACACCAGGCTGTGGATTGTCCTGTCAAATCTGATATAACACGGTTCTGGTTACAGAACGGCGTCGCCTCCTTCAGCACGGCCTGGAGCCTGACACCAGAATGTGGATGGTCCTGTCAAATCTGATGTAACAAGGAGCTGGTTACAGAACAATGTCGCCTCCTTCAGCACGGCCTGGAGCCTGACACCAGGCTGTGGATGGTCCTGTCAAATCTGATATAACAAGGAGCTGGTTACAGAACTGTGTCGCCTCCTTCAGCACGGCCTGGAGCCTGACACCAGGCTGTGGATGGTCCTGTCAAATCTGATACAAGGAGCTGGTTACAGAACGGTGTCACCTCCTTCAGCACGGCCTGGAGCCTGACACCAGGATGTGGATGGTCCTGTCAAATCTGATATAACAAGGTGCTGGTTACAGAACCATGTCACCTCCTTCAGCACGGCCTGGAGCCTGACACCAGGCTGTGGATGGTCCTGTCAAATCTGATATAACAAGGAGCTGGTTACAGAACGGTGTCGCCTCCTTCAGCACGGCCTGGAGCCTGACACCAGGCTGTGGATGGTCCTGTCAAATCTGATATAACAAGGAGCTTGTTACAGAACGGTGTCGCCTCCTTCAGCACGGCCTGGAGCCTGACACCAGGCTGTGGATGGTCCTGTCAAATCTGATACAACAAGGAGCTGGTTACAGAACGGTGTCGCCTCCTTCAGCGCGGCCTGGAGCCTGACACCAGGCTGTGGATTGTCCTGTCAAATCTGATATAACAAGGTGCTGGTTACAGAACTGTTTCGCCTCCTTCAGCACGGCCTGGAGCCTGACACCAGGCTGTGGATGGTCCTGTCAAATCTGATATAACAAGGAGCTGTTTACAGAACGGTGTCGCCTCCTTCAGCACGGCCTGGAGCCTGACACCAGGCTGTGGATTGTCCTGTCAAATCTGATATAACACGGTTCTGGTTACAGAACGGTGTCGCCTCCTTCAGCACGGCCTGGAGCCTGACACCAGGATGTGGATGGTCCTGTCAAATCTGATATAACAAGGAGCTGGTTACAGAACGTTGTCACCTCCTTCAGCACGGCCTGGAGCCTGTCACCAGGCTGTGGATGGTCCTGTCAAATCTGATATAACAAGGAGCTGGTTACAGAACGGTGTCGCCTCCTTCAGCACGGCCTGGAGCCTGACACCAGGCTCTGGATGGTCCTGTCAAATCTGATATAACAAGGAGCTGGTTACAGAACGGTGTCGCCTCCTTCAGCACGGCCTGGAGCCTGACACCAGGCTGTGGATGGTCCTGTCAAATCTGATATAACAAGGTGCTGGTTACAGAACGGTGTCGCCTCCTTCAGCACGGCCTGGAGCCTGACACCAGGCTATGGATGGGCCTGTCAAATCTGATACAACAAGGAGCTGGTTACAGAACAGAGTCACCTCCTTCAGCACGGCCTGGAGCCTGACACCAGGCTGTGGATGGTCCTGTCAAATCTGATATAACATGGAGCTGGTTACAGAACAGAGTCACCTCCTTCAGCACGGCCTGGAGCCTGACACAAGGCTGTGGATGGTCCTGTCAAATCTGATACAACAAGGAGCTGGTTACAGAACAGAGTCACCTCCTTCAGCACGGCCTGGAGCCTGTCACCAGGCTGTGGATGGTCCTGTAAAATCTGATATAACAAGGAGCTGGTTACAGAACGGTGTCGCCTCCTTCAGCACGGCCTGGAGCCTGACACCAGGCTGTGGATGGTCCTGTCAAATCTGATATAACATGGAGCAGGTTACAGAACGGTGTCGCCACCTTCAGCACGGCCTGGAGCCTGACACCAGGCTGTGGATGGTCCTGTCAAATCTGATATAACAAGGTGCTGGTTACAGAACGGTGTCGCCTCCTTCAGCACGGCCTGGAGCCTGACACCAGGCTGTGGATGGTCCTGTCAAATCTGATATAACAAGGTGCTGGTTACAGAACGGTGTCACCTCCTTCAGCACGTCCTGGAGCCTGACACCAGTCTGTGGATGGTACTGTCAAATCTGATATAACAAGGAGCTGGTTACAGAACGGTGTCGCCTCCTTCAGCACGGCCTGGAGCCTGACACCACGCTGTGGATGGTCCTGTCAAATCTGACATAACAAGGAGCTGGTTACAGAACGGTGTCGCCTCCTTCAGCACGGCCTGGAGCCTGACACCAGGCTGTGGATGGCCCTGTCAAATCTGATATAACAAGGAGCTGGTTACAGAACGGTGTCGCCTCCTTCAGCGCGGCCTGGAGCCTGACACCAGGCTGTGGATGGTCCTGTCAAATCTGATATAACAAGGAGCTGGTTACAGAACGGTGTCGCCTCCTTCAGCACGGCCTGGAGCCTGACACCAGGCTGTGGATGGTCCATGTCAAATCTGATATAACAAGGAGCTGGTTACAGAACGGTGTCGCTTCCTTCAGCACGGCCTGGAGCCTGACACCAGGCTGTGGATGGTACTGTCAAAACTGATACAACAAGGAGCTGGTTACAAAACGGTGTCGCCTCCTTCAGCACGGCCTGGAGCCTGACACCAGACTGTGGATGGTCCTGTCAAATCTGATATAACAAGGAGCTGGTTACAGAACGGTGTCGCCTCCTTCAGCACGGCCTGGAGCCTGACACCAGGCTGTGGATGGTCCCGTCAAATCTGATATAACAAGACGCTGGTTTCAGAACGGAGTCGCCTCCTTCAGCACGGACTGGAGCCTGACACCAGGCTGTGGAAGGACCTGTCAAATCTGATATAACAAGGAGCTGGTTACAGAACGGTGTCGCCTCCTTCAGCACGGCCTGGAGCCTGACACCAGGCTGTGGATGGTCCTGTCAAATCTGAGAGAACAAGGAGCTGGTTACAGAACGGTGTCGCCACCTTCAGCACGGCCTGGAACCTGACACCAGGCTGTGGATGGTCCTGTCAAATCTGATATAACAAGGAGCTGGTTACAGAACGGTGTCGCCTTCTTTAGCACGGCCTGGAGCCTGACACCAGGCTGTGGATGGTCCTGTCAAATCTGATATAACAAGGTGCTGGTTACCGAACGGTGTCACCTCCTTCAGCACGGCCTGGAGCCTGACACCAGGCTGTGGGTGGTCCTGTCAAATCTGATATAACAAGGTGCTGGTTACAGAACGGTGTCGCCTCCTTCAGCACGGCCTGGAGCCTGACACCAGGCTGTGGATGGTCCTGTCAAATCTGATACAACAAGGAGCTGGTTACAGAACGGTGTCACCTCCTTCAGCGAGGCCTGGAGCCTGACACCAGGCTGTGGATGGTCCTGTCAAATCTGATATCACAAGGAGCTGGTTACGGAACGGTGTCGCCTCCTTCAGCACGGCCTGGAGCCTGACACCAGGCTGTGGATGGTCCTGTCAAATCAGATACAAGGAGCTGGTTACAGAACATGTCGCCTGCTTCAGCACGGCCTGGAGCCTGACACCAGGCTGTGGATGGTCCTGTCAAATCTGATATAACAAGGTGCTGGTTACAGAACGGTGTCGCCTCCTTCAGCACGGCCTGGAGCCTGACACCAGGCTGTGGATGGTCCTGTCAAATCTGATACAACAAGGTGCTAGTTACAGAACGGTGTCGCCTCCTTCAGCACGGCCTGGAGCCTGACACCAGGCTGTGGATGGTCCTGTCAAATCTGATACAACAAGGTGCTAGTTACAGAACGGTGTCGCCTCCTTCAGCACGGCCTGGAGCCTGACACCAGGCTGTGGATGGTCCTGTCAAACCTGATATAACAAGGAGCTGGTTACAGAACGGTGTCACCTCCGTCAGCATGGCCTGGAGCCTGACACCAGGCTGTGGATGGTCCTGTCAAATCTGATACAACAAGGTGCTGGTTACAGAATGGTGTCGCCTCCTTCAGCAGGGCCTGGAGCCTGACACCAGGCTGTGGATGGTCCTGTCAAACCTGATATAACAAGGAGCTGGTTACAGAACGGTGTCACCTCCGTCAGCACGGCCTGGAGCCTGACACCAGGCTGTGGATGGTCCTGTCAAATCTGATACAACAAGGTGCTGGTTACAGAATGGTGTCGCCTCCTTCAGCAGGGCCTGGAGCCTGACACCAGGCTGTGGATGGTCCTGTCAAATCTGATATAACAAGGAGCTGGTTACAGAACGGTGTCACCTCCTTCAGCACAGCCTGGAGCCTGACACCAGGCTGTGGATGGTCCTGTCAAATCTGATATAACAAGGAGCTGGTTACAGAACGGTGTCGCCTCCTTCAGCACGGCCTGGAGCCTGACACCAGGCTGTGGATGGTCCTGTCAAATCTGATATAACAAGGAGCTGGTTACAGAACGGTGTCGCCTCCTTCAGCACGGCCTGGAGCCTGACACCAGGCTGTGGATGGTCCTGTCAAATCTGATACAACAAGGAGCTGGTTACAGAACAGTGTCGCCTCCTTCAGCGCGGCCTGGAGCCTGACACAAGGCTGTGGATGGTCCTGTCAAATCTGATTTAACACGGTGCTGGTTACAGAACGGTGTCGCCTCCTTCAGCACGGCCTGGAGCCTGACACCAGGCTGTGGATTGTCCTGTCAAATCTGATACAACAAGGAGCTGGTTACAGAACGGTGTCGCCTCCTTCAGCACGTCCTGGAGCCTGACACCAGGCTGTGGATGGTCCTGTCAAATCTGATATAACAAGGAGCTTGTTACAGAACGGTGTCGCCTCCTTCAGCACGGCCTGGAGCCTGACACCAGGTTGTGGATGGTCCTGTCAAATCTGATATAACAATGAGCTGGTTGCAGAACGGTGTTGCCTCCTTCAGCACGGCCTGGAGCCTGACACAAGGCTGTGGATGGTCCTGTCAAATCTGATTTAACAAGGAGCTGGTTACAGAACGGTGTCGCCTCCTTCAGCACGGCCTGGAGCCTGACACCAGGCTGTGGATGGGCCTGTCAAATCTGATATAACAAGGAGCTGGTTACAGAACGGTGTCACCTCCTTCAGCACGGCCTGGAGCCTGACACCAGGCTGTGGATGGTCCTGTCAAATCTGATATAACAAGGAGCTGGTTACAGATCGGTGTCGCCTCCTTCAGCACGGCCTGGAGCCTGACACCAGGCTGTGGATGGTCCTGTCAAATCTGATATAACAAGGTGCTGGTTACAGAACGGTGTCGCCTCCTTCAGCACGGCCTGGAGCCTGACACCAGGCTGTGGATGGTCCTGTCAAATCTGAGAGAACAAGGAGCTGGTTACAGAACGGTGTCGCCACCTTCAGCACGGCCTGGAGCCTGACACCAGGCTGTGGATGGTCCTGTCAAATCTGATATAACAAGGAGCTGGTTACAGAACGGTGTCGCCTTCTTTAGCACGGCCTGGAGCCTGACACCAGGCTGTGGATGGTCCTGTCAAATCTGATATAACAAGGTGCTGGTTACCGAACGGTGTCACCTCCTTCAGCACGGCCTGGAGCCTGACACCAGGCTGTGGGTGGTCCTGTCAAATCTGATATAACAAGGTGCTGGTTACAGAACGGTGTCGCCTCCTTCAGCACGGCCTGGAGCCTGACACCAGGCTGTGGATGGTCCTGTCAAATCTGATATAACAAGGAGCTGGTTACAGAACGGTGTCACCTCCTTCAGCGAGGCCTGGAGCCTGACACCAGGCTGTGGATGGTCCTGTCAAATCTGATATAACAAGGTGCTGGTTACAGAACGGTGTCGCCTCCTTCAGCACGGCCTGGAGCCTGACACCAGGCTGTGGATGGTCCTGTCAAATCTGATACAACAAGGAGCTGGTTACAGAACGGTGTCACCTCCTTCAGCGAGGCCTGGAGCGTGACACCAGGCTGTGGATGGTCCTGTCAAATCTGATATAACAAGGTGCTGGTTACAGAACGGTGTCGCCTCCTTCAGCACGGCCTGGAGCCTGACACCAGGCTGTGGATGGTCCTGTCAAATCTGATATAACAAGGAGCTGGTTACGGAACGGTGTCGCCTCCTTCAGCACGGCCTGGAGCCTGACACCAGGCTGTGGATGGTCCTGTCAAATCAGATACAAGGAGCTGGTTACAGAACATGTCGCCTGCTTCAGCACGGCCTGGAGCCTGACACCAGGCTGTGGATGGTCCTGTCAAACCTGATATAACAAGGAGCTGGTTACAGAACGGTGTCACCTCCGTCAGCACGGCCTGGAGCCTGACACCAGGCTGTGGATGGTCCTGTCAAATCTGATACAACAAGGTGCTGGTTACAGAATGGTGTCGCCTCCTTCAGCAGGGCCTGGAGCCTGACACCAGGCTGTGGATGGTCCTGTCAAATCTGATATAACAAGGAGCTGGTTACAGAACGGTGTCGCCTCCTTCAGCACGGCCTGGAGCCTGACACCAGGCTGTGGATGGTCCTGTCAAATCTGATACAACAAGGAGCTGGTTACAGAACAGTGTCGCCTCCTTCAGCGCGGCCTGGAGCCTGACACAAGGCTGTGGATGGTCCTGTCAAATCTGATTTAACACGGTGCTGGTTACAGAACGGTGTCGCCTCCTTCAGCACGGCCTGGAGCCTGACACCAGGCTGTGGATTGTCCTGTCAAATCTGATACAACAAGGAGCTGGTTACAGAACGGTGTCGCCTCCTTCAGCACGTCCTGGAGCCTGACACCAGGCTGTGGATGGTCCTGTCAAATCTGATATAACAAGGAGCTTGTTACAGAACGGTGTCGCCTCCTTCAGCACGGCCTGGAGCCTGACACCAGGTTGTGGATGGTCCTGTCAAATCTGATATAACAATGAGCTGGTTGCAGAACGGTGTCGCCTCCTTCAGCACGGCCTGGAGCCTGACACAAGGCTGTGGATGGTCCTGTCAAATCTGATTTAACACGGTGCTGGTTACAGAACGGTGTCGCCTCCTTCAGCACGGCCTGGAGCCTGACACCAGGCTGTGGATGGTCCTGTCAAATCTGACATAACAAGGAGCTGGTTACAGAACGGTGTCGCCTCCTTCAGCACGGCCTGGAGCCTGACACCAGGCTGTGGATGGGCCTGTCAAATCTGATATAACAAGGAGCTGGTTACAGAACGGTGTCACCTCCTTCAGCACGGCCTGGAGCCTGACACCAGGCTGTGGATGGTCCTGTCAAATCTGATATAACAAGGAGCTGGTTACAGATCGGTGTCGCCTCCTTCAGCACGGCCTGGAGCCTGACACCAGGCTGTGGATGGTCCTGTCAAATCTGATATAACAAGGTGCTGGTTACAGAACGGTGTCGCCTCCTTCAGCACGGCATGGAGCCTGACACCAGGCTGTGGATGGTCCTGTCAAATCTGATATAACAAGGAGCTGGTTACAGAACGGTGTCGCCTCCTTCAGCATGGCCTGGAGCCTGACACCAGAGTGTGGATGGTCCTGTCAAATCTGATATAACAAGGAGCTGGTTACAGAACGGTGTCGCCTCCTTCAGCACGGTCTGGACCCTGACACCAGGCTGTGGATGGTCCTGTCAAATCTGATATAACAAGGAGCTGGTTACAGAACGGTGTCGCCTCCTTCAGCACGGCCTGGAGTCTGACACCAGTCTGTGGATGGTCCTGTCAAATCTGATATAACAAGGAGCTGGTTAAAGAACTGTGTCACCTCCTTCAGCACGGCCTGGAGCCTGACACCAGGCTGTGGATGGTCCTGTCAAATCTGACATAACAAGGAGCTGGTTACAGAACGGTGTCGCCTCCTTCAGCACGGCCTGGAGCCTGACACCATGCTGTGGATGGTCCTGTCAAATCTGATACAACAAGGAGCTGGTTACAGAACGGTGTCGCCTCCTTCAGCACGGCCTGGAGCCTGACACCAGGCTGTGGATGGTCCTGTCAAACCTGATATAACAAGGAGCTGGTTACAGAACGGTGTCACCTCCTTCAGCACGGCCTGGAGCCTGACACCAGGCTGTGGATGGTCCTGTCAAATCTGATATAACAAGGAGCTGGTTACAGAACGGTGTCACCTCCTTCAGCACGGACTGGAGCCTGACACCAGGCTGTGGATGGTCCTGTCAAATCTGATACAACAAGGAGCTGGTTACAGAACGGTGTCACCTCCTTCAGCGAGGCCTGGAGCGTGACACCAGGCTGTGGATGGTCCTGTCAAATCTGATATAACAAGGTGCTGGTTACAGAACGGTGTCGCCTCCTTCAGCACGGCCTGGAGCCTGACACCAGGCTGTGGATGGTCCTGTCAAATCTGATATAACAAGGAGCTGGTTACGGAACGGTGTCGCCTCCTTCAGCACGGCCTGGAGCCTGACACCAGGCTGTGGATGGTCCTGTCAAATCAGATACAAGGAGCTGGTTACAGAACATGTCGCCTGCTTCAGCACGGCCTGGAGCCTGACACCAGGCTGTGGATGGTCCTGTCAAACCTGATATAACAAGGAGCTGGTTACAGAACGGTGTCACCTCCGTCAGCACGGCCTGGAGCCTGACACCAGGCTGTGGATGGTCCTGTCAAATCTGATACAACAAGGTGCTGGTTACAGAATGGTGTCGCCTCCTTCAGCAGGGCCTGGAGCCTGACACCAGGCTGTGGATGGTCCTGTCAAATCTGATATAACAAGGAGCTGGTTACAGAACGGTGTCGCCTCCTTCAGCACGGCCTGGAGCCTGACACCAGGCTGTGGATGGTCCTGTCAAATCTGATACAACAAGGAGCTGGTTACAGAACAGTGTCGCCTCCTTCAGCGCGGCCTGGAGCCTGACACAAGGCTGTGGATGGTCCTGTCAAATCTGATTTAACACGGTGCTGGTTACAGAACGGTGTCGCCTCCTTCAGCACGGCCTGGAGCCTGACACCAGGCTGTGGATTGTCCTGTCAAATCTGATACAACAAGGAGCTGGTTACAGAACGGTGTCGCCTCCTTCAGCACGTCCTGGAGCCTGACACCAGGCTGTGGATGGTCCTGTCAAATCTGATATAACAAGGAGCTTGTTACAGAACGGTGTCGCCTCCTTCAGCACGGCCTGGAGCCTGACACCAGGTTGTGGATGGTCCTGTCAAATCTGATATAACAATGAGCTGGTTGCAGAACGGTGTCGCCTCCTTCAGCACGGCCTGGAGCCTGACACAAGGCTGTGGATGGTCCTGTCAAATCTGATTTAACACGGTGCTGGTTACAGAACGGTGTCGCCTCCTTCAGCACGGCCTGGAGCCTGACACCAGGCTGTGGATGGTCCTGTCAAATCTGACATAACAAGGAGCTGGTTACAGAACGGTGTCGCCTCCTTCAGCACGGCCTGGAGCCTGACACCAGGCTGTGGATGGGCCTGTCAAATCTGATATAACAAGGAGCTGGTTACAGAACGGTGTCACCTCCTTCAGCACGGCCTGGAGCCTGACACCAGGCTGTGGATGGTCCTGTCAAATCTGATATAACAAGGAGCTGGTTACAGATCGGTGTCGCCTCCTTCAGCACGGCCTGGAGCCTGACACCAGGCTGTGGATGGTCCTGTCAAATCTGATATAACAAGGTGCTGGTTACAGAACGGTGTCGCCTCCTTCAGCACGGCATGGAGCCTGACACCAGGCTGTGGATGGTCCTGTCAAATCTGATATAACAAGGAGCTGGTTACAGAACGGTGTCGCCTCCTTCAGCATGGCCTGGAGCCTGACACCAGAGTGTGGATGGTCCTGTCAAATCTGATATAACAAGGAGCTGGTTACAGAACGGTGTCGCCTCCTTCAGCACGGTCTGGACCCTGACACCAGGCTGTGGATGGTCCTGTCAAATCTGATATAACAAGGAGCTGGTTACAGAACGGTGTCGCCTCCTTCAGCACGGCCTGGAGTCTGACACCAGTCTGTGGATGGTCCTGTCAAATCTGATATAACAAGGAGCTGGTTAAAGAACTGTGTCACCTCCTTCAGCACGGCCTGGAGCCTGACACCAGGCTGTGGATGGTCCTGTCAAATCTGACATAACAAGGAGCTGGTTACAGAACGGTGTCGCCTCCTTCAGCACGGCCTGGAGCCTGACACCATGCTGTGGATGGTCCTGTCAAATCTGATACAACAAGGAGCTGGTTACAGAACGGTGTCGCCTCCTTCAGCACGGCCTGGAGCCTGACACCAGGCTGTGGATGGTCCTGTCAAACCTGATATAACAAGGAGCTGGTTACAGAACGGTGTCACCTCCTTCAGCACGGCCTGGAGCCTGACACCAGGCTGTGGATGGTCCTGTCAAATCTGATATAACAAGGAGCTGGTTACAGAACGGTGTCACCTCCTTCAGCACGGACTGGAGCCTGACACCAGCCTGTGGATGGTCCTGTCAAATCTGATATAACAAGGTGCTGGTTACAGAACAGCGTCGCCCCCTTCAGCACGGCCTGGAGCCTGACACCAGGCTGTGGATGGTCCTGTCAAATCTGATATAACAAGGAGCTGGTTACAGAACGGTGTCACCTCCTTCAGCACAGCCTGGAGCCTGACACCAGGCTGTGGATGGTGCTATCAAATCTGATATTACTAGGAGCTGGTTACAGAAAGGTGTCACCTCCTTCAGCACGGCCTGGAGCCTGACACCAGGGTGTGGATGGTCCTGTCAAATCTTATACAACAAGGAGCTGGTTACAGAACGGTGTCACCTCCTTCAGCACGGCCTGGAGCCTGACACCAGCCTGTGAATGGGCCTGTCAAATCTGATATAACAAGGAGCTGGTTTCAGAACGGTGTCGCCTCCTTCAGCACGGCCTGGAGCCTGACACCAGGCTGTGGGTGGTCCTGTCAAATCTGATACAACAAGGAGCTGGTTACAGAACGGTGTCGCCTCCTTCAGCACGGCCTGGAGCCTGACACCAGGCTGTGGGTTGTCCCGTCAAATCTGATATAACACGGAGGTGGTTACAGAACGATGTCACCTCCTTCAGCACGGCCTGGAGCCTGACACCAGGCTGTGGATGGTCCTGTCAAATCTGATATAACACGGTGCTGGTTACAGAACGGTGTCGCCTCCTTCAGCACGGCCTGGAGCCTGACACCAGGCTGTGGATGGTCTTGTCAAATCTGACATAACAAGGAGCTGGTTACAGAACGGTGTCGCCTCCTTCAGCACGTCCTGGAGCCTGACACCAGGCTGTGGATGGTCCTGTCAAATCTGATATAAGAAGGTGCTGGTTACAGAACGGTGTCGCCTCCTTCAGCACGGTCTGGAGCCTGACACCAGGCTGTGGATGGTCCTGTCAAATCTGATATAACAAGGAGCTGGTTACAGAACGGTGTCGCCTCCTTCAGCACGGCCTGGAGCCTGACACCAGGCTGTGGATGGTCCTGTCAAATCTGATATAACGGAGCTGGTTACAGAACGGTGTCGCCTCCTTCAGCACGGCCTGGAGCCTGACACCAGGCTGTGGGTGGTCCTGTCAAATCTGATATAACCAGGAGCTGGTTACAGAACGGTGTCACCTCCTTCAGCACGGTCTGGAGCCTGACACCAGGCTGTGGATGGTCCTGTCAAATCTGATATTACTAGGAGCTGGTTACAGAACGGTGTCACCTCCTTCAGCACGGCCTGGAGCCTGACACCAGGCTGTGGATGATCCTGTCAAATCTGACATAACAAGGAGCTGGTTACAGATAGGTGTCGCCTCCTTCAGCACGGCCTGGAGCCTGACACCAGGCTGTGGATGGTACTGTCAAATCTGATATAACAAGGTGCTGGTTACAGAACGGTGTCGCCTCCTTCAGCACGGCCTGGAGCCTGACACCAGGCTGTGGATGGGCCTGTCAAATCTGATATAACAAAGAGCTGGTTACAGAACGGTGTCACCTCCTTCAGCACGGCCTGGAGCCTGACACCAGGCTGTGGATGGGCCTGTCAAATCTGATATAACAAGGTGCTGGTTACAGAACGGTGTCGCCTCCTTCAGCACGGCCTGGAGCCTGACACCAGGCTGTGGATGGTCCTGTCAAATCTGATATAACAAGGAGCTGGTTACAGAACGGTGTCGCCTCCTTCAGCACGGCCTGGAGCCTGACACCAGCCTGTGGATGGGCCTGTCAAATCTTATATATCAAGGAGCTGGTTTCAGAACGGTGTCGCCTCCTTCAGCACGGCCTGGAGCCTGACACCAGGCTGTGGGTGGTCCCGTCAAATCTGATATAACACGGAGGTGGTTACAGAACAATGTCACCTCCTTCAGCACGGCCTGGAGCCTGACACCAGGCTGTGGATGGTCCTGTCAAATCTGATATAACACGGTGCTGGTTACAGAACGGTTTCGCCTCCTTCAGCACGGTCTGGAGCCTGACACCAGGCTGTGGATGGTCCTGTCAAATCTGATATAACAAGGAGCTGGTCACAGAACGGTGTCGCCTCCTTCAGCACGGCCTGGAGCCTGACACCAGGATGTGGATGGTCCTGTCAAATCTGATATAACAAGGAGCTGGTCACAGAACTGTATCGCCTCCTTAAGCACGGCCTGGAGCCTGACACCAGGATGTGGATGGTCCTGTCAAATCTGATATAACAAGGAGCTGGTTACAGAACGGTGTCGCCTCCTTCAGCACGGCCAGGAGCCTGACACCAGGCTGTGGATGGTCCTGCAAATCTGATACAACAAGGAGCTGGTTACAGAACGGTGTCGCCTCCTTCAGCACGGCCTGGAGCCTGACACCAGGCTGTGGATGGTCCTGTCACATCTGATATAACAAGGAGCTGGTTACAGAACGGATTCGCCTCCTTCAGCACGGCCTGGAGCCTGACACCAGGCTGTGGATGGCCATGTCAAATCTGATATAACAAGGAGCTGGTTACAGAACGGTGTCGCCTCCTTCAGCACGGCCTGGAGCCTGACACCAGGCTGTGGATGATCCTGTCAAATCTGATATAACAAGGAGCTGGTTACAGAACGGTGTCGCCTCCTTCAGCACGGCCTGGAGCCTGACACCAGGCTGTGGATGGCCCTGTCAATTCTGATATAACAGGGAGCTGGTTACAGAACTGTGTCGCCTCCTTCAGCACGGCCTGGAGCCTGACACCAGGCTGTGGATGGTCCTGTCAAATCTGATATAACAAGGAGCTGGTTACAGAACGGTGTCGCCTCCTTCAGCACGGCCTGGAGCCTGACACCAGCCTGTGGATGGGCCTGTCAAATCTTATATATCAAGGAGCTGGTTTCAGAACGGTGTCGCCTCCTTCAGCACGGCCTGGAGCCTGACACCAGGCTGTGGGTGGTCCCGTCAAATCTGATATAACACGGAGGTGGTTACAGAACGATGTCACCTCCTTCAGCACGGCCTGGAGCCTGACACCAGGCTGTGGATGGTCCTGTCAAATCTGATATAACACGGTGCTGGTTACAGAACGGTTTCGCCTCCTTCAGCACGGTCTGGAGCCTGACACCAGGCTGTGGATGGTCCTGTCAAATCTGATATAACAAGGAGCTGGTCACAGAACGGTGTCGCCTCCTTCAGCACGGCCTGGAGCCTGACACCAGGCTGTGGATGGTCCTGTCAAATCTGATACAACAAGGTGCTGGTTACAGAACGGTGTCGCCTCCTTCAGCACGGCCTGGAGCCTGACACCAGGATGTGGATGGTCCTGTCAAATCTGATATAACAAGGAGCTGGTCACAGAACGGTGTCGCCTCCTTCAGCACGGCCTGGAGCCTGACACCAGGATGTGGATGGTCCTGTCAAATCTGATATAACAAGGAGCTGGTCACAGAACGGTGTCGCCTCCTTCAGCACGGCCTGGAGCCTGACACCAGGATGTGGATGGTCCTGTCAAATCTGATATAACAAGGAGCTGGTTACAGAACGGTGTCGCCTCCTTCAGCACGGCCTGGAGCCTGACACCAGGCTGTGGATGGTCCTGTCAAATCTGATACAACAAGGAGCTGGTTACAGAACGGTGTCGCCTCCTTCAGCACGGCCTGGAGCCTGACACCAGACTGTGGATGGTCCTGTCAAATCTGATATAACAAGGAGCTGGTTACAGAACGGTGTCACCTCCTTCAGCACGGCCTGGAGCCTGACACCAGGCTGTGGATGGTCCTGTCATATCTGATATAACAAGGAGCTGGTTACAGAACGGTGTCCCCTCCTTAAGCACGGCCTGGAGCCTGACACCAGGCTGTGGATGGTCCTGTCAAATCTGATATAACAAGTAGCTGGTTACAGAACGGTGTCACCTCCATCAGGACGGCCAGGAGCCTGACACCAGGCTGTGGATGGTCCTGCAAATCTGATATAACAAGGTGCTGGTTACAGAACGGTGTCGCCTCCTTCAGCACGGCCTGGAGCCTGACACCAGGCTGTGGATGGTCCTGTCACATCTGATATAACAAGGAGCTGGTTACAGAACGGATTCGCCTCCTTCAGCACGGCCTGGAGCCTGACACCAGGCTGTGGATGGCCATGTCAAATCTGATATAACAAGGAGCTGGTTACAGAACGGTGTCGCCTCCTTCAGCACGGCCTGGAGCCTGACACCAGGCTGTGGATGATCCTGTCAAATCTGATATAACAAGGAGCTGGTTACAGAACGGTGTCGCCTCCTTCAGCACGGCCTGGAGCCTGACACCAGGCTGTGGATGGCCCTGTCAATTCTGATATAACAGGGAGCTGGTTACAGAACTGTGTCGCCTCCTTCAGCACGGCCTGGAGCCTGACACCAGGCTGTGGATGGTCCTGTCAAATCTGATCCAACAAGGAGCTGGTTACAGAACGGTGTCGCCTCCTTCAGCACGGCCTGGAGCCTGACACCAGGCTGTGGATGGTCCTGTCAAATCTGATACAACAAGGAGCTGGTTACAGAACGGTGTCGCCTCCTTCAGCACGGCCTGGAGCCTGACACCAGGCTGTGGATGGTCCTGTCAAATCTGATACAACAAGGAGCTGGTTACAGAACGGTGTCGCCTCCTTCAGCACGGCCTGGAGCCTGACACCAGGCTGTGGATGGTCCTGTCAAATCTGACATAACAAGGAGCTGGTTACAGAACGGTGTCACCTCCTTCAGCACGGCCTGGAGCCTGACACCAGGCTGTGGATGGTCCTGTCAAATCTGATATAACAAGGAGCTGGTTACAGAACGGTGTCGCCTCCTTCAGCACGGCCTGGAGCCTGACACCAGGCTGTGGATGGTCCTGTCAAATCTGATATAACAAGGTGCTGGTTACAGAACGGTGTCACCTCCTTCAGCACGGCCTGGAGCCTGACACCAGGCTGTGGATGGTCCTGTCAAATCTGATATAACATGGAGCTGGTTACAGAACGGTGTCGCCTCCTTCAGCACGGCCTGGAGCCTGACACCAGGCTGTGGATGGTCCTGTCAAATCTGATATAACATGGAGCTGGTTACAGAACGGTGTCGCCTCCTTCAGCACGGCCTGGAGCCTGACACCAGAGTGTGGATGGTCCTGTCAAATCTGATATAACAAGGTGCTGGTTACAGAACGGTGTCGCCTCCTTCAGCACGGTCTGGAGCCTGACACCAGGCTGTGGATGGTCCTGTCAAATCTGATATAACAAGGAGCTGGTTACAGAACGGTGTCGCCTCCTTCAGCACGGCCTGGAGCCTGACACCAGGCTGTGGATGGTCCTGTCAAATCTGATATAACGGAGCTGGTTACAGAACGGTGTCGCCTCCTTCAGCACGGTCTGGAGCCTGACACCAGGCTGTGGATGGTCCTGTCAAATCTGATATAACCAGGAGCTGGTTACAGAACGGTGTCACCTCCTTCAGCACGGCCTGGAGCCTGACACCAGGCTGTGGATGGTCCTGTCAAATCTGATATTACTAGTAGCTGGTTACAGAACGGTGTCACCTCCTTCAGCACGGCCTGGAGCCTGACACCAGGCTGTGGATGATCCTGTCAAATCTGACATAACAAGGAGCTGGTTACAGATCGGTGTCGCCTCCTTCAGCACTGCCTGGAGCCTGACACCAGGCTGTGGATGGTCCTGTCAAATCTGATATAACAAGGAGCTGGTTACAGAACGGTGTCACCTCCTTCAGCACTGCCTGGAGCCTGACACCAGGCTGTGGATGGTCCTGTCAAATCTGATATAACAAGGTGCTGGTTGCAGAACGGTGTCGCCTCCTTCAGCACTGCCTGGAGCCTGACACCAGCCTGTGGATGGGCCTGTCAAATCTTATATAACAAGGAGCTGGTTACAGAACGATGTCACCTCCTTCAGCACGGCCTGGAGCCTGACACCAGGCTGTGGATGGTCCTGTCAAATCTGATATAACACGGTGCTGGTTACAGAACGGTTTCGCCTCCTTCAGCACGGTCTGGAGCCTGACACCAGGCTGTGGATGGTCCTGTCAAATCTGATATAACAAGGAGCTGGTTACAGAACGGTGTCGCCTCCTTCAGCACGGCCTGGAGCCTGACACCAGGCTGTGGATGGTCCTGTCAAATCTGATATAACAAGGAGCTGGTTACAGAACGGTGTCGCCTCCTTCAGCACGGCCTGGAGCCTGACACCAGGCTGTGGATGGTCCTGTCAAATCTGATACAAAAAGGAGCTGGTTACAGAACGGTGTCGCCTCCTTCAGCACGGCCTGGAGCCTGACACCAGACTGTGGATGGTCCTGTCAAATCTGATATAACAAGGAGCTGGTTACAGAACGGTGTCGCCTCCTTCAGCACGGCCTGGAGCCTGACACCAGGCTGTGGATGGTCCTGCCAAATCTGATACACCAAGGAGCTAGTTACAGAACGGTGTCCCCTCCTTAAGCACGGCCTGGAGCCTGACACCAGGCTGTGGATGGTCCTGTCAAATCTGATATAACAAGTAGCTGGTTACAGAACGGTGTCACCTCCATCAGCACGGCCAGGAGCCTGACACCAGGCTGTGGATGGTCCTGTCAAATCTGATATAACAAGTAGCTGGTTACAGAACGGTGTCACCTCCATCAGCACGGCCTGGAGCCTGACACCAAGCTGTGGATGGTCCTGTCTATTCAGATATAACACGGAGCTGGTTACAGAACGGTGTCGCCTCCTTCAGCACGGCCTGGAGCCTGACACCAGGCTGTGGATGGTCCTGTCAAATCTGATATAACAAGGAGCTGGTTACAGAACGGTGTCGCCTCCTTCAGCACGGCCTGGATCCTGACACCAGGCTGTGGATGGCCCTGTCAAATCTGATATAACAAGGAGCTGGTTACAGAACGGTGTCGCCTCCTTCAGCACGGCCAGGAGCCTGACACCAGGCTGTGGATGGTCCTGCAAATCTGATACAACAAGGAGCTGGTTACAGAACGGTGTCGCCTCCTTCAGCACGGCCTGGAGCCTGACACCAGGCTGTGGATGGTCCTGTCACATCTGATATAACAAGGAGCTGGTTACAGAACGGATTCGCCTCCTTCAGCACGGCCTGGAGCCTGACACCAGGCTGTGGATGGCCATGTCAAATCTGATATAACAAGGAGCTGGTTACAGAACGGTGTCGCCTCCTTCAGCACGGCCTGGAGCCTGACACCAGGCTGTGGATGATCCTGTCAAATCTGATATAACAAGGAGCTGGTTACAGAACGGTGTCGCCTCCTTCAGCACGGCCTGGAGCCTGACACCAGGCTGTGGATGGCCCTGTCAATTCTGATATAACAGGGAGCTGGTTACAGAACTGTGTCGCCTCCTTCAGCACGGCCTGGAGCCTGACACCAGGCTGTGGATGGTCCTGTCAAATCTGATATAACAAGGAGCTGGTTACAGAACGGTGTCGCCTCCTTCAGCACGGCCTGGAGCCTGACACCAGCCTGTGGATGGGCCTGTCAAATCTTATATATCAAGGAGCTGGTTTCAGAACGGTGTCGACTCCTTCAGCACGGCCTGGAGCCTGACACCAGGCTGTGGGTGGTCCCGTCAAATCTGATATAACACGGAGGTGGTTACAGAACGATGTCACCTCCTTCAGCACGGCCTGGAGCCTGACACCAGGCTGTGGATGGTCCTGTCAAATCTGATATAACACGGTGCTGGTTACAGAACGGTTTCGCCTCCTTCAGCACGGTCTGGAGCCTGACACCAGGCTGTGGATGGTCCTGTCAAATCTGATATAACAAGGAGCTGGTCACAGAACGGTGTCGCCTCCTTCAGCACGGCCTGGAGCCTGACACCAGGCTGTGGATGGTCCTGTCAAATCTGATACAACAAGGTGCTGGTTACAGAACGGTGTCGCCTCCTTCAGCACGGCCTGGAGCCTGACACCAGGATGTGGATGGTCCTGTCAAATCTGATATAACAAGGAGCTGGTCACAGAACGGTGTCGCCTCCTTCAGCACGGCCTGGAGCCTGACACCAGGATGTGGATGGTCCTGTCAAATCTGATATAACAAGGAGCTGGTTACAGAACGGTGTCGCCTCCTTCAGCACGGCCTGGAGCCTGACACCAGGCTGTGGATGGTCCTGTCAAATCTGATATAACAAGTAGCTGGTTACAGAACGGTGTCACCTCCATCAGCACGGCCAGGAGCCTGACACCAGGCTGTGGATGGTCCTGCAAATCTGATATAACAAGGTGCTGGTTACAGAACGGTGTCGCCTCCTTCAGCACGGCCTGGAGCCTGACACCAGGCTGTGGATGGTCCTGTCACATCTGATATAACAAGGAGCTGGTTACAGAACGGTGTCGCCTCCTTCAGCACGGCCTGGAGCCTGACACCAGGCTGTGGATGATCCTGTCAAATCTGATATAACAAGGAGCTGGTTACAGAACGGTGTCGCCTCCTTCAGCACGGCCTGGAGCCTGACACCAGGCTGTGGATGGCCCTGTCAATTCTGATATAACAGGGAGCTGGTTACAGAACTGTGTCGCCTCCTTCAGCACGGCCTGGAGCCTGACACCAGGCTGTGGATGGTCCTGTCAAATCTGATCCAACAAGGAGCTGGTTACAGAACGGTGTCGCCTCCTTCAGCACGGCCTGGAGCCTGACACCAGGCTGTGGATGGTGCTATCAAATCTGATATAACAAGGAGCTGGTTACAGAACGGTGTCACCTCCTTCAGCACGGCCTGGAGCCTGACACCAGGCTGTGGATGGTCCTGTCAAATCTGATATAAGGGAGCTGGTTACAGAACGGTGTCGCCTCCTTCAGCACGGCCTGGAGCCTGACACCAGGCTGTGGATGGTCCTGTCAAATCTGAGCCAACAAGGAGCTGGTTACAGAACGGTGTCGCCTCCTTCAGCACGGCCTGGAGCCTGACACCAGGCTGTGGATGGTCCTGTCAAATCTGATATAACAAGGAGCTGGTTACAGAACGGTGTCACCTCCTTCAGCACGGCCTGGAGCCTGACACCAGGCTGTGGATGGTCCTGTCAAATCTGATATAACGGAGCTGGTTACAGAACGGTGTCGCCTCCTTCAGCACGGTCTGGAGCCTGACACCAGGCTGTGGATGGTCCTGTCAAATCTGATATAACCAGGAGCTGGTTACAGAACGGTGTCACCTCCTTCAGCACGGCCTGGAGCCTGACACCAGGCTGTGGATGGTCCTGTCAAATCTGATATTACTAGTAGTTGGTTACAGAACGGTGTCACCTCCTTCAGCACGGCCTGGAGCCTGACACCAGGCTGTGGATGATCCTGTCAAATCTGACATAACAAGGAGCTGGTTACAGATCGGTGTCGCCTCCTTCAGCACTGCCTGGAGCCTGACACCAGGCTGTGGATGGTCCTGTCAAATCTGATATAACAAGGAGCTGGTTACAGAACGGTGTCACCTCCTTCAGCACTGCCTGGAGCCTGACACCAGGCTGTGGATGGTCCTGTCAAATCTGATATAACAAGGTGCTGGTTGCAGAACGGTGTCGCCTCCTTCAGCACTGCCTGGAGCCTGACACCAGCCTGTGGATGGGCCTGTCAAATCTTATATAACAAGGAGCTGGTTACAGAACGATGTCACCTCCTTCAGCACGGCCTGGAGCCTGACACCAGGCTGTGGATGGTCCTGTCAAATCTGATATAACACGGTGCTGGTTACAGAACGGTTTCGCCTCCTTCAGCACGGCCTGGAGCCTGACACCAGGCTGTGGATGGTCCTGTCAAATCTGATACAACAAGATGCTGGTTACAGAACGGTGTCACCTCCTTCAGCACGGCCTGGAGACTGACACCAGGCTGTGGATGGTCCTGTCAAATCTGATACAACAAGGTGCTGGTTACAGAACGGTGTCACCTCCTTCAGCACGGCCTGGAGCCTGACACCAGGCTGTGGATGGTCCTGTCAAATCTGATATAACAAGGAGCTGGTTACAGAACGGTGTCGCCTCCTTCAGCACGGCCTGGAGCCTGACACCAGGCTGTGGATGGTCCTGTCAAATCTGATATAACAAGGAGCTGGTTACAGAACGGTGTCGCCTCCTTCAGCACGGCTTGGAGCCTGACACCAGTCTGTGGATGTTCCTGTCAAATCTGATATAACAAGGAGCCGGTTACAGAACGGTGTCACCTCCTTCAGCACGGCCAGGAGCCTGACACCAGGCTGTGGGTGGTCCTGTCAAATCTGATATAACAAGTAGCTGGTTACTGAACGGTGTCACCTCCATCAGCACGGCCAGGAGCCTGACACCAGGCTGTGGGTGGTCCTGTCAAATCTGATACAACAAGGAGCTGGTTACAGAACGGTGTCGCCTCCTTCAGCACGGCCTGGAGCCTGACACCAGGCTGTGGATGGTCCTGACAAATCTGATATAACAAGGTGCTGGTTACAGAACGGTGTCGCCTCCTTCAGCACGGCCTGGATCCTGACACCAGGCTGTGGATGGCCCTGTCAAATCTGATATAACAAGGAGCTGGTTACAGAACGGTGTCACCTCCTTCAGCACGGCCTGGAGCCTGACACCAGGCTGTGGATGGTCCTGTCAAATCTGATATAACAAGGTGCTGGTTACAGAACGGTGTCACCTCCTTCAGCGCGGCCTGGAGCCTGACACCAGGCTGTGGATTGTCCTGTCGAATCTGATATAACAAGGTGCTGGTTACAGAACGGTGTCACCTCCTTCAGCACGGCCTGGAGCCTGACACCAGGCTGTGGATGGTCCTGTCAAATCTGACATAACAAGGAGCTGGTTACAGAACGGTGTCACCTCCTTCAGCACGGCCTGGAGCCTGACACCAGGCTGTGGATGGTCCTGTCAAATCTGATATAACAAGGTGCTGGTTACAGAACGGTGTCGCCTCCTTCAGCACGGCCTGGAGCCTGACACCAGGCTGTGGATGGTCCTGTCAAATCTGATATAACAAGGAGCTGGTTACAGAACGGTGTCGCCTCCTTCAGCACGGCCTGGAGCCTGACACCAGGCTGTGGATGGTCCTGTCAAATCTGATATAACAAGGTGCTGGTTGCAGAACGGTGTCGCCTCCTTCAGCACTGCCTGGAGCCTGACACCAGGCTGTGGATGGTCCTGTCAAATCTGATATAACAAGGTGCTGGTTGCAGAACGGTGTCGCCTCCTTCAGCACTGCCTGGAGCCTGACACCAGGCTGTGGATGGTCCTGTCAAATCTGATATAACACGGTGCTGGTTACAGAACGGTTTCGCCTCCTTCAGCACGGTCTGGAGCCTGACACCAGGCTGTGGATGGTCCTGTCAAATCTGATATAACAAGGAGCTGGTCACAGAACGGTGTCGCCTCCTTCAGCACGGCCTGGAGCCTGACACCAGGATGTGGATGGTCCTGTCAAATCTGATATAACAAGGAGCTGGTTACAGAACGGTGTCGCCTCCTTCAGCACGGCCTGGAGCCTGACACCAGGCTGTGGATGGTCCTGACAAATCTGATAGAACAAGGTGCTGGTTACAGAACGGTGTCGCCTCCTTCAGCACGGCCTGGATCCTGACACCAGGCTGTGGATGGCCCTGTCAAATCTGATATAACAAGGAGCTGGTTACAGAACGGTGTCGCCTCCTTCAGCACGGCCTGGAGCCTGACACCAGGCTGTGGATGGCACTGTCAAATCTGATATAACAAGGTGCTGGTTACAGAATGGTGTCGCCTCCTTCAGCACGGCCTGGAGCCTGACACCAGGCTGTGGATGGTCCTGTCAAATCTGATACAACAAGGAGCTGGTTACAGAACGGTGTCGCCTCCTTCAGCACGGCCTGGAGCCTGACACCAGGCTGTGGATGGTCCTGTCAAATCTGATACAACAAGGAGCTGGTTACAGAACGGTGTCGCCTCCTTCAGCACGGCCTGGAGCCTGACACCAGGCTGTGGATGGTCCTGTCAAATCTGATATAACAAGGAGCTGATTACAGAACGGTGTCGCCTCCTTCAGCACAGCCTGGAGCCTGACACCAGGCTGTGGATGGTCCTGTCAAATCTGATATAACAAGGAGCTGGTAAGAGAACGGTGTCACCTCCTTCAGCACGGCCTGGAGCCTGACACCAGGCTGTGGATGGTCCTGTCAAATCTGACATAACACGGTGCTGGTTACAGAACGGTTTCGCCTCCTTCAGCACGGTCTGGAGCCTGACACCAGGCTGTGGATGGTCCTGTCAAATCTGATATAACAAGGAGCTGGTCACAGAACGGTGTCGCCTCCTTCAGCACGGCCTGGAGCCTGACACCAGGATGTGGATGGTCCTGTCAAATCTGATATAACAAGGAGCTGGTTACAGAACGGTGTCGCCTCCTTCAGCACGGCCTGGAGCCTGACACCAGACTGTGGATGGTCCTGTCAAATCTGATATAACAAGGAGCTGGTTACAGAACGGTGTCACCTCCTTCAGCACGGCCTGGAGCCTGACACCAGGCTGTGGATGGTCCTGCCAAATCTGATACACCAAGGAGCTGGTTACAGAACGGTGTCGCCTCCTTCAGCACGGCCTGGAGCCTGACACCAGGCTGTGGATGGTCCTGTCAAATCTGATATAACAAGTAGCTGGTTACAGAACGGTGTCACCTCCTTCAGCACGGCCTGGAGCCTGACACCAGGCTGTGGATGGTCCTGTCAAATCTGATACAACAAGGAGCTGGTTACAGAACGGTGTCGCCTCCTTCAGCACGGCCTGGAGCCTGACACCAGGCTGTGGATGGTCCTGTCAAATCTGATACAACAAGGAGCTGGTTACAGAACGGTGTCGCCTCCTTCAGCACGGCCTGGAGCCTGACACCAGGCTGTAGATGGTCCTGTCAAATCTGATATAACAAGGAGCTGGTTACAGAACGGTGTCGCCTCCTTCAGCACAGCCTGGAGCCTGACACCAGGCTGTGGATGGTCCTGTCAAATCTGATATAACAAGGAGCTGGTTAGAGAACGGTGTCACCTCCTTCAGCACGGCCTGGAGCCTGACACCAGGCTGTGGATGGTCCTGTCAAATCTGACATAACAAGGAGCTGGTTACAGAACGGTGTCACCTCCTTCAGCACGGCCTGGAGCCTGACACCAGGCTGTGGATGGTCCTGTCAAATCTGATATAACAAGGTGCTGGTTACAGAACGGTGTCGCCTCCTTCAGCACGGCCTGGAGCCTGACACCAGGCTGTGGATGGTCCTGTCAAATCTGATATAACAAGGAGCTGGTTACAGAACGGTGTCGCCTCCTTCAGCATGGCCTGGAGCCTGACACCAGAGTGTGGATGGTCTTGTCAAATCTGATATAACACGGAGCTGGTTACAGAACGGTGTCGCCTCCTTCAGCACGGCCTGGAGCCTGACACCAGGCTGTGGATGGTCCTGTCAAATCTGATATAACAAGGAGCTGGTTACAGAACGGTGTCACCTCCTTCAGCACGGTCTGGAGCCTGACACCAGGCTGTGGATGGTCCTGTCAAATCTGATATAACAAGGAGCTGGTTACAGAACGGTGTCGCCTCCTTCAGCACGGCCTGGAGCCTGACACCAGGCTGTGGATGGTCCTGTCAAATCTGATATAACGGAGCTGGTTACAGAACGGTGTCGCCTCCTTCAGCACGGTCTGGAGCCTGACACCAGGCTGTGGATGGTCCTGTCAAATCTGATATAACCAGGAGCTGGTTACAGAACGGTGTCACCTCCTTCAGCACGGCCTGGAGCCTGACACCAGGCTGTGGATGGTCCTGTCAAATCTGATATTACTAGTAGCTGGTTACAGAACGGTGTCACCTCCTTCAGCACGGCCTGGAGCCTGACACCAGGCTGTGGATGATCCTGTCAAATCTGACATAACAAGGAGCTGGTTACAGATCGGTGTCGCCTCCTTCAGCACTGCCTGGAGCCTGACACCAGGCTGTGGATGGTCCTGTCAAATCTGATATAACAAGGAGCTGGTTACAGAACGGTGTCACCTCCTTCAGCACTGCCTGGAGCCTGACACCAGGCTGTGGATGGTCCTGTCAAATCTGATATAACAAGGTGCTGGTTGCAGAACGGTGTCGCCTCCTTCAGCACTGCCTGGAGCCTGACACCAGCCTGTGGATGGGCCTGTCAAATCTGATATAACAAGGTGCTGGTTACAGAACGGTGTCACCTCCTTCAGCACGGCCTGGAGCCTGACACCAGGCTGTGGATGGTCCTGTCAAATCTTATATAACAAGGAGCTGGTTACAGAACGATGTCACCTCCTTCAGCACGGCCTGGAGCCTGACACCAGGCTGTGGATGGTCCTGTCAAATCTGATATAACACGGTGCTGGTTACAGAACGGTTTCGCCTCCTTCAGCACGGTCTGGAGCCTGACACCAGGCTGTGGATGGTCCTGTCAAATCTGATATAACAAGGAGCTGGTCACAGAACGGTGTCGCCTCCTTCAGCACGGCCTGGAGCCTGACACCAGGATATGGATGGTCCTGTCAAATCTGATATAACAAGGAGCTGGTTACAGAACGGTGTCGCCTCCTTCAGCACGGCCTGGAGCCTGACACCAGGCTGTGGATGGTCCTGTCAAATCTGATACAACAAGATGCTGGTTACAGAACGGTGTCACCTCCTTCAGCACGGCCTGGAGCCTGACACCAGGCTGTGGATGGTCCTGTCAAATCTGATATAACAAGGAGCTGGTTACAGAACGGTGTCGCCTCCTTCAGCACGGCCTGGAGCCTGACACCAGGCTGTAGATGGTCCTGTCAAATCTGATACAAAAAGGAGCTGGTTACAGAACGGTGTCGCCTCCTTCAGCACGGCCTGGAGCCTGACACCAGACTGTGGATGGTCCTGTCAAATCTGATATAACAAGGAGCTGGTTACAGAACGGTGTCGCCTCCTTCAGCACGTCCTGGAGACTGACACCAGGCTGTGGATGGTCCTGTCAAATCTGATACAACAAGGAGCTGGTTACAGAACGGTGTCGCCTCCTTCAGCACGGCCTGGAGCCTGACACCAGGCTGTGGATGGTCCTGTCAAATCTGATACAACAAGGAGCTGGTTACAGAACGGTGTCGCCTCCTTCAGCACGGCCTGGAGCCTGACACCAGGCTGTGGATGGTCCTGTCAAATCTGATATAACAATGAGCTGGTTACAGAACGGTGTCGCCTCCTTCAGCACAGCCTGGAGCCTGACACCAGGCTGTGGATGGTCCTGTCAAATCTGATATAACAAGGAGCTGGTTAGAGAACGGTGTCACCTCCTTCAGCACGGCCTGGAGCCTGACACCAGGCTGTGGATGGTCCTGTCAAATCTGACATAACAAGGAGCTGGTTACAGAACGGTGTCACCTCCTTCAGCACGGCCTGGAGCCTGACACCAGGCTGTGGATGGTCCTGTCAAATCTGATATAACAAGGTGCTGGTTACAGAACGGTGTCGCCTCCTTCAGCACGGCCTTGAGCCTGACACCAGGCTGTGGATGGTCCTGTCAAATCTGATATAACAAGGAGCTGGTTACAGAACGGTGTCGCCTCCTTCAGCACGGCCTGGAGCCTGACACCAGGCTGTGGATGGTCCTGTCAAATCTGATATAACAAGGTGCTGGTTGCAGAACGGTGTCGCCTCCTTCAGCACTGCCTGGAGCCTGACACCAGGCTGTGGATGGTCCTGTCAAATCTGATATAACAAGGTGCTGGTTGCAGAACGGTGTCGCCTCCTTCAGCACTGCCTGGAGCCTGACACCAGGCTGTGGATGGTCCTGTCAAATCTGATATAACACGGAGCTGGTTACAGAACGGTGTCGCCTCCTTCAGCACGGCCTGAAGCCTGACACCAGGCTGTGGATGGTCCTGTCAAATCTGATATAACACGGAGCTGGTTACAGAACAGTGTCACCTCCTTCAGCACGGCCTGGAGCCTGACACCAGGCTGTGGATGGTCCTGTCAAATCTGATACAACAAGGAGCTGGTTACAGAACGGTGTCGCCTCCTTCAGCACGGCCTGGAGCCTGACACCAGGCTGTAGATGGTCCTGTCAAATCTGATATAACAAGGAGCTGGTTACAGAACGGTGTCGCCTCCTTCAGCACAGCCTGGAGCCTGACACCAGGCTGTGGATGGTCCTGTCAAATCTGATATAACAAGGAGCTGGTTAGAGAACGGTGTCACCTCCTTCAGCACGGCCTGGAGCCTGACACCAGGCTGTGGATGGTCCTGTCAAATCTGACATAACAAGGAGCTGGTTACAGAACGGTGTCACCTCCTTCAGCACGGCCTGGAGCCTGACACTAGGCTGTGGATGGTCCTGTCAAATCTGATATAACAAGGTGCTGGTTACAGAACGGTGTCGCCTCCTTCAGCACGGCCTGGAGCCTGACACCAGGCTGTGGATGGTCCTGTCAAATCTGATAGAACAAGGAGCTGGTTACAGAACGGTGTCACCTCCTTCAGCACGGCCTGGAGCCTGACACCAGGCTGTGGATGGTCCTGTCAAATCTGATATAACACGGAGCTGGTTACAGAACGGTGTCGCCTCCTTCAGCGCGGCCTGGAGCCTGACACCAGGCTGTGGATGGTCCTGTCAAATCTGATATAACACGGTGCTGGTTACAGAACGGTGTCGCCTCCTTCAGCACGGACTGGAGCCTGACACCAGGCTGTGGATGGTACCGTCAAATCTGATATAACACGGAGCTGGTTACAGAACGGTGTCGCCTCCTTCAGCACGGCCTGGAGCCTGACACCAGGCTGTGGATGGTCCTGACAAATCTGATATAACAAGGAGCTGGTTACAGAACGGTGTCGCCTCCTTCAGCACGGACTGCAGCCTGACACCAGGCTGTGGATGGTCCTGTCAAATCTGATATAACACGGTGCTGGTTACAGAACGGTGTCGCCTCCTTCAGCACGGACTGGAGCCTGACACCAGGCTGTGGATGGTCCTGACAAATCTGATATAACAAGGAGCTGGTTACAGAACGGTGTCACCTCCTTCAGCACGGCCTGGAGCCTGACACCATGCTGTGGATGGTCGAGTCAAATCTGATATAACACGGTGCTGGTTACAGACCGGTGTCGCCTCCTTCAGCACGGCCTGGAGCCTGACACCATGCTGTGGATGGTCGAGTCAAATCTGATATAACAAGGAGCTGGTTACAGAACGGTGTCACCTCCTTCAGCACGGCCTGGAGCCTGACACCATGCTGTGGATGGTCGAGTCAAATCTGATATAACAAGGAGCTGGTTACAGAACGGTGTCACCTCCTTCAGCATGGCCTGGAGCCTGACACCAGGCTGTGGATGGTCCTGTCAAATCTGATATAACAGGGAGCTGGTTACAGAACGGTGTCGCCTCCTTCAGCACGGCCTGGAGCCTGACACCAGGCTGTAGATGGTCCTGTCAAATCTGATACAACAAGGAGCTGGTTACAGAACGTTGTCGCCTCCTTCAGCACGGCCTGGAGCCTGACACCAGGCTGTGGATGGTCCTGTCAAATCTGATATTACAAGGAGCTGGTTACAGAACGGTGTCGCCTCCTTCAGCACGGCCTGGAGCCTGACACCAGACTGTGAATGGTCCTGTCAAATCACATATATCAAGGAGCTGGTTACAGAACGGTGTCGCCTCCTTCAGCACGGCCTGGAGCCTGACACCAGGCTGTGGATGGTCCTGTCAAATCTGATATAACCAGGAGCTGGTTACAGAACGGTGTCACCTCCTTCAGCACGGCCTGGAGCCTGACACCAGGCTGTGGATGGTCCTGTCAAATCTGATATAACAAGGAGCTGGTTACAGAACGGTGTAACCTCCTTCAGCACGGCCTGGTGCCAGACACCAGGCTGTGGATGGTCCTGTCAAATCTGATACAACAAGGAGCTGGTTACAGAACGGTGTCGCCTCCTTCAGCACGGCCTGGAGCCTGACACCAGGCTGTGGATTGTCCTGACAAATCTGATATAACAAGGCTGGTTACAGAACGGTGTCGCCTCCTTCAGCACGGCCTGGAGCCTAACACCAGGCTGTGCATGGTCCTGTCAAATCTGATATAACAAGGAGCTGGTTACAGAACTGTGTCGCCTCCTTCAGCACGGCCTGGAGCCTGACACCAGGCTGTGGATGGTCCTGTCAAATCTGATACAACAAGGAGCTGGTTACAGAACGGTGTCGCCTCCTTCAGCACGGCCTGGAGCCTGACACCAGGCTGTGGATGGTCCTGTCAAATCTGATATAACAAGGAGCTGGTTACTGAACGGTGTCACCTCCTTCAGCACGGCCTGGAGCCTGACACCATGCTGTGGATGGTCCTGTCAAATCTGATATAACCAGGAGCTGGTTACAGAACGGTGTCAACTCCTTCAGCACGGCCTGGAGCCTGACACCAGGCTGTGGATGGTCCTGTCAAATCTGATATAACAAGGAGCTGGTTACAGAAAGGTGTCGCCTCCTTCAGCACGGCCTGGAGCCTGACACCAGGCTGTGGATGGTGCTATCAAATCTGATATTACTAGGAGCTGGTTACAGAAAGGTGTCACCTCCTTCAGCACGGCCTGGAGCCTGACACCAGGCTGTGGATGGTCCTGTCAAATCTGACATAACAAGGAGCTGGTTACAGAACGGTGTCGCCTCCTCCAGCATGGCCTGGAGCCTGACACCAGGCTGTGGATGGTCCTGTCAAATCTGATAAAACAAGGAGCTGGTTACAGAACGGTGTCGCCTCCTTCATCACGGCCTGGAGCCTGACACCAGGCTGTGGATGGTCCAGTCAAATCTGATATAACAAGGTGCTGGTTACAGAACGGTGTCGCCTCCTTCAGCACGGCCTGGAGCCTGACACCAGGCTGTGGATGGTCCTGTCAAATCTGATATAACGGAGCTGGTTACAGAACGGTGTCGCCTCCTTCAGCACGGCCTGGAGCATGACACCAGAGTGTGGATGGTCCTGTCAAATCTGATATAACAAGGAGCTGGTTACAGAACGGTGTCGCCTCCTTCAGCACGGCCTGGAGCCTGACGCCAGGCTGTGGATGGTCCTGTCAAATCTTATACAACAAGGAGCTGGTTACAGAACGGTGTCACCTCCTTCAGCACGGCCTGGAGCCTGACACCAGCCTGTGGATGGGCCTGTCAAATCTGATATAACAAGGAGCTGGTTTCAGAACGGTGTCGCCTCCTTCAGCACGGCCTGGAGCCTGACACCAGGCTGTGGATGGTCCTGTCAAATCTGATATAACAAGGAGCTGGTTACAGAACGGTGTCGCCTCCTTCAGCACGGCCTGGAGCCTGACACCAGGCTGTGGGTGGTCCCGTCAAATCTGATATAACACGGAGTTGGTTACAGAACGATGTCACCTCCTTCAGCACGGCCTGGAGCCTGACACCAGGCTGTGGATGGTCCTGTCAAATCTGATACAACAAGGTGCTGGTTACAGAACGGTGTCGCCTCCTTCAGCACGGTCTGGACCCTGACACCAGGCTGTGGATGGTCCTGTCAAATCTGATATAACAAGGAGCTGGTTACAGAACGGTGTCGCCTCCTTCAGCACGGCCTAGATCCTGACACGAGGATGTGGATGGTCCTGTCAAATCTGAAACAACACGGAACTGGTTACAGAACGGTATCACCTCCTTCAGCACGGCCTGGAGCCTGACACCAGGCTGTGGATGGTCCAGTAAAATCTGATATAACTGGGAGCTGGTTACAGAACTGTGTCACCTCCTTCAGCACGGCCTGGAGCCTGACACCAGGCTGTGGATGGTCCTGTCAAATCTGATATAACAAGGTGCTGGTTACAGAACGGTGTCGCCTCCTTCAGCACAGCCTGGAGCCTGACACCAGGCTGTGGATGGTCCTGTCAAATCTGACATAACAAGGAGCTGGTTACAGAACGGTGTCGCCTCCTTCAGCACGGCCTGGAGCCTGACACCAGGCTGTGGATGGTCCTGTCAAATCTGATATAACAAGGAGCTGGTTACAGAACGGTGTCGCCTCCTTCAGCACGGCCTGGAGCCTGACACCAGGCTGTGGATGGTCCAGTCAAATCTGATATAACAAGGAGCTGGTTACAGAACGGTGTCGCCTCCTTCAGCACGGCCTGGAGCCTGACACCAGGCTGTGGATGGTCCTGTCAAATCTGATATAACGGAGCTGGTTACAGAACGGTGTCGCCTCCTTCAGCACGGCCTGGAGCCTGACACCAGAGTGTGGATGGTCCTGTCAAATCTGATATAACAAGGAGCTGGTTACAGAACGGTGTCGCCTCCTTCAGCACGGCCTGGAGCCTGACACCAGGCTGTGGATGGTCCTGTCAAATCTGATATAACGGAGCTGGTTACAGAACGGTGTCACCTCCTTCAGCACGGACTGGAGCCTGACACCAGGCTGTGGATGGTCCTGTCAAATCTGATATAACAAGGAGCTGGTTACAGAACTGTGTCGCCTCCTTCAGCACGGCCTGGAGCCTGACAGCAGGCTGTGGATGGTCCTGTCAAATCTGATATAACAAAGAGCTGGTTACAGAACGGTGTCGCCTCCTTCAGCGCGGCCTGGAGCATGACACCAGAGTGTGGATGGTCCTGTCAAATCTGATATAACAAGGAGCTGGTTACAGAACGGTGTCGCCTCCTTCAGCACGGCCTGGAGCCTGACACCAGGGTGTGGATGGTCCTGTCAAATCTGATATAACACGGTGCTGGTTACAGAACGGTGTCGCCTCCTTCAGCACGGTCTGGACCCTGACACCAGGCTGTGGATGGTCCTGTCAAATCTGATATAACACGGTGCTGGTTACAGAACGGTGTCGCCTCCTTCAGCACGGCCTGGAGCCTGACACCAGGCTGTGGATGGTCCTGTCAAATCTGATATAACAAGGAGCTGGTTACAGAACGCTGTCGCCTCCTTCAGCACGGCCTGGAGCCTGACACCAGGATGTGGATGGTCCTGTCAAATCTGAAACAACACGGAACTGGTTACAGAACGGTATCACCTCCTTCAGCACGGCCTGGAGCCTGACACCAGGCTGTGGATGGTCCTGTCAAATCTGATATAACAAGGAGCTGGTTACAGAACGGTGTCGCCTCCTTCAGCACGGCCTGGAGCCTGACACCAGGCTGTGGATGTTCCTGTCAAATCTGATACAACAAGGAGCTGGTTACAGAACGGTGTCGCCTCCTTCAGCACGGCCTGGAGCCTGACTCCAGGCTGTGGATGGTCCTGTCAAATCTGATATAACCAGGAGCTGGTTACAGAACGGTGTCACCTCCTTCAGCACGGCCTGGAGCCTGACACCAGGCTGTGGATGGTCCTGTCAAATCTGATATAAGAAGGTGCTGGTTACAGAACGGTGTTGCCTCCTTCAGCACGGCCTGGAGCCTGACACCAGGCTGTGGATGGTCCTGTCAAATCTGATATAACAAGGAGCTGGTTACAGAACGGTGTCGCCTCCTTCAGCACGGCCTGGAGCCTGACACCAGGCTGTGGATGGTCCTGTCAAATCTGATATAACGGAGCTGGTTACAGAACGGTGTCGCCTCCTTCAGCACGGCCTGGAGCCTGACACCAGGCTGTGGATGGTCCTGTCAAATCTGATATAACCAGGAGCTGGTTACAGAACGGTGTCACCTCCTTCAGCACGGTCTGGAGCCTGACACCAGGCTGTGGATGGTCCTGTCAAATCTGATATTACTAGGAGCTGGTTACAGAATGGTGTCACCTCCTTCAGCACGGCCTGGAGCCTGACACCAGGCTGTGGATGATCCTGTCAAATCTGACATAACAAGGAGCTGGTTACAGAACGGTGTCGCCTCCTTCAGCACGGCCTGGAGCCTGACACCAGGCTGTGGATGATCCTGTCAAATCTGACATAACAAGGAGCTGGTTACAGAACGGTGTCGCCTCCTTCAGCACGGCCTGGAGCCTGACACCAGGCTGTGGATGGTCCTGTCAAATCTGATACAACAAGGTGCTGGTTACAGAACGGTGTCGCCTCCTTTAGCACGGCCTGGAGCCTGACACCAGGCTGTGGATGGTCCTGTCAAATCTGATATAACAAAGAGCTGGTTACAGAACGGTGTCACCTCCTTCAGCACGGCCTGGAGCCTGACACCAGGCTGTGGATGGGCCTGTCAAATCTGATATAACAAGGTGCTGGTTACAGAACGGTGTCGCCTCCTTCAGCACGGCCTGGAGCCTGACACCAGGCTGTGGATGGTCCTGTCAAATCTGATATAACAAGGAGCTGGTTACAGAACGGTGTCGCCTCCTTCAGCACGGCCTGGAGCCTGACACCAGCCTGTGGATGGTCCTGTCAAACCTGATATAACAAGGAGCTGGTTTCTGAACGGTGTCGCCTCCTTCAGCACGGCCTGGAGCCTGACACCAGTCTGTGGATGGTCCTGTCAAATCTTATATAACAAGGAGCTGGTTTCAGAACGGTGTCGCCTCCTTCAGCACGGCCTGGAGCCTGACACCAGGCTGTGGGTGGTCCTGTCAAATCTGATATAACACGGTGCTGGTTACAGAACGGTTTCGCCTCCTTCAGCACGGCCTGGAGCCTGACACCAGGCTGTGGATGGTACTGTCAAATCTGATATAACAAGGAGCTGGTCACAGAACGGTGTCGCCTCCTTCAGCACGGCCTGGAGCCTGACACCAGGATGTGGATGGTCCTGTCAAATCTGATATAACAAGGAGCTGGTTACAGAACGGTGTCGCCTCCTTCAGCAGGGCCTGGAGCCTGAAACCAGGCTGTGGATGGTCCTGTCAAATCTGATACAACAAGGTGCTGGTTACAGAACGGTGTCACCTCCTTCAGCACGGCCTGGAGCCTGACACCAGGCTGTGGATGGTCCTGTCAAATCTGATATAACAAGGAGCTGGTTACAGAACGGTGTCGCCTCCTTCAGCACGGCCTGGAGCCTGACACCAGGCTGTGGATGGTCCTGTCAAATCTGATACAACAAGGAGCTGGTTACAGAACGGTGTCGCCTCCTTCAGCACGGCCTGGAGCCTGACACCAGACTGTGGATGGTCCTGTCAAATCTGATATAACAAGGAGCTGGTTACAGAACGGTGTCACCTCCTTCAGCACGGCCTGGAGCCTGACACCAGGCTGTGGATGGTCCTGTCATATCTGATATAACAAGGAGCTGGTTACAGAACGGTGTCCCCTCCTTAAGCACGGCCTGGAGCCTGACACCAGGCTGTGGATGGTCCTGTCAAATCTGATATAACAAGTAGCTGGTTACAGAACGGTGTCACCTCCATCAGCACGGCCAGGAGCCTGACACCAGGCTGTGGATGGTCCTGCAAATCTGATATAACAAGGTGCTGGTTACAGAACGGTGTCGCCTCCTTCAGCACGGCCTGGAGCCTGACACCAGGCTGTGGATGGTCCTGTCAAATCTGATATAACAAGGAGCTGGTTACAGAACGGATTCGCCTCCTTCAGCACGGCCTGGAGCCTGACACCAGGCTGTGGATGGGCCTGTCAAATCTGATATAACAAGGTGCTGGTTACAGAACGGTGTCGCCTCCTTCAGCACGGCCTGGAGCCTGACACCAGGCTGTGGATGGTCCTGTCAAATCTGATATAACAAGGAGCTGGTTACAGAACGGTGTCGCCTCCTTCAGCACGGCCTGGAGCCTGACACCAGCCTGTGGATGGGCCTGTGAAATCTTATATAACAAGGAGCTGGTTTCAGAACGGTGTCGCCTCCTTCAGCACGGCCTGGAGCCTGACACCAGGCTGTGGGTGGTCCCGTCATATCTGATACAACACGGAGGTGGTTACAGAACAATGTCACCTCCTTCAGCACGGCCTGGAGCCTGACACCAGGCTGTGGATGGTCCTGTCAAATCTGATATAACACGGTGCTGGTTACAGAACGGTTTCGCCTCCTTCAGCACGGTCTGGAGCCTGACACCAGGCTGTGGATGGTCCTGTCAAATCTGATATAACAAGGAGCTGGTCACAGAACGGTGTCGCCTCCTTCAGCACGGCCTGGAGCCTGACACCAGGATGTGGATGGTCCTGTCAAATCTGATATAACAAGGAGCTGGTTACAGAACGGTGTCGCCTCCTTCAGCACGGCCTGGAGCCTGACACCAGACTGTGGATGGTCCTGTCAAATCTGATATAACAAGGAGCTGGTTACAGAACGGTGTCACCTCCTTCAGCACGGCCTGGAGCCTGACACCAGGCTGTGGATGGTCCTGTCATATCTGATATAACAAGGAGCTGGTTACAGAACGGTGTCCCCTCCTTAAGCACGGCCTGGAGCCTGACACCAGGCTGTGGATGGTCCTGTCAAATCTGATATAACAAGTAGCTGGTTACAGAACGGTGTCACCTCCATCAGCACGGCCAGGAGCCTGACACCAGGCTGTGGATGGTCCTGCAAATCTGATATAACAAGGTGCTGGTTACAGAACGGTGTCGCCTCCTTCAGCACGGCCTGGAGCCTGACACCAGGCTGTGGGTGGTCCCGTCAAATCTGATATAACACGGAGGTGGTTACAGAACGATGTCACCTCCTTCAGCACGGCCTGGAGCCTGACACCAGGCTGTGGATGGTCCTGTCAAATCTGATATAACACGGTGCTGGTTACAGAACGGTGTCGCCTCCTTCAGCACGGTCTGGACCCTGACACCAGGCTGTGGATGGTCCTGTCAAATCTGATATAACACGGTGCTGGTTACAGAACGGTGTCGCCTCCTTCAGCACGGCCTGGAGCCTGACACCAGGCTGTGGATGGTCCTGTCAAATCTGATATAACAAGGAGCTGGTTACAGAACGGTGTCGCCTCCTTCAGCACGGCCTGGAGCCTGACACCAGGATGTGGATGGTCCTGTCAAATCTGAAACAACACGGAACTGGTTACAGAACGGTATCACCTCCTTCAGCACGGCCTGGAGCCTGACACCAGGCTGTGGATGGTCCTGTCAAATCTGATATAACAAGGAGCTGGTTACAGAACGGTGTCGCCTCCTTCAGCACGGCCTGGAGCCTGACACCAGGCTGTGGATGTTCCTGTCAAATCTGATACAACAAGGAGCTGGTTACAGAACGGTGTCGCCTCCTTCAGCACGGTCTGGAGCCTGACACCAGGCTGTGGATGGTCCTGTCAAATCTGATATAACCAGGAGCTGGTTACAGAACGGTGTCACCTCCTTCAGCACGGCCTGGAGCCTGACACCAGGCTGTGGATGGTCCTGTCAAATCTGATATAAGAAGGTGCTGGTTACAGACCGGTGTTGCCTCCTTCAGCACGGCCTGGAGCCTGACACCAGGCTGTGGATGGTCCTGTCAAATCTGATATAACAAGGAGCTGGTTACAGAACGGTGTCGCCTCCTTCAGCACGGCCTGGAGCCTGACACCAGGCTGTGGATGGTCCTGTCAAATCTGATATAACGGAGCTGGTTACAGAACGGTGTCGCCTCCTTCATCACGGCCTGGAGCCTGACACCAGGCTGTGGATAGTCCTGTCAAATCTGATATAACAAGGAGCTGGTTACAGAACGGTGTCGCCTCCTTCAGCACGGCCTGGAGCCTGACACCAGGCTGTGGATGGTCCTGTCAAATCTGATATAACCAGGAGCTGGTTACAGAACGGTGTCACCTCCTTCAGCACGGTCTGGAGCCTGACACCAGGCTGTGGATGGTCCTGTCAAATCTGATATTACTAGGAGCTGGTTACAGAACGGTGTCACCTCCTTCAGCACGGCCTGGAGCCTGACACCAGGCTGTGGATGATCCTGTCAAATCTGACATAACAAGGAGCTGGTTACAGATAGGTGTCGCCTCCTTCAGCACGGCCTGGAGCCTGACACCAGGCTGTGGATGGTCCTGTCAAATCTGATACAACAAGGTGCTGGTTACAGAACGGTGTCGCCTCCTTTAGCACGGCCTGGAGCCTGACACCAGGCTGTGGATGGTCCTGTCAAATCTGATATAACAAAGAGCTGGTTACAGAACGGTGTCACCTCCTTCAGCACGGCCTGGAGCCTGACACCAGGCTGTGGATGGGCCTGTCAAATCTGATATCACAAGGTGCTGGTTACAGAACGGTGTCGCCTCCTTCAGCACGGCCTGGAGCCTGACACCAGGCTGTGGATGGTCCTGTCAAATCTGATACAACAAGGAGCTGGTTACAGAACGGTGTCGCCTCCTTCAGCACGGCCTGGAGCCTGACACCAGACTGTGGATGGTCCTGTCAAATCTGATATAACAAGGAGCTGGTTACAGAACGGTGTCACCTCCTTCAGCACGGCCTGGAGCCTGACACCAGGCTGTGGATGGTCCTGTCATATCTGATATAACAAGGAGCTGGTTACAGAACGGTGTCCCCTCCTTAAGCACGGCCTGGAGCCTGACACCAGGCTGTGGATGGTCCTGTCAAATCTGATATAACAAGTAGCTGGTTACAGAACGGTGTCACCTCCATCAGCACGGCCAGGAGCCTGACACCAGGCTGTGGATGGTCCTGCAAATCTGATATAACAAGGTGCTGGTTACAGAACGGTGTCGCCTCCTTCAGCACGGACTGGAGCCTGACACCAGGCTGTGGATGGCCATTTCAAATCTGATATAACAAGGAGCTGGTTACAGAACGGATTCGCCTCCTTCAGCACGGCCTGGAGCCTGACACCAGGCTGTGGATGGCCATTTCAAATCTGATATAACAAGGAGCTGGTTACAGAACGGTGTTGCCTCCTTCAGCACGGCCTGGAGCCTGACACCAGGCTGTGGATGATCCTGTCAAATCTGATATAACAAGGAGCTGGTTACAGAACGGTGTCGCCTCCTTCAGCACGGCCTGGAGCCTGACACCAGGCTGTGGATGGCCCTGTCAATTCTGAGATAACAGGGAGCTGGTTACAGAACTGTGTCGCCTCCTTCAGCACGGCCTGGAGCCTGACACCAGGCTGTGGATGGTCCTGTCAAATCTGATCCAACAAGGAGCTGGTTACAGAACGGTGTCGCCTCCTTCAGCACGGCCTGGAGCCTGACACCAGGCTGTGGATGGTCCTGTCAAATCTGATACAACAAGGAGCTGGTTACAGAACGGTGTCGCCTCCTTCAGCACGGCCTGGAGCCTGACACCAGGCTGTGAATTGTCCTGTCAAATCTGACATAACAAGGAGCTGGTTACAGAACGGTGTCACCTCCTTCAGCACGGCCTGGAGCCTGCCACCAGGCTGTGGATGGTCCTGTCAAATCTGATATAACAAGGTGCTGATTACAGAACGGTGTCGCCTCCTTCAGCACGGCCTGGAGCCTGACACCAGGCTGTGGATGGTCCTGTCAAATCTGATATAACAAGGAGCTGGTTACAGAACGGTGTCGCCTCCTTCAGCATGGCCTGGAGCCTGACACCAGAGTGTGGATGGTCCTGTCAAATCTGATATAACAAGGTGCTGGTTACAGAACGGTGTCGCCTCCTTCAGCACGGTCTGGAGCCTGACACCAGGCTGTGGATGGTCCTGTCAAATCTGATATAACAAGGAGCTGGTTACAGAACGGTGTCGCCTCCTTCAGCACGGCCTGGAGCCTGACACCAGGCTGTGGATGGTCCTGTCAAATCTGATATAACGGAGCTGGTTACAGAACGGTGTCGCCTCCTTCAGCACGGCCTGGAGCCTGACACCAGGCTGTGGATGGTCCTGTCAAATCTGATACAACAAGGTGCTGGTTACAGAACGGTGTCGCCTCCTTTAGCACGGCCTGGAGCCTGACACCAGGCTGTGGATGGTCCTGTCAAATCTGATATAACAAAGAGCTGGTTACAGAACGGTGTCACCTCCTTCAGCACGGCCTGGAGCCTGACACCAGGCTGTGGATGGGCCTGTCAAATCTGATATAACAAGGTGCTGGTTACAGAACGGTGTCGCCTCCTTCAGCACGGCCTGGAGCCTGACACCAGGCTGTGGATGGTCCTGTCAAATCTGATACAACAAGGAGCTGGTTACAGAACGGTGTCGCCTCCTTCAGCACGGCCTGGAGCCTGACACCAGACTGTGGATGGTCCTGTCAAATCTGATATAACAAGGAGCTGGTTACAGAACGGTGTCACCTCCTTCAGCACGGCCTGGAGCCTGACACCAGGCTGTGGATGGTCCTGTCATATCTGATATAACAAGGAGCTGGTTACAGAACGGTGTCCCCTCCTTAAGCACGGCCTGGAGCCTGACACCAGGCTGTGGATGGTCCTGTCAAATCTGATATAACAAGTAGCTGGTTACAGAACGGTGTCACCTCCATCAGCACGGCCAGGAGCCTGACACCAGGCTGTGGATGGTCCTGCAAATCTGATATAACAAGGTGCTGGTTACAGAACGGTGTCGCCTCCTTCAGCACGGCCTGGAGCCTGACACCAGGCTGTGGATGGTCCTGTCAAATCTGATATAACAAGGAGCTGGTTACAGAACGGATTCGCCTCCTTCAGCACGGCCTGGAGCCTGACACCAGGCTGTGGATGGCCATTTCAAATCTGATATAACAAGGAGCTGGTTACAGAACGGTGTTGCCTCCTTCAGCACGGCCTGGAGCCTGACACCAGGCTGTGGATGATCCTGTCAAATCTGATATAACAAGGAGCTGGTTACAGAACGGTGTCGCCTCCTTCAGCACGGCCTGGAGCCTGACACCAGGCTGTGGATGGCCCTGTCAATTCTGAGATAACAGGGAGCTGGTTACAGAACTGTGTCGCCTCCTTCAGCACGGCCTGGAGCCTGACACCAGGCTGTGGATGGTCCTGTCAAATCTGATCCAACAAGGAGCTGGTTACAGAACGGTGTCGCCTCCTTCAGCACGGCCTGGAGCCTGACACCAGGCTGTGGATGGTCCTGTCAAATCTGATACAACAAGGAGCTGGTTACAGAACGGTGTCGCCTCCTTCAGCACGGCCTGGAGCCTGACACCAGGCTGTGAATTGTCCTGTCAAATCTGACATAACAAGGAGCTGGTTACAGAACGGTGTCGCCTCCTTCAGCATGGCCTGGAGCCTGACACCAGAGTGTGGATGGTCCTGTCAAATCTGATATAACAAGGTGCTGGTTACAGAACGGTGTCGCCTCCTTCAGCACGGTCTGGAGCCTGACACCAGGCTGTGGATGGTCCTGTCAAATCTGATATAACAAGGAGCTGGTTACAGAACGGTGTCGCCTCCTTCAGCACGGCCTGGAGCCTGACACCAGGCTGTGGATGGTCCTGTCAAATCTGATATAACGGAGCTGGTTACAGAACGGTGTCGCCTCCTTCAGCACGGCCTGGAGCCTGACACCAGGCTGTGGATGGTCCTGTCAAATCTGATATAACAAGGAGCTGGTTACAGAACGGTGTCGCCTCCTTCAGCATGGCCTGGAGCCTGACACCAGAGTGTGGATGGTCCTGTCAAATCTGATATAACAAGGTGCTGGTTACAGAACGGTGTCGCCTCCTTCAGCACGGTCTGGAGCCTGACACCAGGCTGTGGATGGTCCTGTCAAATCTGATATAACAAGGAGCTGGTTACAGAACGGTGTCGCCTCCTTCAGCACGGTCTGGAGCCTGACACCAGGCTGTGGATGGTCCTGTCAAATCTGATATAACCAGGAGCTGGTTACAGAACGGTGTCACCTCCTTCAGCACGGCCTGGAGCCTGACACCAGGCGGTGGATGGTCCTGTCAAATCTGATATTACTAGTAGCTGGTTACAGAACGGTGTCACCTCCTTCAGCACGGCCTGGAGCCTGACACCAGGCTGTGGATGGTCCTGTCAAATCTGATATTACTAGTAGCTGGTTACAGAACAGTGTCGCCTCCTTCAGCACGGCCTGGAGCCTGACACCAGGCTGTGGATGATCCTGTCAAATCTGACATAACAAGGAGCTGGTTACAGATCGGTGTCGCCTCCTTCAGCACGGCCTGGAGCCTGACACCAGGCTGTGGATGGTCCTGTCAAATCTGATATAACAAGGAGCTGGTTACAGAACGGTGTCACCTCCTTCAGCACGGCCTGGAGCCTGACACCAGGCTGCGGATGGTCCTGTCAAATCTGATATAACAAGGAGCTGGTTACAGAACGGTGTCGCCTCCTTCAGCACGGCCTGGAGTCTGACAGCAGGGTGTGGATGGTCCTGTCAAATCTTATACAACAATGAGCTGGTTACAGAACGGTGTCACCTCCTTCAGCACGGCCTGGAGCCTGACACCAGGCTGTGGATGGTCCTGTCAAATCTGATATAACACGTTGCTGGTTACAGAACGGTTTCGCCTCCTTCAGCACGGCCTGGAGCCTGACACCAGGCTGTGGATGGTCCTGTCAAATCTGATATAACAAGGAGCTGGTCACAGAACGGTGTCGCCTCCTTCAGCACGGCCTGGAGCCTGACACCAGGCTGTGGATGGTCCTGTCAAATCTGATATAACAAGGAGCTGGTCACAGAACGGTGTCACCTCCTTCAGCACGGTCTGGAGCCTGACACCAGGCTGTGGATGGTCCTGTCAAATCTGATATAACAAGGAGCTGGTCACAGAACGGTGTCGCCTCCTTCAGCACGGCCTGGAGCCTGACACCAGGCTGTGGATGGTCCTGTCAAATCTGATATAACAAGGAGCTGGTTACAGAACGGTGTCGCCTCCTTCAGCACGGCCTGGAGCCTGACACCAGGCTGTGGATGGTCCTGTCAAATCTGATACAACAAGGAGCTGGTTACAGAACGGTTTCGCCTCCTTCAGCACGGCCTGGAGCCTGACACCAGACTGTGGATGGTCCTGTCAAATCTGATATAACAAGGAGCTGGTTACAGAACGGTGTCACCTCCTTCAGCACGGCCTGGAGCCTGACACCAGGCTGTGGATGGTCCTGTCATATCTGATATCACAAGTAGCTGGTTACAGAACGGTGTCACCTCCATCAGCACGGCCAGGAGCCTGACACCAGGCTGTGGATGGTCCTGACAAATCTGATATAACAAGGTGCTGGTTACAGAACGGTGTCGCCTCCTTCAGCACGGCCTGGATCCTGACACCAGGCTGTGGATGGTCCTGTCAAATCTGATATAACACGTTGCTGGTTACAGAACGGTGTCGCCTCCTTCAGCACGGCCTGGAGCCTGACACCAGGCTGTGGATGGTCCTGTCAAATCTGATATAACAAGGAGCTGGTCACAGAACGGTGTCACCTCCTTCAGCACGGTCTGGAGCCTGACACCAGGCTGTGGATGGTCCTGTCAAATCTGATATAACAAGGAGCTGGTCACAGAACGGTGTCGCCTCCTTCAGCACGGCCTGGAGCCTGACACCAGGCTGTGGATGGTCCTGTCAAATCTGATATAACAAGGAGCTGGTTACAGAACGGTGTCGCCTCCTTCAGCACGGCCTGGAGCCTGACACCAGGCTGTGGATGTTCCTGTCAAATCTGATACAACAAGGAGCTGGTTACAGAACGGTTTCGCCTCCTTCAGCACGGCCTGGAGCCTGACACCAGACTGTGGATGGTCCTGTCAAATCTGATATAACAAGGAGCTGGTTACAGAACGGTGTCACCTCCTTCAGCACGGCCTGGAGCCTGACACCAGGCTGTGGATGGTCCTGTCATATCTGATATCACAAGTAGATGGTTACAGAACGGTGTCACCTCCATCAGCACGGCCAGGAGCCTGACACCAGGCTGTGGATGGTCCTGACAAATCTGATATAACAAGGTGCTGGTTACAGAACGGTGTCGCCTCCTTCAGCACGGCCTGGATCCTGACACCAGGCTGTGGATGGCCCTGTCAAATCTGATATAACAAGGAGCTGGTTACAGAACGGTGTCGCCTCCTTCAGCACGGCCTGGAGCCTGACACCAGGCTGTGGATGGTCCTGTCAAATCTGATACAACAAGGAGCTGGTTACAGAACGGTGTCGCCTCCTTCAGCACGGCCTGGAGCCTGACACCAGGCTGTGGATGGTCCTGTCAAATCTGATACAACAAGGAGCTGGTTACAGAACGGTGTCGCCTCCTTCAGCACGGCCTGGAGCCTGACACCAGGCTGTGGATGGTCCTGTCAAATCTGATATAACAAGGAGCTGGTTACAGAACGGTGTCGCCTCCTTCAGCATGGCCTGGAGCCTGACACCAGAGTGTGGATGGTCTTGTCAAATCTGATATAACACGGAGCTGGTTACAGAACGGTGTCGCCTCCTTCAGCACGGCCTGGAGCCTGACACCAGGCTGTGGATGGTCCTGTCAAATCTGATATAACACGTTGCTGGTTACAGAACGGTTTCGCCTCCTTCAGCACGGTCTGGAGCCTGACACCAGGCTGTGGATGGTCCTGACAAATCTGATATAACAAGGTGCTGGTTACAGAACGGTGTCGCCTCCTTCAGCACGGCCTGGATCCTGACACCAGGCTGTGGATGGTCCTGTCAAATCTGATATAACAAGGAGCTGGTTACAGAACGGTGTCGCCTCCTTCAGCACGGCCTGGAGCCTGACACCAGGCTGTGGATGGCCCTGTCAAATCTGATATAACACGGAGCTGGTTACAGAACGGTGTCGCCTCCTTCAGCACGGCCTGGAGCCTGACACCAGGCTGTGGATGGTCCTGTCAAATCTGATACAACAAGGAGCTGGTTACAGAACGGTGTCGCCTCCTTCAGCACGGCCTGGAGCCTGACACCAGGCTGTGGATGGTCCTGTCAAATCTGACATAACAAGGAGCTGGTTACAGAACGGTGTCACCTCCTTCAGCACGGCCTGGAGCCTGACACCAAGCTGTGGATGGTCCTGTCAAATCTGATATAACAAGGAGCTGGTTACAGAACGGTGTCGCCTCCTTCAGCACGGCCTGGAGCCTGACACCAGGCTGTGGATGGTCCTGTCAAATCTGATATAACAAGGTGCTGGTTACAGAACGGTGTCGCCTCCTTCAGCACGGCCTGGACCCTGACACCAGGCTGTGGATGGTCCTGTCAAATCTGATATAACACGGTGCTGGTTACAGAACGGTGTCGCCTCCTTCAGCACAGTCTGGAGCCTGACACCAGGCTGTGGATGGTCCTGTCAAATCTGATATAACAAGGAGCTGGTTACAGAACGGTGTCGCCTCATTCAGCACGGCCTGGAGCCTGACACCAGACTGTGGATGGTCCTGTCAAATCTGATATAACAAGGAGCTGGTTACAGAATGGTGTCGCCTCCTTCAGCACGGCCTGGAGCCTGACACCAGGCTGTGGATGGTCCTGTCAAATCTGACATAACAAGGTGCTGGTTACAGACCGGTGTCGCCTCCGTCAGCAGGGCCTGGAGCCTGACACCAGGCTGTGGATGGTCCTGTCAAATCTGATATAACAAGGAGCTGGTTACAGAACGGTGTCACCTCCTTCAGCACGGCCTGGTGCCAGACACCAGGCTGTGGATGGTCCTGTCAAATCTGATACAACAAGGAGCTGGTTACAGAACGGTGTCACCTCCTTCAGCACGGCCTGGAGCCTGACACCAGGCTGTGGATTGTCCTGTCAAATCTGATATAACAAGGCTGGTTACAGAACGGTGTCGCCTCCTTCAGCACGGCCTGGAGCCTAACACCAGGCTGTGCATGGTCCTGTCAAATCTGATATAACAAGGAGCTGGTTACAGAACTGTGTCGCCTCCTTCAGCACGGCCTGGAGCCTGACACCAGGCTGTGGATGGTCCTGTCAAATCTGATATAACAAGGAGCTGGTTACAGAACGGTGTCGCCTCCTTCAGCACGGCCTGGAGCCTGACACCAGGCTGTGGATGGTCCTGTCAAATCTGATATAACACGGAGCTGGTTACAGAACGGTTTTGCCTCCTTCAGCACGGCCTGGAGCCTGACACCAGACTGTGGATGGTCCTGTCAAATCTGATATAACAAGGAGCTGGTTACAGAACGGTGTCACCTCCTTCAGCACGGCCTGGAGCCTGACACCAGGCTGTGGATGGTCCTGTCAAATCTGATACAACAGGGAGCTGGTTACAGAACGGTGTCACCTCCTTCAGCACGGCCTGGAGCCTGACACCAGGCTGTGGATGGTCCTGTCAAATCTGATAGAACAAGGAGCTGGTTACAGAACGGTGTCGCCTCCTTCAGCACGGCCTGGAGCCTGACACCAGGCTGTGGATGGTCCTGTCAAATCTGATACAACAAGGAGCTGGATACAGAACGGTGTCACCTCCTTCAGCACGGCTTGGAGCCTGACAGCAGGCTGTGGATGGTCCTGTCAAATCTGATATAACAAGGTGCTGGTTACAGAACGGTGTTGCCTCCTTCAGCACGGCCTGGAGCCTGACACCAGGCTGTGGATGGTCCTGTCAAATCTGATATAACAAAGAGCTGGTTACAGAACGGTGTCGCCTCCTTCAGCACTGCCTGGAGCCTGACACCAGGCTGTGGATGGGCCTGTCAAATCTGATATAACAAGGAGCTGGTTACAGAACGGTGTCGCCTCCTTCAGCACGGCCTGGAGCCTGACACCAGGGTGTGGATGGTCCTGTCAAATCTGATACAACAAGGAGCTGGTTACAGAACGGTGTCGCCTCCTTCAGCACGGCCTGGAGCCTGACACCATGCTGTGGATGGTCGAGTCAAATCTGATATAACACGGTGCTGGTTACAGAACGGTGTCGCCTCCTTCAGCAGGGCCTGGAGCCTGACACCAGGCTGTGGATGGTCCTGTCAAATCTGAGATAACAAGGAGCTGGTTACAGAACGGTGTCGCCTCCTTCAGCACAGCCTGGAGCCTGACACCAGGCTGTGGATGGTCCTGTCAAATCTGAAACAACAAGGTGCTGGTTACAGAACGGTGTCGCCTCCTTCAGCACGGCCTGGAGCCTGACACCAGGCTGTGGATGGTCCTGTCAAATCTGATATAACAGGGAGCTGGTTACAGAACGGTGTCGCCTCCTTCAGCATGGCCTGGAGCCTGACACCAGGCTGTAGATGGTCCTGTCAAATCTGATACAACAAGGAGCTGGTTACAGAACGGTGTCGCCTCCTTCAGCACGGCCTGGAGCCTGACACCAGGCTGTGGATGGTCCTGTCAAATCTGATATTACAAGGAGCTGGTTACAGAACGCTGTCGCCTCCGTCAGCACGGCCTGGAGCCTGACACCAGGCTGTGGATGGTCCTGTCAAATCTGATACAACAAGGAGCTGGTTACAGAACAGTGTCACCTCCTTCAGCACGGCCTGGAGCCTGACACCAGGCTGTGGATTGTCCTGTCAAATCTGATATAACAAGGCTGGTTACAGAACGGTGTCGCCTCCTTCAGCACGGCCTGGAGCCTAACACCAGGCTGTGCATGGTCCTGTCAAATCTGATATAACAAGGAGCTGGTTACAGAACTGTGTCGCCTCCTTCAGCACGGCCTGGAGCCTGACACCAGGCTGTGGATGGTCCTGTCAAATCTGATACAACAAGGAGCTGGTTACAGAACGGTGTCGCCTCCTTCAGCACGGCCTGGAGCCTGACACCAGGCTGTGGATTGTCCTGTCAAATCTGATATAACAAGGAGCTGGTTACAGAACGGTGTCGCCTCCTTCAGCGCGGCCTGGAGCCTGACACCAGGCTGTGGATGGTCCTGTCAAATCTGATACAACAAGGAGCTGGTTACAGAACGGTGTCGCCTCCTTCAGCACGGCCTGGAGCCTGACACCAGGCTGTGGATGGTCCTGTCAAATCTGATATAACAAGGAGCTCGTTACAGAACGGTGTCACCTCCTTCAGCACGGCCTGGAGCCTGACACCAGGCTGTGGATGGTCCTGTCAAATCTGATATAACACGGAGCTGGTTACAGAACGGTTTTGCCTCCTTCAGCACGGCCTGGAGCCTGACACCAGACTGTGGATGGTCCTGTCAAATCTGATATAACAAGGAGCTGGTTACAGAACGGTGTCACCTCCTTCAGCACGGCCTGGAGCCTGACACCAGGCTGTGGATGGTCCTGTCAAATCTGATACAACAGGGAGCTGGTTACAGAACGGTGTCACCTCCTTCAGCACGGCCTGGAGCCTGACACCATGCTGTGGATGGTCCTGTCAAATCTGATAGAACAAGGAGCTGGTTACAGAACGGTGTCGCCTCCTTCAGCACGGCCTGGAGCCTGACACCAGGCTGTGGATGGTCCTGTCAAATCTGATACAACAAGGAGCTGGATACAGAACGGTGTCACCTCCTTCAGCACGGCTTGGAGCCTGACAGCAGGCTGTGGATGGTCCTGACAAATCTGATATAACAAGGTGCTGGTTACAGAACGGTGTTGCCTCCTTCAGCACGGCCTGGAGCCTGACACCAGGCTGTGGATGGTCCTGTCAAATCTGATATAACAAAGAGCTGGTTACAGAACGGTGTCGCCTCCTTCAGCACTGCCTGGAGCCTGACACCAGGCTGTGGATGGGCCTGTCAAATCTGATATAACAAGGAGCTGGTTACAGAACGGTGTCGCCTCCTTCAGCACGGCCTGGAGCCTGACACCAGGGTGTGGATGGTCCTGTCAAATCTGATACAACAAGGAGCTGGTTACAGAACGGTGTCGCCTCCTTCAGCACGGCCTGGAGCCTGACACCATGCTGTGGATGGTCGAGTCAAATCTGATATAACACGGTGCTGGTTACAGAACGGTGTCGCCTCCTTCAGCAGGGCCTGGAGCCTGACACCAGGCTGTGGATGGTCCTGTCAAATCTGAGATAACAAGGAGCTGGTTACAGAACGGTGTCGCCTCCTTCAGCACAGCCTGGAGCCTGACACCAGGCTGTGGATGGTCCTGTCAAATCTGAAACAACAAGGTGCTGGTTACAGAACGGTGTCGCCTCCTTCAGCACGGCCTGGAGCCTGACACCAGGCTGTGGATGGTCCTGTCAAATCTGATATAACAGGGAGCTGGTTACAGAACGGTGTCGCCTCCTTCAGCACGGCCTGGAGCCTAACACCAGGCTGTGCATGGTCCTGTCAAATCTGATATAACAAGGAGCTGGTTACAGAACTGTGTCGCCTCCTTCAGCACGGCCTGGAGCCTGACACCAGGCTGTGGATGGTCCTGTCAAATCTGATACAACAAGGAGCTGGTTACAGAACGGTGTCGCCTCCTTCAGCACGGCCTGGAGCCTGACACCAGGCTGTGGATGGTCCTGTCAAATCTGATATAACAAGGAGCTGGTTACAGAACGGTGTCGCCTCCTTCAGCACGGCCTGGAGCCTGACACCAGGCTGTGGATGGTCCTGTCAAATCTGATATAACAAGGAGCTGGTTACAGAACGGTGTCACCTCCTTCAGCGCGGCCTGGAGCCTGACACCAGGCTGTGGATGGTCCTGTCAAATCTGATATAACAAGGAGCTGGTTACAGAACGGTGTCGCCTCCTTCAGCATGGCCTGGAGCCTGACACCAGGCTGTGGATGGTCCTGTCAAATCTGATATAACACGGAGCTGGTTACAGTACGGTGTCGCCTCCTTCAGCACGGCCTGGAGCCTGACACCAGGCTGTGGATGGTCCTGTCAAATCTGATATAACAAGGAGCTGGTTACAGAACGGTGTCGCCTCCTTCAGCACGGCCTGGAGCCTGACACCAGGCTGTGGATGGTCCTGTCAAATCTGATATAACAAGGAGCTGGTTACAGAACAGTGTCGCCTTCTTCAGCACGGCCTGGAGCCTGACACCAGGCTGTGGATGGTCCTGTCAAATCTGACTTAACAAGGAGCTGGTTTCAGAACGGTGTCACCTCCTTCAGCACGGCCTGGAGCCTGACACCAGGCTGTGGGTGGTCCTGTCAAATCTGATATAACAAGGAGCTGGTTACAGAACGGTGTCGCCTCCTTCAGCACGGCCTGGAGCCTGACACCAGGCTGTGGATGGTCCTGTCAAATCTGATATAACACGGTGCTGGTTACAGAACGGTGTCGCCTCCTTCAGCACGGTCTGGAGCCTGACACCAGGCTGTGGATGGTCCTGTCAAATCTGATATAACAAGGAGCTGGTTACAGAACGGTGTCGCCTCCTTCAGCACGGCCTGGAGCCTGACACCAGGCTGTGGATTGTCCTGACAAATCTGATAGAACAAGGAGCTGGTTACAGAACGGTGTCGCCTCCTTCAGCACGGCCTGGAGCCTGACACCAGGCTGTGGATGGTCCTGTCAAATCTGATCTAACAAGGAGCTGGTTACAGAACGGTGTCGCCTCCTTCAGCACGGCCTGGAGCCTGACACCAGGCTGTGGATGGTCCTGTCAAATCTGATCTAACAAGGAGCTGGTTACAGAACGGTGTCACCTCCTTCAGAACGGCCTGGAGCCTGACACCAGGCTGTGGATGGTCCTGTCAAATCTGATCTAACAAGGAGCTGGTTACAGAACGGTGTCGCCTCCTTCAGCACGGCCTGGAGCCTGACACCAGGCTGTGGATGGTCCTGTCAAATCTGATACAACAAGGAGCTGGTTACAGAACGGTGTCACCTCCTTCAGCACGGCCTGGAGCCTGACACCAGGCTATGGATGGTCCTGTCAAATCTGATACAACAAGGTGCTGGTTACAGAACGGTGTCACCTCCTTCAGCACGGCCTGGAGCCTGACACCAGGCTGTGGATGGTCCTGTCAAATCTGATATAACAAGGAGCTGGTTACAGAACGGTTTCGCCTCCTTCAGCACGGCCTGGAGCCTGACACCAGGCTGTGGATGGTCCTGTCAAATCTGATACAACAAGGTGCTGGTTACAGAACGGTGTCGCCTCCTTCAGCACGGTCTGGAGCCTGACACCAGGCTGTGGGTGGTCCCGTCAAACCTGATATAACACGGAGCTGGTTACAGAACAGTGTCACCTCCTTCAGCACGGACTGGAGCCTGACACCAGCCTGTGGATGGTCCTGTCAAATCTGATATAACAAGGAGCTGGTTACAGAACGGTGTCACCTCCATCAGCACAGCCTGGAGCCTGACACCAGGCTGTGGATGGTCCTGTCAAATCTGATAGAACAAGGAGCTGGTTACAGAACGGTGTCACCTCTTCAGCACGGCCTGGAGCCTGACAGCAGGCTGTGGATGGTCCTGTCAAACCTGATATAACAAGGAGCTGGTTACAGAACGGTGTCACCTCCTTCAGCACGGACTGGAGCCTGACACCAGGCTGTGGATGGTCCTGTCAAATCTGATATAACAAGGAGCTGGTTACAGAACGGTGTCGCCTCCTTCAGCACGGCCTGGAGCCTGACACCAGGCTGTGGATGGTCCTGTCAAATCTGATATAACAAGGAGCTGGTTACAGAACGGTGTCACCTCTTCAGCACGGCCTGGAGCCTGACAGCAGGCTGTGGATGGTCCTGTCAAACCTGATATAACAAGGAGCTGGTTACAGAACGGTGTCACCTCCTTCAGCACGGACTGGAGCCTGACACCAGGCTGTGGATGGTCCTGTCAAATATGCTACAACAAGGAGCTGGTTACAGAACGGTGTCGCCTCCTTCAGCACGGCCTGGAGCCTGACACCAGGCTGTGGATGGTCCTGTCAAATCTGATACAACAAGGAGCTGGTTACAGAACGGTGTCACCTCCTTCAGCACGGCCTGGAGCCTGACACCAGGCTATGGATGGTCCTGTCAAATCTGATACAACAAGGTGCTGGTTACAGAACGGTGTCACCTCCTTCAGCACGGCCTGGAGCCTGACACCAGGCTGTGGATGGTCCTGTCAAATCTGATATAACAAGGAGCTGGTTACAGAACGGTTTCGCCTCCTTCAGCACGGCCTGGAGCCTGACACCAGGCTGTGGATGGTCCTGTCAAATCTGATACAACAAGGTGCTGGTTACAGAACGGTGTCGCCTCCTTCAGCACGGTCTGGAGCCTGACACCAGGCTGTGGGTGGTCCCGTCAAACCTGATATAACACGGAGCTGGTTACAGAACGGTGTCACCTCCTTCAGCACGGACTGGAGCCTGACACCAGCCTGTGGATGGTCCTGTCAAATCTGATATAACAAGGAGCTGGTTACAGAACGGTGTCACCTCCATCAGCACGGCCTGGAGCCTGACACCAGGCTGTGGATGGTCCTGTCAAATCTGATAGAACAAGGTGCTGGTTACAGAACGGTGTCGCCTCCTTCAGCACAGCCTGGAGCCTGACACCAGGCTGTGGATGGTCCTGTCAAATCTGATATAACAAGGAGCTGGTTACAGAACGGTGTCACCTCCTTCAGCACGGACTGGAGCCTGACACCAGGCTGTGGATGGTCCTGTCAAATCTGATATAACAAGGAGCTGGTTACAGAACGGTAACACCTCCTTCAGCATGGCCTGGAGCCTGACAGCAGGCTGTGGATGGTCCTGTCAAATCTGATAGAACAAGGAGCTGGTTACAGAACGGTGTCGCCTCCTTCAGCACGGCCTGGAGCCTGACACCAGGCTGTGGATGGTCCTGTCAAATCTGATATAACAAGGAGCTGGTTACAGAACGGTGTCACCTCTTCAGCACGGCCTGGAGCCTGACAGCAGGCTGTGGATGGTCCTGTCAAACCTGATATAACAAGGAGCTGGTTACAGAACGGTGTCACCTCCTTCAGCACGGACTGGAGCCTGACACCAGGCTGTGGATGGTCCTGTCAAATATGCTACAACAAGGAGCTGGTTACAGAACGGTGTCGCCTCCTTCAGCACGGCCTGGAGCCTGACACCAGGCTGTGGATGGTCCTGTCAAATCTGATATAACAAGGTGCTGGTTACAGAACGGTGTCCCCTCCTTCAGCACGGCCTGGAGCCTGACAACAAGCTGTGGATGGTCCTGTCAAATCTGATATTACAAGGAGCTGGTTACAGAACGGTGTCACCTCCTTCAGCACGGCCTGGAGCCTGACACCAGGCTGTGGATGGTCCTGTCAAATCTGATATAACAAGGTGCTGGTTACAGAACGGTGTCGCCTCCTTCAGCACGGCCTGGAGCCTGACACCAGGCTGTGGATGGTCCTGTCAAATCTGATATAACAAGGTGCTGGTTACAGAACGGTGTCCCCTCCTTCAGCACGGCCTGGAGCCTGACAACAAGCTGTGGATGGTCCTGTCAAATCTGATATTACAAGGAGCTGGTTACAGAACGGTGTCACCTCCTTCAGCACGGCCTGGAGCCTGACACCAGGCTGTGGATGGTCCTGTAAGGGGCTGTTAACGTCACAGTTCCATTGTCCGTTTCTGTAACCGGAATTTAAAAACTCGTCTCAGTAATGGTGACCTTTACACTGCGGGTGTTTGAGGCAACACTGCAGGGGCTCCTTGTATCACACGAAGGGGAATATTGAGAAACAGTAAATGGTTAACTATATACAGCACAGAGGTCGCTCTGGCAACTTTTTAATTGGGGGCTCCCAGAGCCACACTGCCTGCCCCCTGCTCCCAGGGATTATTGAGAAGTAAATGGTTAACTGTATACTGTCACAGGGTGTAGCACAATCAATCACTCACGAGACGAGCTGAGAAGGAGCCGATCGATGGCTTTATTACGCAGACTTGTTCCCCAGCAGCACAGTTACAGAATGTGGCTTCTGGGAGAACCCGGGCTCTTATACTCCGCCTTACTGGGTGGAGCCAGTAGGCGGCTGATCCAATCGGGTCCCAGCGTCTATCCACCAATAGCCTCTCGGCCTCACACGGTAACTTAATACCCCTAATACATACCACCACATTCACCCCTTGTTGGAAAAGAACACGTTGGGGTCGTGGGCCGTATGGTGGTCGGTGTTTACAGAGTCGGTACCTAGGATGCCGCTAACACGGCGGTTATGCTCCGATATCAACTACTAGTACTACTTCCAATGTCGCTTTTACTGGGCAACCAAAACAAAATTATTTCTAGAGACATTTCTTGCTTTACTATACTGATTTGATGAGTCGAATTGGTGCCCTGGTCATCCTCGCCGATCGGCTTAGCCCCGGTGGTGATGCAGACGCTGGTTCGGGCCCCGTCGTCTCTGGGAACGTCGCAATGCCTCTCCCCGCTCCAATATCCCTATTCGGACCGGGGGAAGGACAGATCCACCCGGGAAGGGGGCGGCTGTGGGGTGCGCCGGTGGGAGGGAGGGGTGATTGGTGTTGGGGGGGTGGAGCTCCAGAGGGGGTGACTGGTGTTGGGGGGGGGGTGTGCAGCTCCGGAGGGGTCGGCTGTGGGGTGCGCCGGTGGGAGGGAGGGTGTGTGTGGAGCTCCGGCGGGTGCCGGGTCCCGCAGGGAGACCGTGTCCTGTCGCCGTCGGGGTACGCCACGCAGGCGGATTGAGGGTTCGCGTGGAGGAGATGAACCCTCTCGACCAACGGGTCCGATTTGTGCGTCCGCACATGTTTCCGGAGCAGGATGGGTCCCAGGGCTGCCAGCCAGGTTGGAAGTGACGTTCCGGAGGAGGACTTCCTCGGGAAGACAAGGAGGCGTTTGGGAGCTGTTTGATTCGTTGTTGTACACAGCAGCGACCGGATGGAGTGGAGGGCGTCCGGGAGGACTTCCTGCAGCGGGAAACTGTGAGACCTCTGGACCGTAGGGCCAGCAGGACGGTCTTCGAGACCGTTCCGTTCTCCCTCTCTACCTGACCGTTCCCCCGGGGTTGTAACTGGTCGTCCTGCTCGAGGCGATGCCCTTGCTGAGCAGGAATTGACGCAGTTCATTGCTCATGAAGGAGGACCCCCTATCGCTATGTCTGTCCGCGGGGAAACCGAATAGTGTAAAGATGGTGCCGAGGGCTCTAATGACCGTGGCCACGGTCATGTCGGGACAGGGAATAGCTAATGGTAACAGGGAGTACTTGTCAATCACGTTCAGGAAGTACGTGTTGTGGTCGGTGGAGGGGAGGGGGCCTTTGAAGTCCAGACTGAGGCGCTCAAAGGGACGGGAAGCCTTTATCACATGTGCTTTCTCTGGCCTGGAGAAGTGCGTTTTGCGCTCTGCGCAGATTTGGCAGTTCCTGGTGGCTGTCCCGACCTCCTCGATGGAGTAGGGCAGGTTGCGGGTCTTTACGAGGTGATAGAACCGAGTGACCCCCGGGTGGCAGAGGTCCTCGTGGAGGGTTCGGAGACGGTTCACTTGTACGTTGGCACATGTGCCGCGGGACAGGGCATCGGAAGGCTCGTTCAGCTTTCCGGGACGATACAAGATCTCATAGTTATAGGTGGAGAGTTCGACCCTCCACCGCAGGATCTTGTCGTTCTTGATCTTGCCCCGCTGTGCATTATCGAACATGAAGGCCACCGACCGTTGGTCAGTGAGGAGAGTGAACCTCCTCCCGGCCAGGTAATGTCTCCAATGCCGCACAGCTTCCACTCTGGCCTGGGCCTCCTTTTCCACTGAGGAGTGGCGGATTTCTGAAGCGTGGAGGGTGCGTGAAAAGAAGGCCACGGGTCTGCCCGCTTGTTGAGTGTTGACTCCAGAGCTACGTCGGACGCGTCGCTCTCGACCTGGAAGGGGAGGGACTCGTCGATCGCGTGCATCGTGGCCTTTGCGATATCCGCTTTGATGCGGCTGAAGGCCTGGCGGGCCTCTGTCGACAGGGGAAAGACCGTGGACTGGATTAGCGGATGGGCCTTGTCCGCGTAGTTGGGGACCCACTGGGAGTAACAAGAGAAAAAGCCCAGGCAGCGTTTCAGGGGCTTGGAGCAGTGAGGGAGGGGGAACTCCATGAGGGGGCGCATGCGTTCGGGGTCTGGGCCTATCACTCCGTTTCGCACTACGTAGCCGAGGATGGCTAGACGGTCGGGGCTAAACACGCATTTAGAACATAGAACATAGAACGATACAGCGCAGTACAGGCCCTTCGGCCCACGATGGTGCACCGACATGGGAAATCAAAAAACAAAAGCCATCTAACCTACACTATGCCATTATCATCCATATGCTTATCCAATAAACTTTTAACTGCCCTCAATGTTGGCGAGTTCACTACTGTAGCAGGTAGGGCATTCCACGGCCTCACCACTCTTTGCGTAAAGAACCTACCTCTGACCTCTGTCCTATATCTATTACCCCTCAGTTTAAAGCTATGTCCCCTCGTGCCAGCCATTTCCATCCGCGGGAGAAGGCTCTCACTGTCCACCCTATCCAACCCCCTGATCATTTTGTATGCCTCTATTAAGTCTCCTCTTAACCTTCTTCTCTCCAACGAAAACAACCTCAAGTCCATCAGCCTTTCCTCATAAGATTTTCCCTCCATACCAGGCAACATCCTGGTAAATCTCCTCTGCACCCGTTCCAAAGCCTCCACGTCCTTCCTATAATGCGGTGACCAGAACTGTACACAACACTTCAAATGCGGCCGTACCAGAGTTTTGTACAGCTGCAACATGACCTCATGACTCCGGAACTCAATCCCTCTACCAATAAAGGCCAACACTCCATAGGCCTTCTTCACAACCCTATCAACCTGGGTGGCAACTTTCAGGGATCTATGTACATGGACACCGAGATCCCTCTGCTCATCCACATTTCCAAGAATTTTACCATTAGCCAAATATTCTGCATTCCTGTTATTCCTTCCAAAGTGAATCAACTCACACTTCTCTACATTAAACTCCATTTGCCACCTCTCAGCCCAGCTCTGCAGCTTATCTATGTCCCTCGGTAACCTGCTACATCCTTCCACACTATCGACAACACCACCGACTTTAGTATCGTCTGCAAATTTACTCACCCACCCTTCTGCGCCTTCCTCTAGGTCATTGATAAAAATGAAAAACAGCAACGGCCCCAGAACACATCCTTGTGGTACGCCACTTGTAACTGAACTCCATTCTGAACATTTCCCATCAACCACCACCCTCTGTCTTCTTTCAGCGCAGTGGTCTCTGAAACAGCTTTTTAATTGGGGGCTCCCGGAGCCACACTGCCTGTGCCCTGCTCCCAGGAAATATTGAGCAGTAAATGGTTAACTATATACAGCACAGAGGTCTCTGAAACAGCTTTTTAATTGGGGCTCCCGAGGCCACACTGCCTGTCCCCTGCTCCCAGGGATTATTGAGCAGTAAATGGTTAACTATATACAGCACAGAGGCCTCTGAAACAACTTTTAAATTGGGGGCTCCCGAGGCCACACTGCCTGTTCCCTGCTCCCAGGGATTATTGAGCAGTAAATGGTTAACTATATACAGCACAGAGGTCTCTGAAACAGCTTTTTAATTGGGGGCTCCCGGACCACACTGACTGTCCCCTGCTCCCAGGGATTATTGAGACGTAAATGGTTAACTATATACAGCACAGAGGTCACTGAAACTGCTTTTTAATTGGGGGCGCCTGAGGCCACGCTGCCTGTCCCCTGCTCCCAGGGATTTAAAAAAAATATATATATCTTATTCAAATTTTCCGGCCAAAAACAGTACCAAGGTTTTTCCCTTTTTACAGCAACAAAACAATGTAAATAACAGCAACCGTTTTTTAACAAATCAGTAGATATGATATATACTAAATGGCAACTGCCATAATAAAAATAATAACTCTCCCAAATAATAAAATCAAACAATCCAATATACATAACCAAGTACAAATATCTATACATAAACACCCCTGAGGACCCGCTCGAACCTCCCCCCCTCCCCCCTGGGTTGCTGCTGCTACCTTCCCATTTCCTTTATCGTTCTGCGAGGTAGTCAATGAACGGTTGCCACCGCCTGGTGAACCCTTGAGCCGAACCCCTTAGTGCGAACTTTATCCGCTCCAGCTTTATAAACCCTGCCATGTCGTTTATCCAGGTCTCCACCCCCGGGGGCTTGGCTTCCTTCCACATTAACAGTATGCTGCGCCGGGCTACTAGGGACGCAAAGGCCAAAACATCAGCCTCTCTCGCCTCCTGCACTCCCGGCTCTTCTGCAACCCCAAATATAGCCAACCCCCAGCTTGGCTCGACCCGGACCCCCACCACCTTCGAAAGCACATTCGCCACCCCCACCCAGAACCCCTGCAGTGCCGGACATAACCAGAACATGTGGGTGTGGTTCGCTGGGCTTCTCGAGCATCTCCCACACCTATCCTCTATCCCGAAAAATTTACTGAGCCTTGCTCCGGTCATATGCGCCCTGTGCAAAACCTTGAATTGTATCAGGCTTAGCCTGGCGCACGAGGACGATGAGTTTACCCTACGTAGGGCATCTGCCCACAGCCCCTCTTCAATCTCTTCCCCCAGCTCTTCTTCCCATTTCCCCTTCAGCTCATCCACCATTATCTCCCCCTCATCTCTCATTTCCCTGTATATATCTGACACCCTACCATCCCCCACCCATGTCTCTGAGATCACTCTATCCTGAATCTCCTGCGTCGGGAGCTGCAGAAATTCCCTCCCCTGTTGCCTCGCAAAAGCCCTCAGTTGCATGTATCGAAATTCATTCCCTTGGGGCAACCCATAATTTTCCGTCAGTGCTCCCAGACTCGCAAACGTCCCGTCCAGGAACAGATCCCTCAGTTGTACAACCCCAGCTCTCTGCCATGCTCCAAATCCCCCGTCTATTCTCCCCGGGACAAACCTATGGTTATTTCTTATCGGGGACCGCACCGAGGCTCCCGTCCTTCCCCTATGCCGTCTCCACTGCCCCCAAATTTTCAGTGTTGCCACCACCACTGGACTTGTGGTGTATTTCTTCGGGGAGAACGGCAACGGCGCCGTCGCCAGTGCTTTTAGGCTGGTTCCTTTGCAGGACGCCATCTCCAATCTCTTCCACGCCGCTCCCTCCCCTTCTCCCATCCACTTACACACCATTGAGATATTGGCGGCCCAGTAGTATTCACTTAGGCTCGGTAGTGCCAGCCCCCCCCCCCCTATCCCTGCTACGCTCCAAAAAACCCCTCCTCACTCTCAGGGTCTTCCCAGCCCACACAAAACTCATGACACTTTTCTCGATTTTCTTGAAAAAGGCCTTCGTGACCATCACCGGGAGGCACTGAAACACAAAAAGAAATCTCGGGATGGCTACCATTTTAACCGCCTGCACCCTACCCACCAGTGACAGGGGCACCATGTCCCATCTCTTAAAATCCTCCTCCATCTGTTCCACCAATCGTGTTAGATTAAGCCTATGTAAGGTTCCCCAACTCCTGGCTATCTGAATCCCTAAGTACCGGAAATCTCTTGTTACCTTCCTCAGCGGTAAATCATCTATTCCCCCGCTCTGCTCCCGCGGATGCACCACAAACAACTCACTCTTCCCCGTATTCAATTTGTACCCTGAGAATTCCCCAAACTCCCCGAGCGTCTGCATTATCTCAGGCATCCCCTCCACCGGGTCCGCAACATACAGCAATAAATCATCTGCATACAATGATACCCGGTGTTCTTCCCCTCCCCCGAGTGCTCCCCTCCACTTCCTGGAGCCCCTCAGTGCTATGGCCAGGGGCTCAATCGCCAATGCAAACAGTAACGGAGACAGGGGACACCCCTGCCTCGTCCCTCTATAAAGACGGAAGTAGTCAGACCTCTGTCTGTTCGTGACCAAACTTGCCACCGGGGCCCTAGAGAGCAGCTGTACCCATCCAATAAACCCTTCTCCAAAGCCAAATCTCCTCAACACTTCCCACAGATAATCCCACTTCACTCTGTCGAATGCTTTCTCGGCGTCCATCGCCACCACTATCTCCGCCTCCCCCTCTGGTGGGGGCATCATCATCACCCCTAGCAGCCTCCGTATGTTCGTGTTCAGCTGTCTCCCCTTAACGAACCCAGTTTGATCCTCGTGGACCACCCCCGGGACACAATCCTCTATCCTCGTCGCCATCACCTTGGCCAGGAGCTTAGCATCTACGTTCAAAAGGGAAATGGGCCTGTAGGACCCACACTGCAGCGGGTCTTTTTCCTTCTTCAAAAGGAGCGATATCGTCGCCTCCGACATAGTCGGGGGCAACTTCCCCCTTTCCTTGGCCTCATTAAAGGTTCTCGTCAAAAGCGGGGCCAGTAGGTCCATATATTTCCTATAAAATTCCACCGGGAACCCATCCGGTCCCGGGGCCTTCCCCGCCTGCATGCTCCCAATCCCCTTTACCACCTCCTCCATCTCAATCTGTGCTCCCAGTCCCGCCCTCTCCTGCTCCTCCACCTTCGGGAATTCCAGCTGATCCAGGAAACACATCATTCCCTCCTTCCCTTCCGAGGGCTGAGCCTTATATAACCTCTCATAGAATGCCTTGAACACCCCGTTCACTCTCTCCGCTCCCCGTTCCATCTCTCCCTCCTCATCGCTCACCCTACCTATCTCCCTCGCCGCTCCCCTCTTCCTCAATTGGTGGGCCAGTAGCCGACTCGCCTTCTCTCCACACTCATACTGTACACCCTGTGCCCTCCTCCACTGTGCCTCTGCCTTACCCGTGGTCAGCATGTCAAATTCCACATGTAACCTTTGTCTTTCCCTGTACAGTCCCTCCTCCGGTGCCTCTGCATATTGCCTGTCCACCCTCAGAAGTTCTCTCAACAATCGCTCCCTTTCTTTACCCTCTTGCTTCCCTTTATGTGCCCTTATGGATATCAGTTCCCCTCTGACCACCGCCTTCAACGCCTCCCAGACCACTCCCACCTGAACCTCTCCATTGTCGTTAAGCTCCAAGTACCTTTCAATGCACCCCCTCACCCTTAGACATACCCCCTCATCCGCCAATAAGCCCATATCCATTCTCCAGAGTGGGTGCTGTTCTTTTTCCTCTCCTACCTCCAGGTGTACCCAATGTGGAGCGTGGTCCGAAATGGCTATGGCCGTATACTCCATCCCTGTCACCTTCGGAATCAGTGCCCTTCCCAAGACAAAAAAGTCTATCCGTGAATATACCTTGTGAACATGGGAGAAAAACGAGAACTCCTTACTCCTAGGCCTACTAAATCTCCAGGGGTCTACCCCTCCCATCTGCTACATGAAGTCCTTGAGCACCCTGGCCGCTGCCGGCCTCCTCCCGGTCCTGGACCTCGATCGGTCCAGCCCTGGATCAAGCACCGTATTGAAATCTCCCCCCATTACCAACTTTCCCGCCTCCAGGTCCGGGATACGTCCCAACATACAGCTCATAAAGTTTGCATCATCCCAGTTTGGGGCGTATACGTTCACCAGAACCACCGCCTCCCCTTGCAATCTGCCACTCACCATCACATATCTACCCCCACTATCCGCCACTATGGTCTTTGCCTCAAACAGTACCCGTTTCCCCACTAAGATAGCCACCCCCCTATTCTTCGCATTTAATCCCGAATGAAAGACCTGCCCCACCCATCCTTTACGAAGTCTGACCTGGTCTATCAGTTTCAGATGCGTCTCCTGCAACATAACCACATCTGCCTTTAATTTCTTTAGGTGTGCGAGTACCCGTGCCCTTTTAATCGGCCCGTTCAGCCCTCTCACGTTCCACGTGATCAGCCGGGTTGGGGGGCTCTTTACCCCCCCCCCTTGTTGACTCACCATCCCCTTTTTTAACCCAGCTCCTCACCCGGTTCCCACGTACCCGTATATCCCCCCGACGGTGCCCCCCCACCTCGACCACCCCGTCCCATAACAGCTCCCCCTTCTCCTTAGCAGCAGCAACCCAGTTGACCCCCCCCCCCCGCTAGATCCCCCTCTAGCGTAGTTGCACCCCCCATGTTGCTCCCAGAAGTCAGCGAACTCTGGCTGACCTCGGCTTCCCCCCTTGTCCTCGGCCCCTCACTGTGCGAGGCCCCCTCCTTCCTGCGTCCCCGTTCCCGCCACAATTACCATAGCGCGGGAACAAAGCCCGCGTTTCCCACTCGGCCCCGCCCCTACTGGTGCATTTCCCTTCTCCTTCCCCTTTCCTTCCCATGGCGCCCACAGTTCCTCATACTTCCCCCGCCCCCCCCCAACGAGGGGAAGAGAGAAAAGTTACAGGGTCGAAGAATTAACAAATTGAAAAACCACCCCCCCCCCTTCCCCCTCCTTGTCCCACATAGTCACCCCACCACTTTATCCCAGAAGCTCTTTCTCTCGCCAGACTATTCCAGCTTCTCGTCCACTATGAATGTCCACGCCTCTTCTGCCGTCTCAAAGTAGTGGTGCTTCCCTTGGTATGTGACCCACAGTCTCGCCGGTTGCAGCATTCCAAATTGAACCTTTTTGTGAAGCACCGCCTTAGCCCGATTGAAACTTGCCCTCCTTCTCGCCACCTCCGCACTCCAATCCTGGTATACGCGGATCACCGCATTCTCCCACCTACAGCTCCGAGTTTTCTTGGCCCATCTTAGGACCGTCTCTCTGTCGTTGTAGCGGTGAAACCTCACCACTATAGCTCGAGGTATTTCTCCAGCCTTTGGTCTTCGCGCCAGAACTCGATAAGCTCCCTCCACCTCCAAGGGGCCCGTCGGGGCCTCCGATCCCATTAGCGAGTGAAGCATCGTGCTTACATATGCCCCGACGTCCGCCCCCTCTGCGCCTTCGGGAAGACCCAGGACTCTTACATTCTTCCTCCTCGAATTATTCTCCAGTGCTTCCAACCTCTCCACACACATTTTGTGCTGTGCCTCGTGCGTCTCTGTCTTCACCATCAGGCCCTGTATTTCATCTTCATTTTCAGCAGTCTTTGCCTTCACGACCCGACGCTCCAGCTCCTGGGTCCTCTGCTCCTCCTTTAGCCCTTCAATCACCTGTAATATCGGGGCCAACAGCTCCTTCTTCAGCTCCTACTTCAGCTCTTCCACAGAGCGCCGTAGGAACTCTTGTTGCTCCGGGCCCCATAACTAGCGGCCACCTTCCGACGCCATCTTGCTTCGAGCTTCCCTTCCTTGCCGCTGCTCCAGAGGATCTTCTGCAATCCGGCCGCTCCTCCCAGGGATTATTGAGAAGTAAATGGTTAATTATATACAGCACAGAGGCCTCTGAACCAGCTTTTAAATTGGGGGCTCCCAAGGCCACACTGCCTGTCCCCTACTCCCAGGAATTGTTGAGCAGTAAATGGTTAACTATATACAGCATAGAGGTCTCTGAAACAGCTTTTTAATTGGGGGCTCCCAAGGCCACACTGCCTGTCCCCTACTCCCAGGAATTATTGAGCAGTAAATGGTTAACTATATACAGCACAGAGGTCTCTGAAACAGCTTTTTAATTGGGAGCTCCCGAGGCCAAACTGCCTGTCCCCTGCTCCCAGGGATTATTGAGCAGTAAATGGTTAACTATATACAGCACAGAGGTCTCTGAAACAGCTTTTTAATTGGGAGCTCCCGAGGCCAAACTGCCTGTCCCCTGCTCCCAGGGATTATTGAGCAGTAAATGGTTAACTATATACAGCACAGAGGTCTCTGAAACAGCTTTATAATTGGGAGCTCCCGAGGCCAAACTGCCTGTTTCCTGCTCCCAGGGATTATTAGGCAGTAAATGGTTAACAATATACAGGCACAGAGGTCTCTGAAACAGCTTTTTAATTGGGGGCTCCCGAGGCCACACTGCCTGACCCCTGCTCCCTGGGATTATTGAGCAGTAAATGGTTAATTTTATAGAGCACAGAAATCTCTGAAACAGCTTTTTAATTGGGGGCTCCAGAGGCCTCACTGCCTGTCCCCTGCTCCGAGGGATTATTGAGCAGTAAATGGTTAACTATATACAGCACAGAGGTCTCTGAAACAGCTTTTTAATTGGGGTCTCCCGAGGCCACACTGCCTGACCCCTTCTCCAGGGATTATTGAGCAGTAAATGGTTACCTATATACAGGCTCAGAGGTCTCTGAAACAGCTTTTTAATTGGGGACTCCCAAGGCCACACTGCCTGTGCCCTGCTCCGAGGGATTATTGAGCAGTAAATGGTTAACTATATACAGGCACAGAGGTCTCTGAAACAGCTTTTTAATTGGGGCTCCCGAGACTACACTGCCTGTCCCCTGCTCCCAAAGATTATTGACAAGTAACTGGTTAACTACATACAGCACAGAGGTCTCTGAAACAGCTTTTTAATTGGAGGCCACACTGCCTGTCCCCTGCTCCCAGGGATTATTGAGCAGTAAATGGTTAACTATATACAGCACAGAGCTCGCTGAAACAGCTTTTTAATTGGGGCTCCCAAGGCCACACTGTCTGTCCCCTGCTCCCAGGGATTATTGAGAAGTGTGGTGGTATGTATTAGGGGTCATGTGGGACTGTGAAGCCGTGATGCTGTTGGCTGACAGATCCCGGGTCCTGGTTGGCTGTTGACCCCTAGCTCCGCCCTGAAGGCGGAGTATAAGAACCCGAGCTTCTCCCCGCCGCTTCATTATGTTGCTGAACTGCTGGGGACAAGTCTCGCTTAATAAAGCCTGAATCGACTTCATCACTACTCGTCTCTCTCGTAAGTCATTGTGCGCTACAATTTATTAAGCGAGCTTAAAGGACTATGGAGCTCCGGATCGTCCCGGAATGCCTGCGGATCAGCCCCCACGCAGCGAACTCGGCAGCAGTATTTAAACACTGGCAGACTTGTTTCGAAGCATACCTCCGAACGGCCCCCGGCCGGATCACAGAAGACCAGAAACTGCAGGTCCTGCACTCGAGGGTAAGCACGGAGATTTACCCTCTCATAGAAGACGCAGAGGATTTCCAGACGGTGTTCGCAGCACTTAAGAGCATCTACGTTCGCCCCGTGAACCAGGTCTACGCACGCTACCAACTCGCAACGAGACGGCAAAGTCCCGGAGAATTGTTAGAGGAGTTCTACGCCGCGCTGCTAATTTTGGTACGGGGCTGCAGCTGCCCGCTGGTGAACGCGATCGAACACTAGGACATGTTAATTTGCGATGCGTTTGTGGCAGGTATGAACCCTCCCCAAATCCGCCAAAGACTTTTAGAAAGAGAGTCGCTAGGACTCTCAGAGGCACGGGCCATTGCAGCTTCCCTAGATGTGGCCTCACAAAACGCCCGCGCCTACGGCCCCGACCGCGCGGCAGCCCCTTGGGCTCCGTGGACCCCCGTCGCGCCAAACCACCCCCCTCCCTCACAGGCTTGCGCGGTTAAAGCGCCAGATCATCCCGGGGGGTCCGCTGCTATTTCTGCGGGCAAGCGAAACACCCCCGGCAGCGCTGTCCGGCCCGCGCAGCTATTTGCAAAAGCTGCGGCACGAAGGGCCATTACGCGGCTGTGTGCCAGTCCCGGGGGGTCGCCGCAATCCCCGGAGAAGAACGAGCCCAGCGCATCCCAAACGCTCCCCAACCCCCCCCCCAGCACCCCATGTGCGACCCGCGGGCGCCGCCATTTTGGGTCCCGGGCACCACGAGGGGAGGATGGGCGCTGCCATCTTGTGACTCCCCAGCCACGTGCGATTCATGGGGGCGGCCATTTTGTCCACCCCTGACCACGTGCGATCCATGGGGGCGGCCATTTTGTCCACCCCCGGCCACATGCGATTCATGGACGCCGCCATCTTGGATGACAACAATGGACCCCAGCATCGACGGCTCCACGGGGTCCGAAGAAGACGCTGAGACACTTCGACCACGACTGGCTTCGGTGACACTGGATCAATCACGGCCCCGGACGCTCCAGACGACAACAACAACGGTGCTGATCAACGGACACGAGACGCCATGCCTGATCGACTCCACGAGCACCGAAAGTTTCATTCACCCCGACACGGTAAGACGCTGTTTTCTGACCATCCGTCCCAGTACGCAAAAGGTTTCCCTAGCTGCAGGATCCCACTCCGTACAGATCAAAGGGTTCTGCATAGTGACCCTCACGGTGCAAGGGAGGGAGTTTAAAAACTACAGGCTCTCCGTCCTTCCCCAACTCTGCGCGCCCACATTACTGGGATTAGATTTCCAGTGTAACCTGCAGAGCCTAACATTCCAATTCGGCGGCCCCATACCCCCACTCACTATCTGCGGCCTCGCAACTATCAAGGTTGAACCGCCGTCCTTGTTTGCAAACCTCACCCCGGATTGCAAACCCGTCGCCACTAGGAGCAGACGGTACAGCGCCCAGGACCGGATATTTATTCGGTCTGAAGTCCAGCGGTTGCTGAAGGAAGGCATAATCCAGGCCAGCAATAGTCCCTGGAGAGCCCAGGTGGTAGTCGTAAAGACCGGGGAAAAGCAAAGGATGGTCATAGACTATCAACAGGTACACACAGCGAGATGCGTACCCTCTCCCCCGCATATCTGACATGGTAAATCGGATTGCCCAGTATAAGGTTTTCTCCACCGTGGACCTCAAGTCCGCCTACCACCAGCTCCCCATCCGCCCAAGTGACCGAAAGTACACAGTCTTCGAGGCAGACGGGCGTCTATACCACTTCCTAAGGGTCCCATTTAGTGTCACGAACGGGGTCTCGGTCTTCCAACGGGAGATGGACCGAATGGTTGATCAACACGGGTTGCAGGCCACGTTCCCGTATCTCAACAACGTAACCATCTGCGGCCACGATCAGCAGGACCACAACGCCAACCTCCAAAATTCCTCCAGACCGCTAAAGCCTTGAACCTCACATACAACGAGGAAAAGTACGTTTTTAGCACAAACCGGCTAGCCATCCTGGGATACGTAGTGCGCAATGGGATAATAGGCCCCGACCCCATGCGCCCCCTCATGGAATTTCCCCTTCCCCACTGCTCCAAAGCCCTGAAACGTTGCCTGGGGTTCTTTTCATATTACGCCCAGTGGGTCCCCCAGTACGCAGACAAGGCCCGCCCCCTAATACAGGCCACTACCTTCCCTGTGTAGACAGAGGCTCGCCAGGCCTTCAGCCGCATCAAAGTGGATATCGCAAAGGCCACGATGCACGCCATCGACGAGTCCCTCCCCTTCCAGGTCGAGAGCGACGCCTCCGACGTAGCTCTGGCGGCCACCCTTAACCAAGCGGGCAGACCCGTGGCCTTTTTCTCCCGAACCCTCCACGCCTCAGAAATCCGCCACTCCTCAGTGGAAAAGGAGGCCCAGGCCATAGTGGAAGCTGTGCGACATTGGAGGCATTACCTGGCCGGCAGGAGATTCACTCACCTCACTGACCAACGGTCGGTAGCTTTCATGTTCGATAGTGCACAGCGGGGCAAAATTAAAAATGACAAGATCTTAAGGTGGAGGATCGAGCTCTCCACCTTCAACTACGAGATCTTGTACCGTCCCGGAAAGCTGAACGAGCCGTCCGACGCCCTATCCCGCGGCACATGTGCCAACGCACAAATAGACCGTCTCCAAGCCCTCCATGAGGACCACTGCCACCCGGGGGTCACTCGGTTCTACCATTTCATCAAGTCCCGCAACCTCCCCTACTCTGTGGAGGAGGTCCGTACAGTCACCAGGAACTGCCACATCTGCGCAGAGTGCAAACCGCACTTTTTCAGGCCGGATAGAGCGCACCTGATCAAGGCTTCCCGTCCCTTTGAACGCCTCAGTCTGGATTTCAAAGGGCCCCTCCCCTCCACCGACCGCAACGCATACTTCCTGAACGTGGTGGACGAGTACTCCCGTTTCCCCTTCGCCATCCCCTGCCCCGACATGACAGCGGCCACAGTCATTAAAGCCCTTGGCACCATATTCACACTGTTCGGTTGCCCCGCATATATCCATAGCGACAGGGGGTCCTCCTTCATGAGTGACGAGCTGCGCCAGTTCCTGCTCAGCAAGGGCATAGCCTCGAGCAGGACGACCAGCTACAACTCCCGGGGGAACGGGCAAGTAGAGAGGGAGAACGGCACGGTCTGGAAGACCGTCCTACTGGCCCTACGGTCCAAGGATCTCCCCGTTTCCCGGTGGCAGGAGGTCCTCCCGGACGCTCTCCACTCCATCCGGTCGCTGCTGTGTACCACCACTAACCAAACGCCCCATGAGCGCCTCCTTGTCTTCCCTTGGAGGTCCTCCTCTGGAACGTCGCTGCCGACCTGGCTGGCGGCCCCAGGACCCATCTTGCTCCGGAAACATGTGCGGGCGCACAAGTCGGACCCGTTGGTCGAGAGGGTTCACCTCCTCCACGCGAAACCGCAGTACGCCTACGTGGCGTACCCCGACGGCCGGCAGGACACGGTCTCCCTGCGAGACCTGGTGCCCGCCGGCAACACACACACCCCCCCGACACCGATCACCCCCTCCCTGCCACTGGCGCACCCCGCGACCGCCCCCTTCCCGGGAGGATCGGTCCTCCTCCCGTGTCCGCCTAGGAGTGAAACAGGAACAAACACCGTAAAGCTCCCGGAGACGACAACGCTGGAACAAGCACCTGCACCACCACCGGGGCTGAGGCGATCGACAAGGAAGACCAGACCGCCCGCTCGACTCGTGGCATCGGCGTGACACCAAGAACGTTGTTGGACTGTAACAAAAACATTTTCACTTACTAATATTGGAAATAGTTTCACAAACCTTGTACATAGCCCAGTGTAGGGCTAAAACTGTAATGACATGCCCAAAATTTTCCTCCCAGGACCAGCCTTGTAAACCCATACCACCATGCGAACCACCACCCCGCCGGGTTCATATTTAACAAGGGGTGAATGTGGTAGTATGTATTAGGGGTCATGTGGGACGGTGAAGCCGTGATGCTATTGGCTGACAGATCCCGGGTCCTGGTTGGCTGTTGACTCCTGGCTCCGCCCTGAAGGGGGAGTATAAGGACACGAGCTTCTCCCCGCCGCTCCATTAGTTGCTGAACTGCTGGGGACAAGTCTCGCTTAATAAAGCCTCATCGACTTCATCTCTACTCGTCTCTCTCGTAAGTCATTGAGCGCTACAAGAAGTAAATGGTTAATTACATACAGCACAGAGGTTTCTGAAACAGCTTTTTAATTGGGGGCTCCCGAGGCCACATTGCCTGTCCCCTCCGCCCAGGGATAATTGAGCAGTAAATGGTTAATTATATACAGCACAGAGCTCTCTGAAACAGCTTTTTAATTGGGGGCTCCCGAGGCCACACTGCCTGTCCCCTGCTCCCAGGGATTATTGAGCAGTAAATGGTTCACTATATACAGCACAGAGGTCTCTGAAACAGCTTTTTAATTGGGGGCTCCCGGAGCCACACTGCCTGTCCCCTTCTCCCAGGGATTATTGAGCAGTAAATGGTTAACTATATACAGGCACAGAGGTCTCTGAAACAGCATTTTAATTGGGGGCTCCCGGAGCCACACTGCCTGTCCCCTGCTCCCAGGGATTATTGAGAAGTAAATGGTTAATTATATACAGCACAGAGGTCTCTGAAACAGCTTTTTAATTGGGGGCTCCCGAGGCCACACTGCCTGTCCCCTGCTCCTAGGGATTATTGAGCAGTAAATGGTTAACTATATTCAGGCACAGAAGTCTCTGAAACAGCTTTTTAATTGGGGCTCCCGAGGCCACACTGCCTGTCCCCTGCTCCCATCGATTATTGAGCAGTAGATGGTTAACTATATACAGCACAGAGTATCTGAAACACCTTTTTAACTGGGGGCTCCCGAGGCCACACTGCCTGTCCCCTGCTCCCAGGGATTATTGGGAAGTAATTGGTTAACTACGTACAGCATAGAGGTCTCTGAAACAGCTTTTTAATTGGGGGCACCCGAGGCCAAACTACCTGTCTCCTGCTCCCAGGGATTATTGGGAAGTACACGGTTAACTATATAGAGCATAGAGGTCTCTGAAACAGCTATTTACTTGGGGGCTCCCGAGGCCAAACTGCCTTCCCCCTGCTTCCAGGGATTATTGAGCAGTAATTGGTTAACTATATACAGCACAAAGGTCTCTGAAACAGCATTTTAATTGGGGACTCCCAAGGCCAAACAGCCTACCCCTGCTCCCAGGGATTATTGAGCAGTAATTGGTTAACGACATACAGCACAGAGGTCTCTGAAACAGCTTTTTAATTGGGGACTCCCGAAGCCACACTGTCTGTCCACTGCTCCCAGGGATTATTGAGCAGTAAATGGTTAACTATATACAGCACAGAGGACTCTGAAGCAGCTTTTTAATTGTGGGTTCCCGGACCACACTGCCTGTCCCCTGCTCCCAGGGTTTATTGAGCAGTAAATGGTTAACTTTATACAGGCACAGAGGTCTCTGAAACAGCTTTTTAATTGGGGGCTCCCGAGTCCACACTGCCTGTCCCCTACTCCCAGGGATTATTGAGCAGTAAATGGTTAACTATACAGCACAGAGTATCTGAAACACCTTTTTAACTGGGAGCTCCCGAGGCCTCATTGCCTGACCCCTGCTCCCAGGGATTATTGAGCAGTAAATGGTTAAATACGTACAGCACAGAGGTCTCTGAAACAGCCATTTAATTGCGGGCTCTTGAAGCCACACTGCCTTTCCCCTGCTGCCAGGGATTATTGGGAAGTAAATGGTTAACTGTATACAGCACAGAGGTCTCCCAAACAGCTTTTTCATTGGGTGCTGCGAGGCCACACTGCCTGTCCCCTGCTCCCAGGGATTATTGAGCAGTAAATGGTTAACTATATACAGCACAGACGTCTCTGAAACAGCTTTTTAATTGGGGGCTCCCGGACCACACTGCCTGTCCCCTGCTCCCAGGAATTATTGAGCAGTAAATGGTTAACTATATACAGCACAGAGTATCTGAAACAGCTTTTTAATTGGGGGCTCCCGAGGCCACACTGCCTGTCCCCTGCTCCCAGGGATTATTGAGAAGTAAATGGTTAATTACATACAGCACAGAGTTCTCTGAAACATCTTTTTAATTGATGACTCCCAAGGCCAAACTGCCTGTCCCCTGCTCCCAGGGATTATTGAGCAGTAAATGCTTAACTATATACAGCACAGAGGTCTCTGAAACAGCTTTTTAATTGGGGTCTCCCAGACCACACTGCCTGTCCCCTGCTCCCAGGGATTATTGAGAAGTAAATGGTTAATTATGTACAGCACAGAGGTCTCTGAAACATCTTTTTAATTGGGGGCTCACGAGGCCACACTGCCTGTCCCCTGCTCCTCGGGATTATTGAGCAGTAAATGGTTAACTATATTCAGGCACAGAAGTCTCTGAAACAGCTTTTTAATTGGGGGCTCCCGAGGCCACACTGCCTGTCCCCTGCCACCATCGATTATTGAGCAGTAAATGGTTAGCTATATACAGCACAGAGTATCTGAAACACCTTTTTAACTGGGGGCTCCCGAGGCCACACTGCCTGTCCCCTGCTCCCAGGGATTATTGGGATGTAAATCATTAACTACGTACAGCACAGAGGTCTCTGAAACAACTTTTTTACATGGGCTCCCGAGGCCACACTGCCTGACCCCTGCTCCCAGGGATTATTGAGCAGTAAATGGTTAACTATATACAGCACAGAGGCCTCTGAAACAGCTTTTTAATTGGGGGCTCCCGAGGCCACACTGCCTGTCCCCTGCTCCCAGGGATTATTGAGCAGTAAATGGTTAACTCTATACAGCACAGAGGTATCTGAAACACCTTTTTTACTGGGGGCTCCCGAGGCCACACTGCCTATCCCCTGCTCCCAGGGATTATTGAGCAGTAAATGGTTAACTATATACAGCACATAGGTCTCTAAAAGAGCTTTTTAATTGGTGGCTCTCGAGACCACACTGCCTGACCCCTGCTCCCACGGATTATTGAGCAGTAAATGGGTAACTATGTACAGCACAGAGGACTCTGAAACAGCTTTTTAATTGGGGGCTCCCAAGGCCACACTGCCTGTCCCCTGCTCCCAGGGATTATTGAGCAGTAAATGGTTAACTGTATACAGCACAGAGATCTCGGAAACAGCTTTTTAATTGAGGTCTCCCGAGGCCAACCTGCCTGTCCCCTTCTCCCAGGGATTATTGAGAAGTAAATGGATAACTCTGTACAGCACAGAGGTCTCTGAAACAGCTTTTTAATTGGGGTCTCCCAGACCACACTGCCTGTCCCCTGCTCCCAGGGATTATTGAGCAGTAAATGGTTAACTATATACAGGCACAAAGATCTCTGAAACAGCTTTTTAATTGGTGACTCCCAAGGCCAAACTGCCTGTCCCCTGCTCCCAGAGATTATTGAGCAGTAAATGCTTAACTATATACAGCACAGAGGTCTCTGAAACATCTTTTTAATTGGGGTCTCCCAGACCACACTGCCTGTCCCCTGCTCCGAGGGATTATTGAGCAGTAAATGGTTAACTATATACAGCACAGAGGTTTCTGAAACAGCTTTTTAATTGGGGGCTCCCGAGGCCACACTGCCTGTCCCCTGCGCCCAGGGATAATTGAGCAGTAAATGTTTAATTATATACAGCACAGAGGTCTCTGAAACAGCTTCTTAATTGGGAGCTTTCGAGGCCACACTGCCTGTACCCTGCTCCCAGGGATTATTCAGCAGTAAATAGTTAATTATATACAGCACAGAGGTCTCTGAAACAGCTTTTTAATTGGGGGTTCCTGAGGCCACACTGCCTGACCCCTGCTCCCAGGGATTATTGAGCAGTAAATGGTTAACTATATACAGCACAGAGGTCTCTGAAACTGCTTTTTAATTGGGGGCTCCCGGAGCCACACTGCCTGTCCCCTGCTCCCAGGGATTATTGAGCAGTAAATGGTTAACTATATACAGCACAGAGGACTCTGAAACAGCTTGTTAATTGGGGGCTCCCGAGGCCACACTGCCTGTCCCCTGCTCCCAGGGATTATTGAGCAGTAAATGGTTAACTATATACAGCACAGAGGTCTCTGAAACAGCTTTTTAATTGGGGGCTCCCAAGGCCAAACTGCCTGCCCCCTGCTCCGAGGGATTATTGAGCAGTAACTGGTTAACTATATACAGGAACAGAGGTCTCTGAAACAGCTTTTTAATTGGGGGCTCCCGATGCCACACTGCCTGTACCCTGCTCCCAGGGATTATTGAGAAGTAAATGGTTAATTATATACAGCACAGAGGTCTCTGAAACAGCTTTTTAATTGGGGGCTCCAGAGGCCACACTGCCTGTCCCCTGCTCCGAGGGATTAGTGAGAAGTAAATGGTTAATTATATACAGCACAGAGGTCTCTGAAACAGCTTTTTAATTGGGGGCTCCCAAGGCCTCACTGGCTGTCCACTGCTCCCAGGGATTATTGGGAAGTACACGGTTAACTATATACAGCACAGAGGCCTCTGAAACAGCTTTTTAATTGGGGGCTCCCGAGGCCTCACTGCCTGTCCCCTGCTCCCAGGGATTATTGAGCAATAAATGGTTAACTATATACAGGCACAGAGGTCTCTGAAACAGCTTTTTAATTCTGGGCACCCGAGGCCGAACTGCCTGTCCCCTGCTCCCAGGGATTATTGAGCAGTAAATGGTTAACTATATACAGCACAGAGGTCTCAGAAACCCCTTTTAACTGTGTGCTCCCGAGGCCACGCTCCTGTCCCCTGCTCCCAGGGATTATTGACCAGTAAATGGTTAACTATATACAGCACATAGGTCTCTGAAACAGCTTTTTAATTGGGGGCTCTCGAGACCACACTGCCTGACCCCTGCTCCCACGGATTATTGAGCAGTAAATGGGTAACTATGTTCAGCACAGAGGTCTCTGAAACAGCCTTTTAATTGGGGGCTCCCGAGGCCACACTGCCTGTCCCCTGCTCCCAGGGATTATTGAGAAGTAAATGGTTAACTCTGTACAGCACAGAGGTCTCTGAAACAGCCATTTAATTGAGGGCTCTTGAAGCCACACTGCCTTTCCCCTGCTGCCAGGGATTATTGGGAAGTAAATGGTTAACTTTATACAGCACAGAGGTCTCCCAAACAGCTTTTTCATTGGGTGCTGCGAGGACACACTGCCTTTCCCCTGCTCCAAGGGATTATTGAGCAGTAAATGGTTAACTATATACACGCGCAGTGTTCTCTGACACAGCATTTTAATTGGGGGCTCCCGAGGCCTCACTGCATGTCCCCTGCTCCCAGGGATTATTGAGAAGTAAATGGTTAATTACATACAGCACAGAGTTCTCTGAAACAGCTTTTTAATTGGGGGCCCCCGAGGCCACACTGCCTGTCCCCTGCTCCCAGTGATTATTGAGCAGTAAATGGTTAGCTATATACAGGCACAAAGGTCTCTGAAACAGCTTTTTAATTGGTGGCACCCAAGGCCAAACTGCCTGTCCCCTGCTCCCAGGGATTATTGAGCAGTAAATGCTTAACTATATACAGCACAGAGGTCTCTGAAACAGCTTTTTAATTGGTGTCTCCCAGACCACACTGCCTGTCCCCTGCTCCGAGGGATTATTGAGCAGTAAATGGTTAACTATATACAGGCACAGAGGTCTCTGAAACAACATTTTAATTGGGTGCTCCCGGAGCCACACTGCCTGTCCCCTGCTCCCAGGGATTATTGAGAAGTAAATGGATAACTCTGTACAGCACAGACGTCTCTGAAACAGCTTTTTAATTGGGGTCTCCAAGACCACAATGCCTGTCCCCTGCTCCGAGGGATTATTGAGCAGTAAATGGTTAACCATATACAGCACAGAGGTCTCTGAAACAGCTTTTTAATTGGGGGCTCCCAAGGCCTCACTGGCTGTCCCCTGCTCCCAGGGATTATTGAGCAGTAAATGGTTAACTATATACACGCGCAGTGTTCTCTGACACAGCATTTTAATTGGGGGCTCCCGGACCACACTGCCTGTCCCCTGCTCCCAGGGATTATTGAGCAGTAAATGGTTAACTATATAAGCACAGAGGTCTCTGAAACAGCTTTTTAATTGGGGGCTCCCGAGGCCACACTGCCTGTTCCCTGCTCCGAGGGATTATTGAGAAGTAAATGGTTAATTACATACAGCACAGAGTTCTCTGAAACAGCTTTTTAATTGGGGCCCCCCGAGGCCACACTGCCTGTCCCCTGCTCCTAGGGATTATTGAGCAGTAAATGGTTAACTATATAAGCACAGAGGTCTCTGAAACAGCTTTTTAATTGGGGGCTCCCGAGTCCACACTGCCTGTCCCCTGCTCCCAGGGATTATTGAGCAGTAAATGGTTAACTATATACAGCACAGATGTCTCTGAAACAGCTTTTTAATTGGGGGCTCCCGAGGCCACACTGCCTGACCCCTGTTCCCAGGGATTATTGAGCAGTAAATGGTTAACTATATACAGGCACAAAGGTCACTGAAACAGCTTTTTAATTGGTGACACCCAAGGCCAAACTGCCTGTCCCCTGCTCCCAGGGATTATTGAGCAGTAAATGCTTAACTAGATACAGCACAGAGGTCTCTGAAACAGCTTTTTAATTGGGGTCTCCCAGACCACACTGCCTGTCCCCTGCTCCGACGGATTATTGAGCAGTAAATGGTTAACTATATACAGCACAGAGGTCTCTGAAACAGCTTTTTAATTGGGGGCTCCCAAGGCCTCACTGGCTGTCCCCTGCTCCCAGGGATTATTGGGAAGTACACGGTTAACTATATACAGCATAGAGGCCTCTGAAACAGCTTTTTAATTGGGGGCTCCCGAGGCCACCCTGCCTGTCCCCTGCTCCCAGGGCTTATTGAGCAGTAAATGGTTAACGATATACAGCACAGAGGTCTCTGAAACCCCTTTTTAACTGTGTGCTCCCGAGGCCAACCTGCCTGTCCCCTGCTCGCAGGGATTATTGAGAAGTAAATGGATAACTCTGTACAGCACAGAGGTCTCTGAAACAGCTTTTTAAATGCGTGCTCCTGGACCACACTGCTTATCCCTTGCTCCCAGGGATTATTGAGCAGTAAATGGTTAACTATATACAGGCGCAGAGGTCACTGAAACAGCTTTTTAATTGGGGGCTCCCGAGGACACGCTGCCTGTCCCCTGCTTCCAGGGATTATTGAGCAGTAATTGGTTAACTATATACAGGCACAAATGTCTCTGAAACAGCTTTTTAATTGGGGACTCCCAAGGCCAAACAGCCTACCCCTGCTCCCAGGGATTATTGAGCAGTAATTGGTTAACTATATACAGCACAGAGGCCACTGAAACAGTTTTTTTAATTGGCGGCTCCCGAGGCCACACTGCCTGTCCCCTGCTCCCAGGGATTAGTGAGAAGTAAATGGTTAATTATATACAGCACAGAGGTCTCTGAAACAGCTTTTTAATTGGGAGCTCCCAAGGCCTCACTGGCTGTCCCCTGCTCCCAGGGATTATTGGGAAGTACACGGTTAACTATATACAGCATAGAGGCCTCTGAAACAGCTTTTTAATTGGGGGCTCCCGAGGCCACCCTGCCTGTCCCCTGCTCCCAGGGATTATTGAGCAGTAAATGGTTAACTATATACAGCACAGAGGTCTCTGAAACTCCTTTTTAACTGTGTGCTCCCGAGACCACGCTGCCTGTCCCCTGCTCCCAGGGATTATTGAGCAGTAAATGGTTAACTATATCCAGGCACAGAGGTCTCTGAAACAGCATTTTAATTGGGGGCTACCGAGGCCACACTGCCTGTCCCCTGCTCCCAGGGATTATTGAGCAGTAAATGGGTAACTATGTACAGCACAGAGGTCTCTGAAACAGCCTTTTTAATTGGGGGCTCCCGAGGCCACACTGCCTGTCCCCTGCTCCCAGGGATTATTGAGCAGTAAATGGTTAACTGTATACAGCACAGAGATCTCGGAAACAGCTTTTTAATTGAGGGCTGCCGAGGCCAACCTGCCTGTCCCCTGCTCGCAGGGATTATTGAGAAGTAAATGGATAACTCTGTACAGCACAGAGGTCTCTGAAACAGCTTTTTAATTGGGAGCTCCCGAGGCCAACCTGCCTGTCCCCTGCTCCCAGGGATTATTGAGCAGTAAATGGTTAACTATATACAGCACAGAGGTCTCTGAAACAGCTTTTTAATTGGGGGCTCCCGGGCCACACTGCCTGTCCCCTGCTCCGACGGATTATTGAGCAGTAAATGGTTAACTATATACAGCACAGAGGTCTCTGAAACAGCTTTTTAATTGGGGGCACCCGAGGCTACACTGCCTGTCCCTGCTCCCAGGGATTATTGAGCAGTAAATGGTTAACGATATACTGCACAGAGGTCACTGAAACAGCTTTTTAATTGGGGGCGCCTGAGGCCACGCTGCCTGTACCCTGCTCCCAGGGATTATTGAGTAGTAAATGGTTAACTCTATACAGGCACAGAGGTCTCTGAAACAGCTTTTTAATTGGGGGCTCCCGGACCTCACTGCCTGTCTCTGCTCCCAGGGATAATTGAGCAGTAAATGGTTAACTATATACAGCACAGAGTATCTGAAACAGCTTTTTAATTGGTGACTCACAAGGCCAAACTGCCTGTCCCCTGCTCCCAGGGATTATTGAGCAGGAAATGGTTAACTATATAATGCACAGTGGCCTCTGAAACAGCTTTTTAATTGGGGGCTCCCCAGGCCACACTGCCTGTCCCCTGCTCCCAGGGATTGTTGAGCAGTAAATGGTTAACTATATACAGCTCAGAGGTCACTGATTCAGCTTTTTAATTGGGGGCTCCCAGAGCCACACTGCCTGTCCCCTGCTCCGAAGGATTATTGAGCAGTAAATGGTTAACTATAAAATGCACAGAGGCCTCTGAAACAGCTTTTTAATTGGGGGCTCCCAAGGCCACACTGCCTGTCCCCTGCTCCCAGGGATTATTGAGCAGTAAATGGTTAACTGTATACAGCACAGAGATCTCGGAAACAGCTTTTTAATTGGGGGATCCCGAGGCCAACCTGCCTGCCCCCTTCTCCCAGGGATTATTGAGAAGTAAGTGGATAACTCTGTACAGTACAGAGGTCTCTGAAACAGCTTTTTAATTGGGGGCTCCCGGAGCCACACTGCCTGTCCCCTGCTCCGAAGGATTAATGAGCTGTAAATGGTTAACTATATACAGCAAAGATGTCTCTGAAACAGCTTTTTAAATGGGTGCTCCCGGACCACACTGCCTGTCCCTTGCTCCCAGGGATTATTGAGCAGTAAATGGTTAACTATATACATCACAGAGGTCTCTAAAACAGCTTTTTAATTGGGGGGCTCCCGAGGCAAACCTGCCTGCCCCCTTCTCCCAGGGATTATTGAGAAGTAAATGGATAACTCTGTACAGTACAGAGGTATCAGAAACAGCTTTTTAATTGGGAGCACCCGAGACTACACTGCCTGTCCCCTGCTCCGAAGGATTAATGAGCAGTAAATGGTTAACCATATACAGCAAAGAGGTCTCTGAAACAGCTTTTTAAATGGGGGCTCCCGAGGCCACACTGCCTGTGCCCTGCTCCCAGGGATTATTGAGAAGTAAATGGTTAACTATATACAGCACAGAGGTCTCTGAAACAGCTTTTTAATTGGGGGCTCCCGAGGCCACACTGCCTGTGCCCTGCTCGCAGGGATTATTGAGAAGTAAATGGTTAACTATAAACAGGCGCAGAGGTCACTGAAACAGCTTTTTAATTGGAGGCTCCCGAGGCCACGCTGCCTGTCCCCTGCTCCCAGGGATTATTGAGCAGTAAATGGTTAACTATATACAGGCACAGAGGTCTCTGAAACAGCTTTTTAATTGGGGGCTCCCGTAACCACACTGCCTGTCCCTTGCTCCCAGAGATTATTGAGCAGTCAATGGTTAACTATATACAGCACAGAGGTCTCTGAAACAGCTTTTTAATTGGGGGCTCCCGGAGCCACACTGCCTGTCCCCTGCTCCCAGGGATTATTGAGCAGTAAATGGTGAACTACATACAGCACAGAGGTCTCTGAAACAGCTTTTTAATTGGGAGCTCCCGGACCACACTGCCTGTCCCCTGCTCAGAGGGATTATTGAGGAGTAAATGGTTAATTATATACAGCACAGAAGTCTCTGAAACAGCCTTTTAATTGGGGCTCCCGAGGCCACACTGCCTGTCCCCTCCTCCCAGAGATTATTGAGCAGTAAATGGTTAACTATGTACAGGCACAGATGTCTCTGAAACAGCTTTTTAATTGGGGGCTCCCGAGGCCACACTGCCTGCACCCTGCTCCCAGGGATTATTGAGCAGTAAATGGTTAACTATATACAGCACAGAGGTCTCTGAAACACCTTTTTAACTGGGGGCTCCCGAGGCCACACTGCCTGTCCCCTGCTCCCAGGGATTATTGAGCAGTAAATGGTTAACTATATACAGCACAGAGTATCTGAAACAGCTTTTTAATTGGGGGCTCCCGAGGCCACACTGCCTGTCCCCTGCTCCCAGGGATTATTGAGCAGTAAATGGTTAACTATATACAGCACAGAGTATCTGAAACAGCTTTTTAATTGGGGGCCCCTGAGGCCAAACTGCCTGTCCCCTGCTCCCAGGGATTATTGAGCAGTAAATGGTTAACTATATACAGGCACAAAGGTCTCTGAAACAGCTTTTTAATTGGTGACTCATAAGGCCAAACTGCCTGTCCCCTGCTCCCCGGGATTATTGAGCAGTAAATGGTTAACTATATAATGCACAGTGGCCTCTGAAACAGCTTTTTAATTGGGGGCTCCCCAGGCCACACTGCCTGTCCCCTGCTCCCAGGGATTGTTGAGCAGTAAATGGTTAACTATATACAGCACAGAGGTCACTGATTCAGCTTTTTAATTGGGGGCTCCCAGAGCCACACTGCCTGTCCCATGCTCCGAAGGATTATTGAGCAGTAAATGGTTAACTACAAAATGCACAGAGGCCTCTGAAACAGCTTTTTAATTGGGGGCTCCCAAGGCCACACTGCCTGTCCCCTGCTCCCAGGGATTATTGAGCAGTAAATGGTTAACTGTATACAGCACAGAGATCTCGGAAACAGCTTTTTAATTGGGGGATCCCGAGGCCAACCTGCCTGCCCCCTTCTCCCAGGGATTATTGAGAAGTAAATGGATAACTCTGTACAGTACAGAGGTCTCTGAAACAGCTTTTTAATTGGGAGCACCCGAGGCTACACTGCCTGTCCCCTGCTCCGAAGGATTAATGAGCAGTAAATGGTTAACTATATACAGCAAAGAGGTCTCTGAAACAGCTTTTTAAATGGGTGCTCCCGGACCACACTGCCTGTCCCTTGCTCCCAGGGATTATTGAGCAGTAAATGGTTAACTATATACAGCACAGAGGTCTCTGAAACAGCTTTTAATTTGGGGGCTCCCGAGGCCACACTGCCTGTGCCCTGCTCCCAGGGATTATTGAGAAGTAAATGGTTAACTATATACAGGCACAGAGGTCACTGAAACAGCTTTTTAATTGGAGGCACCCGAGGCCACGCTGCCTGTCCCCTGCTCTCAGGGATTATTGAGCAGTAAATGGTTAACTATATACAGGCACAGAGGTCTCTGAAACAGATTTTTAATTGCGGGCTCCCATAACCACACTGCCTGTCCCCTGCTCCCAGGGATTATTGAGCAGTAAATGGTTAACTATATACAGCACAGAGGTCTCTGAAACAGCTTTTTAATTGGGAGCTCCCGGACCACACTGTCTGTCCCCTGCTCAGAGGGATTATTGAGCAGTAAATGGTTAATTATATACAGCACAGAAGTCTCTGAAACAGCCTTTTAATTGGGGCTCCCGAGGCCACACTGCCTGTCCCCTCCTCCCAGGGATTATTGAGCAGTAAATGGTTAACTATATACAGGCACAGATGTCTCTGAAACAGCTTTTTAATTGGGGGCTCCCGAGGCCTCACTGCCTGTCCGCTGCTCCCAGGGATTATTGAGCAGTAAATGGTTAACTATATACAGCACAGAGGTCTCTGAAACACCTTTTTAACTGGGGGCTCCCGAGGCCACACTGCCTGTCCCCTGCTCCCAGGGATTATTGAGCAGTAAATGGTTAACTATATACAGCACAGAGTATCTGAAACAGCTTTTTAATTGGGGGCTCCCGAGGCCACACTGCCTGTCCCCTGCTCCCAGGGATTATTGAGCAGTAAATGGTTAACTATATACAGCACAGAGTATCTGAAACAGCTTCTTAATTGGGGGCCCCTGAGGCCAAACTGCCTGTCCTCTGCTCCCAGGGACTATTGAGCAGTAAATGGTTAACTATACAATGCACAGTGGCCTCTGAAACAGCTTTTTAATTGGAGGCTCCCCAGGCCACACTGCCTGTCCCCTGCTCCCAGGGATTGTTGAGCAGTAAATGGTTAACTATATACTGCACAGAGGTCACTGATTCAGCTTTTTAATTGGGGGCTCCCGAGGCCACACTGCCTGACCCCTGCTCCCAGGGATTATTGAGCAGTAAATGGTTAGCTATATACAGCACAGAGGTCACTGAAACAGCTTTTTAACTGGGGGCTCCCGAGGCCACACTGCCTGACCCCTGCTCCCAGGGATTATTGAGCAGTAAATGGTTAACTCTGTACAGCACAGAGGTCTCGGAAACAGTTTTTTAATTGGGGGCACCCGAGGCTACACTGCCTGTCCCCTGCTCCGAAGGATTATTGAGCAGTAAATGGTTAACTATATACAGGCGCAGAAGTCTCTGAAACAGCTTTTTAAATGGGTGCTCCCGGACCACACTGCCTGTCCCTTTCTCCCAGGGATTATTGAGCAGTAAATGGTTAACTATATACAGGCGCAGAGGTCACTGAAACAGCTTTTTAATTGGGAGCTCCCGAGGCCACACTGCCTGACCCTTGCTCTCAGGGATTATTGAGCAGTAAATGGTTAACTATATACAGGCACAGATGTCTCTGAAACAGCTTTTTAATTGGGGGCTCCCGAGGCCACACTGCCTGTCCCCTGCTCCCAGGGATTATTGAGCAGTAAATGGTTAACTATATACAGCACAGAGGTCTCTGAAACAGCCTTTTAATTGGGGGCTCCCTTGGCCACACTGCCTGTCCCCTGCTCCAAGGGATTATTGAGCAGTAAATGGTTAACTCTATACAGGCACAGAGGTCTCCGAAACAGCTTTTTAATTGGGGGCTCCCGTGGCCACACTGCCTGACCCCTGTTCCCAGGGATTGCTGAGCAGTAAATGGTTAACTCTATACAGGCACAGAGATGTCTGAAACAGCTTTTTAATTGGGGGCTCCCGAGGCCAACCTGCCTGTCCCTTCTCCCAGGGATTATTGAGCAGTAAATGGTTAACTGTATAGAGGCGCAGAGATCACTGAAACAGCTTTTTAATTGGGGCTCCCAGACCACACTGCCTGTCCCCTGCTCCCAGGAATTATTGAGAAGTAAATGGTTAATTATATACAGCACAGAGGTCTCTGAAACAGCTTTTTAATTGGGGTCTCCCAAGGCCTCACTGGCTGTCCCCGGCTGCCAGGGGTTATTGAGAAGTAAATGGTTAACTATATACAGGCACAGAGGTCTCTGAAACAGCTTTTTAATTGGGAGCTCCCGAGGCCACACTGCCTGTCCCCTGCTCCCAGGGATTATTGGGAAGTACACGGTTAACTATATACAGCACAGAGGTCTCTGAAACAGCTTTTTAATTGGGGACTCCCGGAGCCACACTGCCTGTCCCCTGCTCCCACGAATTATTGAGCAATAATTGGTTAACTATATACAGCACAGAGGCCTCTGAAACAGTTTTTTTAATTGGGGGCTCCCGAAGCCACACTGCCTGTCCCCTGCTCCCAGGGATTATTGAGCAGTAAATGGTTAACTATATACAGCACAGAGGTCTCTGAAACACCTTTTTAACTGGGGGTCCCGAGGCCACACTGCCTGTCCCCTGCTCCCAGGGATTATTGAGCAGTAAATGGTTAACTATATACTGCATATATGTCTCTGAAACATCTTTTTAATTGGAGGCTCTCGAGACCACACTGCCTGTCCCCTGCAACCAGGGATTATTGAGCAGTAAATGGTGAACTATATACAGCACAGAGTATCTGAAACAGCTTTTTAATTGGGGGCTCCCGGAGCCACACAGCCTGTCCGCTGCTCCCAGGGATTATTGAGCAGTAAATGGTTAACTATGTACAGCACAGAAGTCTCTGAAACGGCCTTATAATTGGGGCTCGCGAGGCCACACTGCCTGTCCCCTGCTCCAAGGGATAATTGAGCAGTAAATGGTTAACTCTATACAGGCACAGAGGTCTCTGAAACAGCTTTTTAATTGGGGGCTCCCGAGGCCACACTGCCTGACCCCTGTTCCCAGGGATTGCTGAGCAGTAAATGGTTAACTCTATACAGGCACAGAGATGTCTGAAACAGCTTTTTAATTGGGGGCTCCCGAGGCCACACTGCCTGTCCCCTGCTCAGAGGGATTATTGAGCAGTAAATTGTTAACTATATACAGCACAGAGGTCTCTGAAACACCTTTTTAACTGGGGGCTCCCGAGGCCACACTGCCTGTCCCCTGCTCCCAGGGATTATTGAGCAGTAAATGGTTAACTATATACAGGCACAGAGGTCTCTGAAACAGCTTTTTAATTGGGAGCTCCCGAGGCCACACTGCCTGTCCCCTGCTCCCAGGGATTATTGGGAAGTACACGGTTCACTATATACAGCATAGAGGTGTCTGAAACAGCTTTTTAATTCGGGGCTCCCGAGGCCAAACTGCCTGTCCCCTGCTCCCAGGGATTATTGAGCCGTAATTGGTTAACTATATACAGCACAGAGGCCTCTGAAACAGTTTTTTTAAATGGGTGCTCCCGGACCACACTGCCTGTCCCTTGCTCCCAGGGATTATTGAGCAGTAAATGGTTAACTATATACAGGCGCAGAGGTCACTGAAACAGCTTATTAATTGGGAGCTCCCGAGGCCACACTGCCTGACCCTTGCTCTCAGGGATTATTGAGCAGTAAATGGTTAACTATATACAGGCACAGATGTCTCTGAAACAGCTTTTTAATTGGGGGCTCCCGAGGCCACACTGCCTGTCCCCTGCTCCCAGGGATTATTGAGCAGTAAATGGTTAACTATATACAGCACAGTGGTCTCTGAAACAACCTTTTAATTGGGGGCTCCCGAGGCCACACTGCCTGTCCCCTGCTCCCAGGGATTATTGAGCAGTAAATGGTTAACTATGTACAGCACAGAAGTCTCTGAAACGGCCTTTTAATTGGGGCTCCCGAGGCCACACTGCCTGTCCCCTGCTCCAAGGGATTATTGAGCAGTAAATGGTTAACTGTATACAGCACAGAGGCCTCTGAAACAGGTTTTTTAATTGGGGGCTCCCGAGGCCACACTGCCTGTCCCCTGCTCCCAGGGATTATTGAGCGGTAAATGATTAACTATATACAGCACAGAGGTCTCTGAAACAGCTTTTTAATTGGGAGCTGCCGGACCACACTGCCTGTCCCCTGCTCAGAGGCATTATTGAGCAGTAAATGGTTAACTATATACAGCACAGAGTATCTGAAACACCTTTTTAACTGGGGGCTCCCGAGGCCACACTGCCTGTCCGTTGCTCCCAGGGATTATTGAGCAGTAAATGGTTAACTATATACAGCACAGATTATCTGAAACACCTTTTTAACTGGGGACTCCCGAGGCCACACTGCCTGTCCCCTGCTCGCAGGGATTATTGAGCGGTAAATGGTTAACTATATACAGCAGAGAGCATCTGAAACAGCTTTTTAATTGGGGGCCCCCGATCCAAACTGCCTGTCCCCTGCTCCCAGGGATTGTTGAGCAGTAAATGGTTAAGTATATGCAGGACAGAGGCCTCTGAAGCAGCTTTTTAATTGGGGGCTCCCAAGGCTACACCGCCTGTCCCCTGCTCCCAGGGATTATTGAGCAGTAATTGGTTAACTATATACAGCACAGAGGCCTCTGAGACAGTTTTTTTAAATGGGGGCTCCCGAAGCCACACTATCTGTCCCCTGCTCCCAGGGATTATTGAGCAGTAAATGATTAACTATATACAGCACAGAGGTCTCTGAAACAGCTTTTTAATTGGGAGCTCCCGGACCACACTGCCTGTCCCCTGCTCAGAGGCATTATTGAGCAGTAAATGGTTAAGTATATGCAGGACAGAGGCCTCTGAAGCAGCTTTTTAATTGGGGGCTCCCAAGGCTACACCGCCTGTCCCCTGCTCCCAGGGATTATTGAGCAGTAAATGGTTAACTGTATACAGCACAGAGGTCTCTGAAACAGTTTTTTAATTGGGGGCGCCTGAGGCCACACTGCCTGTAAACTGCTCCGAAGGATTATTGAGCAGTAAATGGTTAACTATATACAGGCGCAGAGGTCACTGAAACAGCTTTTTAAATGGGTGCTCCCGGACCACACTGCCTGTCCCTTGCTCCCAGAGATTATTGAGCAGTAAATGGTTAACTTTATACAGGCGCAGAGGTCACTGAAACAGCTTTTTAATTGGGGGCTCCCGAGGCCACACTGCCTGACCCTTGCTCTCAGGGATTATTGAGCAGTAAATGGTTAACTATATACAGGCACAGAGGTCTCTGAAACAGCTTTTTAATTGGGGGCTCCCGAGGCCACACTGCCGGTCCCCTGTTCCCAGGGATTATTGAGCTGTAAATAGTTAACTATATACAGCACAGAAGTCTCTGAAACAGCCTTTTCATTGGGGCTCCGAGGCCACACTGCCTGTTCCCTGCTCCAAGGGATTATTGAGCAGTAAATGGTTAACTCTATACAGGCACAGAGGTCTCTGAAACAGCTTTTTAATTGGGGGCTCCCGAGGCCACACTGCCTGACCCCTGTTCCCAGGGATTGCTGAGCAGTAAATGGTTAACTCTATACAGGCACAGAGATGTCTGAAACAGCTTTTTAATTGGTGGCTCCCGAGGCCAACCTGCCTTTCTTTTCTCCCAGGGTTTATTGAGAAGTAAATGGTCAACTACATAAAGCACAGAGGACTCTGAAACAGCTTTTTAATTGAGGGCTCCCGGACCACACTGCCTGTCCCCTGCTCCCAGGGATTATTGAGAAGTAAATGGTTAATTATATACAGCACAGAGGTCTCTGAAACAGCTTTTTAATTGGGGGCTCGCAAGGCCACACTGCCTGTCCCCTGCTCCCAGGGATTATTGGGAAGTACACGGTTAACTATATACAGCATAGAGGTCTCTGAAACAGCTTTTTAATTGGGGACTCCCGAAGCCACACTGTCTGTCCCCTGCTCCCAGGGATTATTGAGCAGTACATGATTAACTATATACAGCACAGAGGTCCCTGAAACAGCTTTTTAATTGGGCGCTCCCGGTCCACACTGCCTGTCCCCTGCTCAGAGGGATTATTGAGCAGGAAATGGTTAACTTTATACAGCACAGAGTATCTGAAACACCTTTTTAACTTGGGGCTCCCGAGGCCACACTGCCTGTCCCCTGCTCCCAGGGTTTATTGAGCAGTAAATGGTTAACTGTATACAGCACAGAGTATCTGGAACACCTTTTTAATTGGGGGCTCCCGAGGCCACACTGCCTGTCCCCTGCTCCCAGGGATTATTGAGCAGTAAATGGTTAACTATATACAGCACAGAGGTCTCTGAAACAGCTTTTTAATTGGGGGCTCCCGAGGCCACACTGCCTGCCCCCTGCTCCCAGGGATTATTGAGCAGTAAATGGTTAACTATATACAGCACAGAGGTCTCTGAAACAGCTTTTTAATTGGGGGCTCCTGAGGCCACACTGCCTGTTCCCTGCTCCCAGGGATTATTGATAATTAAATGGTTAACCATATACAGCACAGAGGTCTCTGAATCAGCTTTTTAATTGGGGTTCTCGAGGCCACACTGCGTGACCACTGCTCCCAGGGATTATTGAGCAGTAAATGGTTAAATACCTACAGCACAGAGGTCTCTGAAACAGCTTTTTAATTGGGGGCTCACGGACCACACTGCCTGTCCCCTGCTCCCAGGCATTATTGAGAAGCAAATGGTTAACTATATACAGCACAGAGGTCTCTGAAACAGCTTTTTAATTGGGGGCTCCCGAGGCCACACTGCCTGTTCCCTGCTCCCAGGGATTATTGAGCAGTAAATGTTTAACTATATACAGCACAGAGGTCTCTGACACAGCATTTTAATTGGGGTCTCCCGGACCACACTGCCTGACCCCTGCTCCCAGGGATTATTGAGCAGTAAATGGTTAGCTATATACAGCACACAGGTCTCTGAAACAGCTTTTTAATTGGGGGCTCCCGAGGCCACCCTGCCTGCCCCCTGCTCCCAGGGATTATTGAGCAGTAAATGGTTAACCATATACAGCAAAGACGTCTCTGAAACAGCTTTTTAATTGGGGGCTCACGGACCACACTGCCTGTCCCCTGCTCCAAGGGACTATTGAGAAGTAAATGGATAACTATATACAGCACAGAAGTCTCTGAAACAGCTTTTTAATTGGGGGCTTCCGAGGCCACACTGCCTGCTCCCAGCTCCCAGGGATTATTGAGAAGTAAATGGTTAATTATATACTGCACAGAGGTCTCTGAAACAGCTTTTTAATTGTGGGCTCCCGGACCACACTGCCTGTCCCCTGCTCCCAGGGTTTATTGAGCAGTAAATGGTTAACTATATACAGGCACAGAGGTCTCTGAAACAGCTTTTTAATTGGGGCTCCCGAGGCCACACTGCCTGACCCCTGCTCCCAGGGATTATTGAGCAGTAAATGGTTAACCATATACAGCAAAGACGTCTCTGAAACAGCTTTTTAATTTGGGGCTCACGGACCACACTGCCTGTCCCCTGCTCCCAGGGATTATTGAGAAGCAAATGGTTAACTATATACAGCACAGAGGTCTCTGAAACAGCTTTTTAATTGCGGGCTCCCGAGGCCACACTGCCTGACCCCTGCTCCCAGGGATTATTGAGCAGTAAATGGTTAACTATATACTGCACAGAGGTCTCTGAAACAGTTTTTTAATTGGGGGCTCCCGAGGCCTCACTGCCTATTCCCTGCTCTCAGGGATTATTGAGCAGTAAATGGTTAACTATATACAGCACAGAGGTCTCTGACACAGCATTTTAATTGGGGGTCTCCCGGACCACACTGCCTGACCCCTGCTCCCAGGGATTATTGAGCAGTAAATGGTTAGCTATATGCAGCACACAGGTCTCTGAAACAGCTTTTTAATTGGGGGCTCCCGAGGCCACCCTGCCTGCCCCCTGCTCCCAGGGATTACTGAGCAGTAAATGGTTAACCATATACAGCAAAGACGTCTCTGAAACAGCTTTTTAATTGGGGGCTCACGGACCACACTGCCTGTCCCCTGCTCCAAGGGACTATTGAGAAGTAAATGGTTAACTATATACAGCACAGAGGTCTCTGAAACAGCTTTTTAATTGGGGGCTTCCGAGGCCACACTGCCTGCTCCCTGCTCCCAGGGATTATTGAGAAGTAAATGGTTAATTATATACTGCACAGAGGTCTCTGAAACAGCTTTTTAATTGTGGGCTCCCGGACCACACTGCCTGTCCCCTGCTCCCAGGGTTTATTGAGCAGTAAATGGTTAACTATATACAGGCATAGAGGTCTCTGAAACAGCTTTTTAATTGGGGGCTCCCGAGTCCACACTGCCTATCCCCTACTCACAGGGATTATTGAGCAGTAAATGGTTAACTATATACAGCACAGAGTATCTGAAACACCTTTTTAACTGGGGGCTCCCGAGGCCACACTGCCTGACCCCTGCTCCCAGGGATTATTGAGCAGTCAATGGTTAAATACGTACAGCACAGAGGTCTCTGAAACAGCCATTTAATTGGGGGCTCCTGAGGCCACACTGCCTTTTCCCTGCTGCCAGGGATTATTGGGAAGTAAATGGTTAACTGTATACAGCACAGACGTCTCCCAAACAACTTTTTCATTGGGTGCTGAGAGGCCACACTGCCTGTCCCCTGCTCCAAGGGATTATTGAGCAGTAAATGGTTAACTATATACAGCACAGAGTATCTGAAACAGCTTTTTAATTGGGGGCTCCCGAGGCCACACTGCCTGTCCCCTGCTCCCAGGGATTATTGAGCAGTAAATGTTTAACCCTGTACAGCACAAAGGTCTCCCAAACAGCTTTTTCATTGGGGGCTCCCGAGGCCACACTGCCTGTCCCCTGCTCCCAGGGATTATTGAGCAGTAAATGGTTAACTATATACTGGTGCAGTGGTCTCTGACACGGCATTTTAACTGGTGGGCCCTTGACCACACTGCCTGTCCCCTGCTCCCAGGGATTATTGAGCAGTAAATGGTTAAATATATACAGCACAGAGGTCTCTGAAACAGCTTTTCAATTGGGGGTTCCCGAGGCCACACTGCGTGACCACTGCTCCCAGGGATTATTGAGCAGTAAATGGTTAAATACGTACAGCACAGAGGTCTCTGAAACAGCTTTTTAATTGGGGGCTCCTGAGGCCACACTGCCTGTTCCCTGCTCCCAGGGATTATTGAGCAGTAAATGGTTAACTATATACAGCACAGAGGTCTCTGAAACAGCTTTTTAATTGGAGGCTCCCGAGGCCACACTGCCTGCCCCCTGCTCCCAGGGATTATTGAGCAGTAAATGGTTAACTATATACAGCACAGAGGTCTCTGAAACAGCTTTTTAATTGGGGGCTCCTGAGGCCACACTGCCTGTTCCCTGCTCCCAGGGATTATTGATAATTAAATGGTTAACCATATACAGCACAGAGGTCTCTGAATCAGCTTTTTAATTGGGGTTCTCGAGGCCACACTGCGTGACCACTGCTCCCAGGGATTATTGAGCAGTAAATGGTTAAATACGTACAGCACAGAGGTCTCTGAAACAGCTTTTTAATTGGGGGCTCACGGACCACACTGCCTGTCCCCTGCTCCCAGGGATTATTGAGCAGTAAATAGTTAACTATATACAGGCACAGAGGTCTCTGAAACAGCTTTTTAATTGGCGGCTCCCGAGGCCACACAGCCTGTCCCCTGCTCCCAGGGATTATTGAGCAGTAAATGGTTAACTATATACAGCAAAGAGGTCTCTGACACAGCATTTTAATTGGGGTCTCCCGGACCACACTGCCTGACCCCTGCTCCCAGGGATTATTGAGCAGTAAATGGTTAAATATATACAGCACAGAGGTCTCTGAAACAGCTTTTTAATTGGGCCCTCCCGAGGCCACCCTGCCTGCCCCCTGCTCCCAGGGATTATTGAGCAGTAAATGGTTAACTATATACAGCACAGAGTATCTGAAACAGCTTTTTAATTTGGGGCTCACGGACCACACTGCCTGTCCCCTGCTCCCAGGGATTATTGAGCAGTAAATGTTTAACTATATACAGCACAGAGGTCTCTGAAACAGCTTTTTAATTGGGGGCTCCCGAGGCCACACTGCCTGTACCCTGCTCCCAGGGTTTATTGAGCAGTAAATGTTTAACTATATACAGCACAGAGGTCTCTGACACAGCATTTTAATTGGGGGCTCCCGAGGCCACACTGCCTGTACCCTGCTCCCAGGGTTTATTGAGCAGTAAATGTTTAACTATATACAGCACAGAGGTCTCTGAAACAGCTTTTTAATTGGGGGCTCCCGAGGCCACACTGCCTGTTCCCTGCTCCCAGGGATTATTGAGCAGTAAATGTTTAACTATATACAGCACAGAGGTCTCTGACACAGCATTTTAATTGGGGGCTCCCGAGGCCACACTGCCTGTACCCTGCTCCCAGGGATTATTGAGCAGTAAATGGTTAGCTATATACAGCACACAGGTCTCTGAAACAGCTTTTTAATTGGGGGCTCCCGAGGCCACCCTGCCTGCCCCCTGCTCCCAGGGATTATTGAGCAGTAAATGGTTAACCATATACAGCAAAGACGTCTCTGAAACAGCTTTTTAATTGGGGGCTCACGGACCACACTGCCTGTCCCCTGCTCCAAGGGACTATTGAGAAGTAAATGGTTAACTATATACAGCACAGAAGTCTCTGAAACAGCTTTTTAATTGGGGGCTTCCGAGGCCACACTGCCTGCTCCCTGCTCCCAGGGATTATTGAGAAGTAAATGGTTAATTATATACTGCACAGAGGTCTCTGAAACAGCTTTTTAATTGTGGGCTCCCGGACCACACTGCCTGTCCCCTGCTCCAAGGGATTATTGAGCAGTAAATGGTTAACTCTATACAGGCACAGAGGTCTCTGAAACAGCTTTTTAATTGGGGGCTCCCGAGGCCACACTGCCTGACCCCTGTTCCCTGGGATTGCTGAGCAGTAAATGGTTAACTCTATACAGGCACAGAGATGTCTGAAACAGCTTTTTAATTGGGGGCTCCCGAGGCCACACTGCCTGCTCCCAGCTCCCAGGGATTATTGAGAAGTAAATGGTTAATTATATACTGCACAGAGGTCTCTGAAACAGCTTTTTAATTGTGGGCTCCCGGACCACACTGCCTGTCCCCTGCTCCCAGGGTTTATTGAGCAGTAAATGGTTAACTATATACAGGCACAGAGGTCTCTGAAACAGCTTTTTAATTGGGGGCTCCCGAGGCCACACTGCCTGACCCCTGCTCCCAGGGATTATTGAGCAGTAAATGGTTAACCATATACAGCAAAGACGTCTCTGAAACAGCTTTTTAATTTGGGGCTCACGGACCACACTGCGTGTCCCCTGCTCCCAGGGATTATTGAGAAGCAAATGGTTAACTATATACAGCACAGAGGTCTCTGAAACAGCTTTTTAATTGCGGGCTCCCGAGGCCACACTGCCTATTCCCTGCTCTCAGGGATTATTGAGCAGTAAATGGTTAACTATATACAGCACAGAGGTCTCTGACACAGCATTTTAATTGGGGTCTCCCGGACCACACTGCCTGACCCCTGCTCCCAGGGATTATTGAGCAGTAAATGGTTAGCTATATGCAGCACACAGGTCTCTGAAACAGCTTTTTAATTGGGGGCTCCCGAGGCCACCCTGCCTGCCCCCTGCTCCCAGGGATTACTGAGCAGTAAATGGTTAACCATATACAGCAAAGACGTCTCTGAAACAGCTTTTTAATTGGGGGCTCACGGACCACACTGCCTGTCCCCTGCTCCAAGGGACTATTGAGAAGTAAATGGTTAATTATATACAGCACAGAGGTCTCTGAAACAGCTTTTTAATTGTGGGCTCCCGGACCACACTGCCTGTCCCCTGCTCCCAGGGTTTATTGAGCAGTAAATGGTTAACTATATACAGGCATAGAGGTCTCTGAAACAGCTTTTTAATTGGGGGCTCCTGAGTCCACACTGCCTATCCCCTACTCACAGGGATTATTGAGCAGTAAATGGTTAACTATATACAGCACAGAGTATCTGAAACACCTTTTTAACTGGGGGCTCCCGAGGCCACACTGCCTGACCCCTGCTCCCAGGGATTATTGAGCAGTCAATGGTTAAATACGTACAGCACAGAAGTCTCTGAAACAGCCATTTAATTGGGGGCTCCTGAGGCCACACTGCCTTTTCCCTGCTGCCAGGGATTATTGGGAAGTAAATGGTTAACTGTATACAGCACAGACGTCTCCCAAACAACTTTTTCATTGGGTGCTGAGAGGCCACACTGCCTGTCCCCTGCTCCCAGGGATTATTGAGCAGTAAATGGTTAACTATATACAGGCACAGAGGTCTCTGAAACAGCTTTTTAATTGGCGGCTCCCGAGGCCACACAGCCTGTCCCCTGCTCCCAGGGATTATTGAGCAGTAAATGGTTAACTATATACAGCAAAGAGGTCTCTGACACAGCATTTTAATTGGGGTCTCCCGGACCACACTGCCTGACCCCTGCTCCCAGGGATTATTGAGCAGTAAATGGTTAAATATATACAGCACAGAGGTCTCTGAAACAGCTTTTTAATTGGGCCCTCCCGAGGCCACCCTGCCTGCCCCCTGCTCCCAGGGATTATTGAGCAGTAAATGGTTAACTATATACAGCACAGAGTATCTGAAACAGCTTTTTAATTTGGGGCTCACGGACCACACTGCCTGTCCCCTGCTCCCAGGGATTATTGAGCAGTAAATGTTTAACTATATACAGCACAGAGGTCTCTGAAACAGCTTTTTAATTGGGGGCTCCCGAGGCCACACTGCCTGTACCCTGCTCCCAGGGTTTATTGAGCAGTAAATGTTTAACTATATACAGCACAGAGGTCTCTGACACAGCATTTTAATTGGGGGCTCCCGAGGCCACACTGCCTGTACCCTGCTCCCAGGGTTTATTGAGCAGTAAATGTTTAACTATATACAGCACAGAGGTCTCTGAAACAGCTTTTTAATTGGGGGCTCCCGAGGCCACACTGCCTGTTCCCTGCTCCCAGGGATTATTGAGCAGTAAATGTTTAACTATATACAGCACAGAGGTCTCTGACACAGCATTTTAATTGGGGGCTCCCGAGGCCACACTGCCTGTACCCTGCTCCCAGGGATTATTGAGCAGTAAATGGTTAGCTATATACAGCACACAGGTCTCTGAAACAGCTTTTTAATTGGGGGCTCCCGAGGCCACCCTGCCTGCCCCCTGCTCCCAGGGATTATTGAGCAGTAAATGGTTAACCATATACAGCAAAGACGTCTCTGAAACAGCTTTTTAATTGGGGGCTCACGGACCACACTGCCTGTCCCCTGCTCCAAGGGACTATTGAGAAGTAAATGGTTAACTATATACAGCACAGAAGTCTCTGAAACAGCTTTTTAATTGGGGGCTTCCGAGGCCACACTGCCTGCTCCCTGCTCCCAGGGATTATTGAGAAGTAAATGGTTAATTATATACTGCACAGAGGTCTCTGAAACAGCTTTTTAATTGTGGGCTCCCGGACCACACTGCCTGTCCCCTGCTCCAAGGGATTATTGAGCAGTAAATGGTTAACTCTATACAGGCACAGAGGTCTCTGAAACAGCTTTTTAATTGGGGGCTCCCGAGGCCACACTGCCTGACCCCTGTTCCCTGGGATTGCTGAGCAGTAAATGGTTAACTCTATACAGGCACAGAGATGTCTGAAACAGCTTTTTAATTGGGGGCTCCCGAGGCCACACTGCCTGCTCCCAGCTCCCAGGGATTATTGAGAAGTAAATGGTTAATTATATACTGCACAGAGGTCTCTGAAACAGCTTTTTAATTGTGGGCTCCCGGACCACACTGCCTGTCCCCTGCTCCCAGGGTTTATTGAGCAGTAAATGGTTAACTATATACAGGCACAGAGGTCTCTGAAACAGCTTTTTAATTGGGGGCTCCCGAGGCCACACTGCCTGACCCCTGCTCCCAGGGATTATTGAGCAGTAAATGGTTAACCATATACAGCAAAGACGTCTCTGAAACAGCTTTTTAATTTGGGGCTCACGGACCACACTGCGTGTCCCCTGCTCCCAGGGATTATTGAGAAGCAAATGGTTAACTATATACAGCACAGAGGTCTCTGAAACAGCTTTTTAATTGCGGGCTCCCGAGGCCACACTGCCTATTCCCTGCTCTCAGGGATTATTGAGCAGTAAATGGTTAACTATATACAGCACAGAGGTCTCTGACACAGCATTTTAATTGGGGTCTCCCGGACCACACTGCCTGACCCCTGCTCCCAGGGATTATTGAGCAGTAAATGGTTAGCTATATGCAGCACACAGGTCTCTGAAACAGCTTTTTAATTGGGGGCTCCCGAGGCCACCCTGCCTGCCCCCTGCTCCCAGGGATTACTGAGCAGTAAATGGTTAACCATATACAGCAAAGACGTCTCTGAAACAGCTTTTTAATTGGGGGCTCACGGACCACACTGCCTGTCCCCTGCTCCAAGGGACTATTGAGAAGTAAATGGTTAATTATATACAGCACAGAGGTCTCTGAAACAGCTTTTTAATTGTAGGCTCCCGGACCACACTGCCTGTCCCCTGCTCCCAGGGTTTATTGAGCAGTAAATGGTTAACTATATACAGGCATAGAGGTCTCTGAAACAGCTTTTTAATTGGGGGCTCCTGAGTCCACACTGCCTATCCCCTACTCACAGGGATTATTGAGCAGTAAATGGTTAACTATATACAGCACAGAGTATCTGAAACACCTTTTTAACTGGGGGCTCCCGAGGCCACACTGCCTGACCCCTGCTCCCAGGGATTATTGAGCAGTAAATGGTTAACTATATACAGCACAGAGGTCTCTGAAACAGCATTTTAATTGGGGACTCCCGAACCACACTGCCTGACCCCTGCTCCCAGGGATTATTGAGCAGTCAATGGTTAAATACGTACAGCACAGAGGTCTCTGAAACAGCCATTTAATTGGGGGCTCCTGAGGCCACACTGCCTTTTCCCTGCTGCCAGGGATTATTGGGAAGTAAATGGTTAACTGTATACAGCACAGACGTCTCCCAAACAACTTTTTCATTGGGTGCTGAGAGGCCACACTGCCTGTCCCCTGCTCCCAGGGATTATTGAGCAGTAAATGGTTAACTATATAAAGGCACAGAGTATCTGAAACAGCTTTTTAATTGGGGGCTCCCGAGGCCACACTGCCTGTACCCTGCTCCCAGGGATTATTGAGAAGTAAATGGTTAACTATATACTGCATAGAGGTCACTGATTCAGCTTTTTAATTGGGGGCTCCCGAGGCCACACTGCCTGTCCCCTGCTCCCAGGGATTATTGAGCAGTAAATGTTTAACCCTGTACAGCACAGAGGTCTCCCAAACAGCTTTTTCATTGGGGGCTCCCGAGGCCACACTGCCTGTCCCCTGCTCCCAGGGATTATTGAGCAGTAAATGGTTAAATATATACAACACAGAGGTCTCTGAAACAGCTTTTCAATTGGGGGTTCCCGAGGCCACACTGCCTGTCCCCTGCTCCCAGGGATTATTGGGAAGTACACGGTTCACCATATACAGCATAGAGGTCTCTGAAACAGCTTTTTAATTCGGGGCTCCCGAGGCCAAACTGCCTGTCCCCTGCTCCCAGGGATTAGTGAGCAGTATTTGGTTAACTATATACAGCACAGAGGCCTCTGAAACAGTTTTTTTAAATGGGTGCTCCCGGACCACACTGCCTGACCCCTGCTCCCAGGGATTTTTGAGCAGTAAATGGTTAACTATATACAGGCGCAGAGGTCACTGAAACAGCTTTTTAATTGGGGGCTCCCGAGGCCACACTGCCTGACCCTTGCTCTCAGGGATTATTGAGCAGTAAATGGTTAACTATATACAGCACAGAGGTCTCTGAAACAGCTTTTTAATTGGGGGCTCCCGAGGCCACACTGCCTGTCCCCTGTCCCCAGGGATTATTGAGCAGTAAATGGTTAACTATGTACAGCACAGAAGTCTCTGAAATGGCCTTTTAATTGGGGCTCCCGAGGCCACACTGCCTGTCCCCTGCTCCAAGGGATTATTGAGCAGTAAATGGTTAACTCTATACAGGCACAGAGATGTCTGAAACAGCTTTTTAATTGGGGGCTCCCGAGGCCAACCTGCCTGTCCCTTCTCCCAGGGATTATTGAGCAGTAAATGGTTAACTGTATACAGGCGCAGAGATCACTGAAACAGCTTTTTAATTGGGGGCTCCCGGACCACACTGCCTGTCCCCTGCTCCCAGGGATTATTGAGAAGTAAATGGTTAATTATATACAGCACAGAGGTCTCTGAAACAGCTTTTTAATTGGGGGCTCCCAAGGCCTCACAGGCTGTCCCCCGCTGCCAGGGGTTATTGAGAAGTAAATGGTTAACTATATACAGGCACAGAGGTCTCTGAAACAGCTTTTTAATTGGGAGCTCCCGAGGCCACACTGCCTGTCCCCTGCTCCCAGGGATTATTGGGAAGTACACCGTTCACTTTATACAGCATAGAGGTCTCTGAAACAGCTTTTTAATTGGGGGCTCCCGAGGCCAAACTCCCTTCCCCCTGCTTCCAGGGATTATTGAGCAGTAATTGGTTAACTATATACAGGCACAAAGGTCTCTGAAACAGCTTTTTAATTGGGGACTCCCAAGGCCAAACAGCCTACCCCTGCTCCCAGGGATTATTGAGCAGTAATTGGTTAACTATATACAGCACAGAGGTCTCTGAAACAGCTTTTTAATTGGGAGCTCCCGGACCACACTGCCTGTCCCCTGCTCCCAGGGATTATTGAGCAGTAAATGATTAACTATATACAGCACAGAGGTCTCTGAAACAGCTTTTTAATTGGGGGCTCCCGAGGCCACACTGCCTGTCCCCTGCTCCCAGGGATTATTGAGCAGTAAATGGTTAACTATATACAGCACAGAGTATCTGAAACACCTTTTTAACTGGGGGCTCCCGAGGCCACACTGCCTGTCCGTTGCTCCCAGGGATTTTGAGCAGTAAATGGTTGACTATATACAGCACAGAGTATCTGAAACACCTTTTTAACTGGGGACTCCCGAGGCCACACTGCCTGTCCCCTGCTCGCAGGGATTATTGAGCAGTAAATGGTTAACTATATACAGCATAGAGTATCTGAAACATCTTTTTAATTGGGGGCCCCCGAGGCCAAACTGCCTGTCCCCTGCTCCCAGGGATTTTGAGCAGTAAATGGTTAACTATACACAGGCACAAAGGTCTCTGAAACAGCTTTTTAATTGGTGACTCACAAGGCCAAACTGCCTGTCCCCTGCTCCCAGGGATTATTGAGCAGTAAATGGTTAACGATATAATGCACAGAGGCCTCTGAAACAGCTTTTTAATTGGGGGCTCCCAAGGCCACACTGCCTGTCCCCTGCTCCCAGGGATTGTTGAGCAATAAATGGTTAAGTATATACAGCACAGAGGTCACTGATTCAGCTTTTTAATTGGTGGCTCCCTAGGCCACACTGCCTGACCCTGCTCCCAGAGATTATTGAGCAGGAGATGGTTAACTACGTACAGCACAGAGGTCACTGAAACAGCTTTTTAATTGGGGGCTCCCGAGGCCACACTGCATGTCCCCTGCTCCCAGGGATTATTGAGCAGGAGATGGTTAACTACGTACAGCACAGAGGTCACTGAAACAGCTTTTTAACTGGGGGCTCCCGAGGCCACACTGCCTGACCCCTTCTCCCAGGGATTATTGAGCAGTAAATGGTTAACTATATACAGCACAGAGGCCTCTGAAACAGCTTTTTAATTGGGGGCTCCCGAGGCCACACTGCCTGTCCCCTGCTCCCAGGGATTATTGAGCAGTAAATGGTTAACTATATACAGCACAGAGGTCTCTAAAACACCTTTTTAACTGGGGGCTCCCGAGGCCACACTGCCTGTCCCCTGCTCCCAGGGATTATTGAGCAGTAAATGGTTAACTATGTACAGCACAAAGGTCTCTGAAACAGCTTTTTAATTGGGGGCTCTCGAGACCACACTGCCTGTCCCCTGCAACCAGGGATTATTGAGCAGTAAATGGTTAACTATATACAGCACAGAGTATCTGAAACAGCTTTTTAATTGGGGCTCCCGGAGCCACACTGCCTGTCCCCTGCTCCCAGGGATTATTGAGCAGTAAATGGTTAACTGTATACAGGACAGAGGCCTCTGAAGCAGCTTTTTAATTGGGGGCTCCCAAGGCTACACCGCCTGTCCCCTGCTCCCAGGGATTATTGATCAGTAAATGGTTAACTGTATACAGCACAGAGTTCTCTGAAACAGTTTTTTAATTGGGGGCGCCTGAGGCCACACTGCCTGTACCCTGCTCCGAAGGATTATTGAGCAGTAAATGGTTAACTATATACAGGCGCAGAGGTCACTGAAACAGCTTTTTAAATTGGTGCTCCCGGACCACACTGCCTGTCCCTTGCTCCCAGAGATTATTGAGCAGTAAATGGTTAACTATATACAGGCGCAGAGGTCACTGAAGCAGCTTTTTAATTGGGGGCTCCCGAGGCCACACTGCCTGACCCTTGCTCTCAGGGATTATTGAGCAGTAAATGGTTAACTATATACAGGCACAGAGGTCTCTGAAACAGTTTTTTAATTGTCGGCTCCCGAGGCCGCACTGCCTGTCCCCTGCTCCCAGGGATTATTGAGCAGTAAATAGTTAACTATATACAGCACAGAAGTCTCTGAAACAGCCTTTTAATTGGGGCTCCGAGGCCACACTGCCTGTTCCCTGCTCCAAGGGATAATTGAGCAGTAAATGGTTAACTCTATACAGGTACAGAGGTCTCTGAAACAGCTTTTTAATTGGGGGCTCCCGAGGCCACACTGCCTGACCCCTGTTCCCAGGGATTGCTGAGCAGTAAATGGTTAACTCTATACAGGCACAGAGATGTCTGAAACAGCTTTTTAATTGGGGGCTCCCGAGGCCAACCTGCCTGTCCCTTCTCCCAGGGTTTATTGAGAAGTAAATGGTCAACTATATAAAGCACAGAGGACTCTGAAACAGCTTTTTAATTGAGGGCTCCCGGACCACACTGCCTGTCCCCTGCTCCCAGGGATTATTGAGAAGTAAATGGTTAATTATATACAGCACAGAGGTCTCTGAAACAGCTTTTTAATTGGGGGCTCCCGAATCCAAACTGCCTTCCCCCTGCTTCCAGGGATTATTGAGCAGTAATTGGTTAACTATATACAGCACAAAGGTCTATGAAACAGCTTTTTAATTGGGGACTCCCGAAGCCACACTGTCTGTCCCCTGCTCCCAGGGATTATTCAGCAGTAAATGATTAACTATATACAGCACAGAGGTCCCTGAAACAGCTTTTTAATTGGGAGCTCCCGGTCCACACTGCCTGTCCCCTGCTCAGAGGGATTATTGAGCAGTAAATGGTTAACTTTATACAGCACAGAGTATCTGAAACACCTTTTTAACTGGGGGCTCCCGAGGCCACACTGCCTGTCCCCTGCTCCCAGGGATTATTGAGCAGTAAACGGTTAACTGTATACAGCACAGAGTATCTGAAACACCTTTTTAACTGGGGGCTCCCGAGGCCACACTACCTGTCCCCTGCTCCCAGGGATTATTGAGCAGTAAATGGTTAAATACGTACAGTAAAGAGGTCTCTGAAACAGCTTTTTAATTGGGGGCTCCCGAGGCCACACTGCCTGTCCCCTGCTCCCAGGGATTATTGAGCAGTAAATGGTTAACTATATACAGCACAGAGGTCTCTGAAGCAGCTTTTTAATTTGGGCTCCCGAGGCCACACTGCGTGACCCCTGCTCCCAGGGATTATTGAGCAGTAAATGGTTAAATACGTACAGCACAGAAGTCTCTGAAACAGTCTTTTAATTGGGGGCTCCCGAGGCCACACTGCCTCTACCCTGCTCCCAGGGATTATTGAGCAGTAAATGGTTAACTATATACAGCACACAGGTCACTGAAACAGCTTTTTAACTGGGGGCTCCCGAGGCCACACTGCCTCTACCCTGCTCCCAGGGATTATTGAGCAGTAAATGGTTAACTATATACAGCACAGAGGTCTCTGAAACAGCATTTTAATTGGGGTCTCCCGGACCACACTGCCTGTCCCCTGCTCCCAGGGATTATTGAGCAGTAAATGGTTAACTATATACAGCACAGAGGTCACTGATTCAGCTTTTTAATTGGGGGCTCCCGAGGCCACACTGCCTGTCCCCTGCTCCCAGGGATTATTGAGTAGTAAATGTTTAACCCTGTACAGCACAAAGGTCTCCCAAACAGCTTTTTCATTGGGGGCTCCTGAGGCCACGCTGCCTGTCCCCTGCTCCCAGGGATTATTGAGCAGTAAATGGTTAACTATATACAGGTGCAGTGGTCTCTGACACTGCATTTTAACTGGTGGGCCCCTGACCACACTGCCTGTCCCCTGCTCCCAGGGATTATTGAGCAGTAAATGGTTAAATATATACAGCACAGAGGTCTCTGAAACAGCTTTTCAATAGGGGATTCCCGAGGCCACACTGCCTGACCCCTGCTCCCAGGGATTATTGAGCAGTAAATCGTTAACCATATACAGCAAAGACGTCTTTGAACAGCTTTTTAATTGTGGCTCACGGACTACACTGCCTGTTCCCTGCTCCCAGGGATTATTGATAATTAAATGGTTAACCATATACAGCACAGCGGTCTCTGAATCAGCTTTTTAATTGGGGTTCTCGAGGCCACACTGCGTGACCCCTGCTCCCAGGGATTATTGAGCAGTAAATGGTTAAATACGTATAGCACAGAGGTCTCTGAAACAGCCTTTTAATTGGGGGCTCCCGAGGCCTCACTGCCTCAACCCTGCTCCCAGGGATTATTGAGCAGTAAATGGTTAACTATATACAGAACAGAGGTCTCTGAAACAGCTTTTTAATTGGGGGCTCCCGGTCCACACTGCCTGTCCCCTGCTCCCAGGGATTATTGAGCAGTAAATGGTTAACTATATACAGCACAGAGTATCTGAAACAGCTTTTTAATTGGGGGCTCCCGAGGCCACACTGCCTGTCCCCTGCTCCCAGGGATTATTGAGAAGTAAATGGTTAACTATATACTGCACAGAGGTCACTGATTAAGCTTTTTAATTGGGGGCTCCCGAGGCCACACTGCCTGTCCCCTGCTCCCAGGGATTATTGAGCAGTAAATGTTTAACCCTGTACAGCACAAAGGTCTCCCAAACAGCTTTTTCATTGGGGGCTCCCGAGGCCACAATGCCTGTCCCCTGCTCCCAGGGATTATTGAGCAGTAAATGGTTAACTATATATACAGGTGCAGTGGTCTATGACACGGCATTTTAACTGGTGGGCCCCTGACCACACTGCCTGTCCCCTGCTCCCAGGGATTATTGAGCAGTAAATGGTTAAATATATACAGCACAGAGGTCTCTGAAACAGCTTTTCAATTGGGGGTTCCCGAGGCCACACTGCCTGACCCCTGCTCCCAGGGATTATTGAGAAGTAAATGGTTAACTATATACTGCACAGAGGTCACTGATTCAGCTTTTTAATTGGGGGCTCCCGAGGCCACACTGCCTGTCCCCTGCTCCCAGGGATTATTGAGCAGTAAATGTTTAACCCTGTACAGCACAAAGGTCTCCCAAACAGCTTTTTCATTGGGGGCTCCTGAGGCCACGCTGCCTGTCCCCTGCTCCCAGGGATTATTGAGCAGTAAATGGTTAACTATATACAGGTGCAGTGGTCTCTGACACTGCATTTTAACTAGTGGGCCCCTGACCACACTGCCTGTCCCCTGCTCCCAGGGATTATTGAGCAGTAAATCGTTAACCATATACAGCAAAGACGTCTTTGAACAGCTTTTTAATTGTGGCTCACGGACCACACTGCCTGTTCCCTGCTCCCAGGGATTATTGATAATTAAATGGTTAACCATATACAGCACAGAGGTCTCTGAATCAGCTTTTTAATTGGGGCTCCTGAGGCCACGCTGCCTGTCCCCTGCTCCCGGGGATTATTGAGCAGTAAATGGTTAACTATATACAGGTGCAGTGGTCTCTGACACTGCATTTTAACTAGTGGGCCCCTGACCACACTGCCTGTCCCCTGCTCCCAGGGATTATTGAGCAGTAAATGGTTAAATATACACAGCACAGAGGTCTCTGAAACAGCTTTTCAATTGGGGGTTCCCGAGGCCACACTGCCTGACCCCTGCTCCCAGGGATTATTGAGCAGTAAATCGTTAACCATATACAGCAAAGACGTCTCTGAACAGCTTTTTAATTGTGGCTCACGGACCACACTGCCTGTTCCCTGCTCCCAAGGATTATTGATAATTAAATGGTTAACCATATACAGCACAGAGGTCTCTGAATCAGCTTTTTAATTGGGGTTCTCGAGGCCACACTGCGTGACCCCTGCTCCCAGGGATTATTGAGCAGTAAATGGTTAAATACGTACAGCACAGAGGTCTCTGAAACAGCCTTTTAATTGGGGGCTCCCGAGGCCACACTGCCTGTCCCCTGCTCCCAGTGATTATTGAGCAGTAAGTGGTTAACTATATACAGCACAGGGGTCTCTGAAACAGCATTTTAATTGGCGGCTCCCGGAGCCACACTGCCTGTCCCCTGCTCCCAGGGATTATTGAGCCGTAAATGGTTTACTATATACAGGCACAGAGGTCTCTGAAACAGCTTTTTAATTGGCGGCTCCCGAAGCCACACTGCCTGTGCCCTGCTCCCAGTGATTATTGAGCAGTAAATGGTTAACTATATACAGCACAGAGTTCTCTGAAACACCTTTTTAATTGGCGGCTCCCGAGGCCACACTGCCTGACCCATGCTCCCAGGGATTATTGAGCAGTAAATCGTTAACCATATACAGCAAAGACGTCTCTGAACAGCTTTTTAATTGTGGCTCACGGACCACACTGCCTGTTCCCTGCTCCCAGGGATTATTGATAATTAAATGGTTAACCATATACAGCACAGAGGTCTCTGAATCAGCTTTTTAATTGGGGTTCTCGAGGCCACACTGCGTGACCCCTGCTCCCAGGGATTATTGAGCAGTAAATGGTTAAATAAGTACAGCACAGAGTTCTCTGAAACAGCCTTTTAATTGGGGGCTCCGGAGGCCACACTGCCTGTCCCCCGCTCCCAGGGATTATTGAGCAGTAAATGGTTTACTATATACAGCACAGAGGTCTCTGAAACAGCTTTTTAATTGGCGGCTCCCGAGGCCACACTGCCTGTCCCCTGCTCCCAGGGATTATTTAGCAGTAAATGGTTAACTATATACAGCACAGAGGTATCTGACACAGCATTTTAATTGGGGTCTCCCGGACCACACTGCCTGAGCCCTGCTCCCAGGGATTATTGAGCTGTAAATGGTTAGCTATATACAGCACACAGGTCTCTGAAACAGCTTTTTAATTGGGGTCTCCCGGACCACACTGCCTGACCCCTGCTCCCAGGGATTATTGAGCAGTAAATGGTTAAATACATACAGCACAGAGGTCTCTGAAACACCTTTTTAATTGGCGGCTCCCGAGGCCACGCTGCCTGTCCCCTGTTCCCAGGGATTATTGAGCAGTAAATGGTTAACTATATACAGCACAGAGTATCTGAAACACCTTTTTAACTGGGGGCTCCTGAGGCCACACTGCCTGTCCCCTGCTCCCAGTGATTATTGAGCAGTAAATGGTTAACTATATACAGCACAGAGTATCTAAAACACCTTTTTAATTGGGGGCTCCCGAGACCACACTGCCTGTTCCCTGCTCCCAGGGATTATTGATAATTAAATGGTTAACCATATACAGCACAGAGGTCTCTGAATCAGCTTTTTAATTGGGGTTCTCGAGGCCACACTGCCTGTCCCCTGCTCCCAGGGATTATTGAGCAGTAAATGGTTAACTATATGCAGCACAGAGTATCTGAAACAGCTTTTTCATTGGGTGTATTTGTTGCGGAGGTTAGTGTGTGTGGGGTTAGTGTGTGTGTAGTGGGGATGTTAGTGTGTGAGGTGGTGTTTGTGTGTGGGGGGGTTAGTGTGTGTGTGTGTGTGTGTGTGTGGGACGGATAGTGTGTGTGGAGTGGGTTAGTGTGTGCGGGCGGTGAGTTAGTGTGTGTGGGGGAGGAGTTTATTGTGTGTGTGCGGGGGGGGGGCTAGTGTGTGTGTGGTGGGGGTTAGTTTTTGTTGGGTGTGGTTAGTGTGTGTTGGGGGTGTTAGTGTGTGTGGGGGGTTTAGTGTGTGGTGGGGGTTAGTGTGTGGGGGGGGGGTTAGTGTGTGTGGGGGTGTTAGTGTGTGTGGTGGGGGTTAGTGTGTGTTGGGTGTTATTAGTGTGTGTTGGTTGTGGTTAGTGTGTGTTGGGTGTGTTAGTGTGTGTGTGGGGGGGTTAGTGTGTGTGTGGTGGGGGTTAGTGTGTGTTGGGGTGGTTATTGTGTGTTGGGTGTGGTCAGTGTGTGTTGGGGAGGAGTTTATTGTGTGTGTGGGGGGGGCTAGTGTGTGTGTGGTGGGGGTTAGTGTTTGTTGGGTGTGGTTAGTGTGTGTTGGGGTGTTAGTGTGTGTGGGGGGTTTAGTGTGTGGTGGGGGTTAGTGTGTGGGGGGGGGTTAGTGTGTGTGGGGGTGTTAGTGTGTGTGGTGGGGGTTAGTGTGTGTTGGGTGTGGTTAGTGTGTGTTGGTTGTGGTTAATGTGTGTTGGGTGTGTTAGTGAGTGTGGGGGGGTTAGTGTGTGTGTGGTGGGGGTTAGTGTGTGTTGGGGTGGTTATTGTGTGTTGGGTGTGGTTAGTGTGTGTTGGGTGTGTTAGTGTGTGTGGGGGGGTTAGTGTGTGTGCGGTGGGGGTTAGTGTGTGTTGGGGTGGTTATTGTGTGTTGGGTGTGTTAGTGTGTGTGGGGGTGTTAGTGTGTGTGTGGTGGGGGTTAGTGTGTTTTGGGTGTGGTTAGTGTGTGTGGGGGTGTTAGTGTGTGTGGGGGTGTTAGTGTGTGTGTGGCGGGTTAGTGTGTGTTGGGGTGGTTATTGTGTGTGGGGGGGATAGTGTGTGTGGGGGTGTTTGTGTGTGTGTTTATTTGGGGGGTTTAGTGTGTGGGGGGTTTAGTGTGTGTGAAGGGGCTAGTGTGTGTGAGGGGTGGGGATTAATGTGTGTGGGGGGTTAGTATGTGTGTTTGTGTGGGTGGGGTAGCTAGTGTGTGTGTGAGGGCGATTAGTGTGTGTGAGGGAGGGTTAGTGTGTGTGGGGGGGTTAGTGTGTGTGTGGGGGTTAGTGTGTGTGGGGGGGGTTAGTGTGTGTGGGGGGGGTTAGTGTGTGTGGGGGGGTTAGTGTGTGTGGGGGGGGTTAGTGTGTGTGTGGGGGGTTAGTGTGTGTGGGGGGTTAGTGTGTGTGAGGGAGGGTTAGTGTGTGTGTGGGAGGGTTAGTGTGTGTGTGGGAGGGTTAGTGTGTGTGTGGGAGGGTTAGTGTGTGTGTGGTGGGGGTTAGTGTGTGTGTGGGGGGTTAGTGTGTGTGTGGGGGGGGTTAGTGTGTGTGTGGTGGGGGTTAGTGTGTGTGTGGGAGGGTTAGTGTGTCTGGGGGGGTTAGTATGTGTGTGGTGGGGGTTAGTGTGTGTGTGGGATGGTTAGTGTGTGTGTGGTGGGGGTTAGTGTGTGTGTGGTGGGGGTTAGTGTGTGTGGGGGGTTAGTGTGTGTGGGGTGGGTTAGTGTGTGTGTGGGGTGTTAGTGTGTGTGGGGTGGGGGAGTGTGTGTGTGGGAGGTTAGTGTGTCTGCGGTGGGGGAGTGTGTTTGGGGGGTTAGTGTGTGTGGGGTGGGGGAATGTGTGTGGGAGGGTTAGTGTGTGTGGGGTGGGGGAGTGTGTGTGGGGGGGGTTAGTGTGTGTGTGGTGGGGGTTAGTGTGTGTGTGAGGGGTTAGTGTGTGTGGGGTGTGTGGGGGTGGTTTAGTGTGTGTGGGGTGGGGGAGTGTGTGTGTGGGGGGTTAGTGTGTGTGGGGGGTTAGTGTGTGTGGGGTGGGGGAGTGTGTGTGGGGGGTTAGTGTGTATGTGGGGGATTAGTGTGTGTCAGGGTGTGTGGGTGTGGTTTAGTGTGTGTGGGTGGGAGGGGGAACAGTGTGTGTGGGTGTTAGTATGAGTGGGGGTGTTAGTGTGTGTGGGGGGGGTTATTGTGTGTGTGGAAGGGGGTCAGTGTGTGTGGTGTGGGGTCAGTGTGTGGAGGGATTAGTGCGTGTGGGGGGGTTAGTGTATGTGAGGGAGGGTTAGTGTGTGTGTGGGGGGTTAGTGTGTGTGTGGGGGGGTTAGTGTGTGTGTGTGGGGGTTAGTGTGTGTGTGGGAGGGTTAGTATGTCTGGGGTGGGGGAGTGTGTGTGTGGGGGGTTAGTGTGTGTGTGGGTGGGTTAGTGTCTGTGGGGGTTAGTATGTCTGTGGTTGAGGGGGTTAGTGTGTGTGTGGGGGGTAGTGTCTGTCGAGGGGGTAGTGTGTGTGTGGAGGGTGGTGTGTGTGTGGAGGGACGTTTGAGTGTGTGTATTAGAGTCTGTGTGTGTCTGTATTTCTGTGTATATTAGTGTATCTGTGAGTGTCGGTGTGTGTGTGAGAATGTGGGCATTAGACTGTGTGTGAGAGTGTATTAGTGTCTATGTGTGTGAGTGTCTCTATTAGTGTGTGTGTGTTTGTGTATTAATGTCTCTGTCGGTCCGTGAGCTGTGTACTAGTGTCTCTCTGTGTGTGAGTGTCTGTATTAGTGTATCTGTGTGTCTGTGAATGTGTCTTAGTGTCTCTGTGTGTGTATTAGTGTCGCTGTGTGTGTGTGTGAGTGTATGCATTAGAGTCTCCCTGTGTCTGTGAGTGTGTATATTATTGTCTCTGTGTATCACTGTGTGTGTATTACTATCTGTGTCTGTGCGTTAGTGTATGTGTGTGTGTATTAGTGCCAGTGTGAGTTTGTGAGTGTGTGTATTAGTGTCTATGTGTGTGAGTGTGTATGTGTGTATTGGTGCCAGTGTCTGTCTGTCTGTTAGTGCGTGTATTGTTGTCTGTGTATGTGAGTGTGTGTATTAGTGTCTGTATGTGTGTCTGTGAGTGTGTATTAGTGTATCTATGTGTCAGTGAGTGTGTGTACTAGTGTCTCTGTGTGTGTGAGTGTGTGTTAGTGTCTGTGTGTGTCTGAGTGTGTGTGAGAATGTGTGCATTAGTGTCTGTTTGTGTGAGTGCGTTAGTGGCTATGAGTGTGAGTGTCTCTATTAATGTGTGTGTGTTTGTGTATTAGTGTCTCTGTCAGTCTGTGAGCTGTGTACTAGTGTCTCTGTCAGTCTGTGAGCTGTGTACTGGTGCCTCTCTGTGTGTGAGTTGGTGTATTAGTGTATCTGTGTGTCTGTGAATGTGTATTAGTGTCTCTGTGTGTTAGTGTGTGTATTAGTGTCTGCGTGTGACTGTGAGTCTGTGTATTAGTGTCTGTGTATTAGTGTATGTGTGGTGTGTGTATTAGTGTCTGCTTTGTCTGTGAGTGTGTGTATTGTTGTCTCTGTGTATCAGTGAGTGTGTGTATTAGTTTATGTGTGTGTGTGTGTGTGTGTGTTAGTGCGTGTATTAGTGCATGTGTGTGTGACTGTGTGTATTAGTGTCGCTGTGTGTGAGTGTATGCATTCGAGTCTACCTGTGTCTGTGAGTGTGTATATTACTGTCTCTGTGCATCGTTAGAGTGTGTATTAGTATCTGGTGTGTGTGTGTTAATGTCTGTGTGTATTGGTGCCAGTTTGTGTCTGTGAGTGGGTGTATTAGGGTCTGTGTGTGTGTATTAGTGTCTGTATGTGTTTCTGTGAGTGTGTATTAGTGTCTCTGTGTGTCTGCGAGTGTGTCTTAGTGTTTCTTTGAGCCTGTGAGTGTGTATTAGTGCCAGCGTGTGTCTGTGAGAACATAAGAACTAGGAGCAGGAGTCGGCCATCTGGCCCCTCGAGCCTGCTCCACCATTCAATGAGATCATGGCTGATCTATTGTGGACTCAGCTCCACTTTCTGGCCCGAACACCATAACCCTTAATCCCTTTATTCTTCAAAAAACGATCTATCTTTATCTTAAAAACATTTAGTGAAGGAGCCTCAACTGCTTCACTGGGCAAGGAATTCCATAGATTCACAACCCTTTAGGTGAAGACGTTCCTCCGAAACTCAGTCCTAAATCTACTTCCCCTTATTTTGAGGCTATGCCCCCTAGTTCTGCTTTCACCCGCCAGTGGAAACAACCTGCCCGCATCTATCCTATCTATTCCCTTCATAATTTTATATGTTTCTGTCAGATCCCCCCCTCATCCTTCTAAATTCCAATGAGTACAGTCCCAGTCTACTCAACCTCTCCTCGTAATCCAACCCCTTCAGCTCTGGGATTAACCTAGTGAATCTCCTCTGCACACCCTCCAGTGCCAGTACGTCCTTTCTCAAGTAAGGAGACCAAAACTGAACACAATACTCCAGGTGTGGCCTCACTAACACCTTATACAATTGCAGCATAACCTCCCTAGTCTTGAACTCCATCCCTCTAGCAATGAAGGACAAAATTCCATTTGCCTTCTTAATCACCTGTTGCACCTGTAAACCAACTATTTGCAACTCATGCACTAGCACACCCAGGTCTCTCTGCACAGCAGCATGTTTTAATATTTTATCATTTAAATAATAATCCCTTTTGCTGTTATTCCTACCAAAATGGATAACCTCACATTTGTCAACATTGTATTCCATCTGCCAGACCCTAGCCCATTCACTTAGCCTATCCAAATCCCTCTGCAGGCTTCCAGTATCCTCTGCACTTTTTGCTTTACCACTCATCTTAGTGTCGTCTGCAAACTTGGACACATTGCCCTTTGTCCCCAACTCCAAATCATCTATGTAAATTGTGAACAATTGTGGGCCCAACACTGATCCCTGAGGGACACCACTAGCTACTGATTGCCAACCAGAGAAACACCCATTAATCCCCACTTTTTGCTTTCCATCAAGTAACCAATCCTCTATCCATGCTACTACTTTCCCCTTAATGCCATCCATCTTTATCTTATGCAGTAACCTTTTGTGTGGCACCTTGTCAATGGTATTCTGGAAATCCAGATATACCACATCCATTGGCTCCCCGTTATCTACCGCACTGGTCATGTCCTCAAAAATTCCACTAAATTAGTTAGGCACGACCTGCCCTTTATGAACCCATGCTGCATCTGCCCAATGGGACAATTTCCATCCAGATGCCTCGCTATTTCTTCCTTGATGATAGATTCCAGCATCTTCCCTCCCACCGAAGTTAAGCTCACTGGCCTATAATTACCCGCTTTCTGCCTACCTCCTTTTTTAAAAAGTGGTGTCACGTTTGCTAATTTCCAATCCGTGTATTAGTGTCTATGTGTGTGAGTGTGTGTATTAGTGACTGTATGTGTGTCTGTAAGTGTGTATTAGTGTATCTATGTGTCGGTGAGTGAGTGTATTAGTGTGTCTGTGTGTGTGTGTTTTAGTGTCTGTGTGTGTGTATCTGTGTCTCTGTGTGTGTCTTTGGGTTTGTGCATTAGTGTATGTGTGTGGCTGTGTGTGTTTGTGAGTTTGTGTGTTAGTGTCTGTGTCTTTGAGTGTGTGTATTACTATATGTGCGTGTGTGTGCGTGTGTGTATTAGTGTCTCTGTGTGTTGTGCGAGTGTGTGTTTTAGTGCATCTGCGTGCCAGTGAATGAGTGTATTAGTGTCTGTGTGTGAGTGGTGTATGCGTGACTCTGTGTGTCTGTGTGTGTATTAGTGTCTCTGTGTGTGTATTTGAGTTTGTGCATTAGTATATGTGTGTGTCTGTGTGTGTCTGTGTGTATGTATTAGTGTCTGTGCTTGTGTGAGTGTGTGTATTAGTTTACCTGCATGTCAGTGTGTGCGTGAATTAGTGTCTGTGTGTGAGTGGTTGTATTATTTTCTCTGTGTGTGTGTATTAGTGTCTCTGTGTGCATCTTTGAGTTTGTGCATTAGTGCATGTGTGTGTCTGTGTGTATGTATTAGTGTATGTGAGTGTGTGCATTAGTGCCTGAGTTGTGTGAGTGAGTTGATTAGTGTCTCTGTGTATCTGAGACTGGGTATATTAGTGTCTCTGTGTGTCAGTGAGTGTCTGTCTTAGTGTCTGGGAGAGTGTGTGAATATTCGTGTCTCTGCGTGACTGTGAGTGTGTGTGTCAGTGTCTCTGTGTGTTTGCGAGTGTGTGTATTAGTGTCTCTGTGTGACTGTGAGTGTGTGTCTTTGTGTGTATGTGAGTGTGTGTAATTGTGTGTCTGTGAGTGTGTGTATTAGTGTCTCTGTGTGTCTGCGAGTGAGTGTATTAGTGTCTCGGTGTATCTGTGAGTGTGTGTATTAGTGTCTATGTGTGTATGTGAGTGTGTGTATTAGTGTCTCTGAGTGTCTGTGAGTGTGTGTATTAGTGTCTCTGTGTGTCTGTGAGTGTGTGTATAGTATCTATGTGTGTATGTGAGTGTGTGTATTAGTGTCTCTGTGTGTCTGTGAGTGTGTATTAGTGTCTCGGTGTATCTGTGAGTGTGTGTATTAGTGTCTCTGTGTGTCTGTGAGTGTGTGTATAGTGTCTCTGTGTGTCTGCGAGTGTGTGTATTAGTGTCTCTGTGTGTCTGTGAGTGTGTGTATTAGTGTCTCTGTGTATCTGTGAGTGTGTGTTAGTGTCTCTGTGAGTGTGTGTATTAGTGCCTCTGTGTGTCTGTGAGTGTGTGTATTAGTGTCTCTGTGTGTCTGTAAGTGTGTGTATTAGTGTCTCTGTGTGACTGTGAGTGTGTGTATTAGTGGCTCTGTGTGTCGGCGAGTGTGTGTATTAGTGTCTCTGTGTGTCGGCGAGTGTGAGTATTAGTGTCTCTGTGTGTCTGCGAGTGTGTGTGTTAGTGTCTCTGTGTGTATGTGAGTGTGTGTATTAGTGTCTCTGTGTGTCTGCGAGTGTGTGTATTAATGTCTCGGTGTATCTGTGAGTGTGTGTATTAGTGTCTCTGATTGTCTGCGAGTGTGTGTGTTAGTGTCTGTGTGTGTCTGTGAGTGTGTGTTAGTGTCTCTGTGTCTGCGAGTGTGTGTATTAGTGTCTCTGTGTGTCTGTGAGTGTGTGTTAGTGCATCAGTGTGTCTGCGAGAGTGTGTGTTAGTGTCTCTGTGTGTCTGTGAGTGTGTGTATTAGTGTCTCTGTGTGTCTGTGAGTGTGTGTATTAGTGTCTCTGTGTCTGAGAGTGTGTTAGTGTCTCTGTGTGTATGTAAGTGTGTGTATTTGTGTGTCTGTGAGTGTGTGTTAGTGCCTCTGTGTGTCTGTGAGTGTGTGTTAGTGCATCAGTGTGTCTGTGAGTGTGTGTATTAGTGTCTCTGTGTGTCTGTGAGTGTGTGTATTAGTGTCTCTGTGTGTCTGAGAGTGTGTCTATTAGTGTCTCTGTGTGTCTGTGAGTGTGTGTATTAGTGTCTCTGTGTGTCTGTGAGTGTGTGTATTAGTGTCTCGGTGTATCTGTGAGTGTGTGTATTAGTGCCTCAGTGTGTCTGTGAGTGTGTGTATTAGTGTCTCTGTGTGTCTGCGAGTGTGTGTGTTAGTGTCTGTGTGTGTCTGTGAGTGTGTGTTAGTGTCTCTGTGTGTCTGCGAGTGTGTGTATTAGTGTCTCTGTGTGTCTGTGAGTGTGTGTATTAGTGTCTCTGTGTGTCAGTGAGTGTGTGTATTTATGTCTCGGTGTATCTGTGAGTGTGTGTATTAGTGCCTCTGTGTGTATGTGAGTGTGTGTATTAGTGTCTCTGTGTGGCTGTGAGTGTGTGTTAGTGTCTCTGTGTGTCTGCGAGAGTGTGTGCTAGTGTCTCTGTGTGTCTGTGAGTGTGTGTATTAGTGTCTCTGTGTGTCTGTGAGTGTGTGTATTAGTGTCTCTGTGTCTGAGAGTGTGTTAGTGTCTCTGTGTGTATGTAAGTGTGTGTATTTGTGTGTCTGTGAGTGTGTGTTAGTGCATCAGTGTGTCTGTGAGTGTGTGTATTAGTGCCTCTGTGTGCCTGTGAGTGTGTGTGTTAGTGTCTCTGTGTGTCTGCGAGTGAGTGTATTAGTGTCTCGGTGTGTCTGTGAGTGTGTGTATTAGTGTCTTGGTGTATCTGTGAGTGTGTGTATTAGTGCCTCTGTGTGTCTGTGAGTGTGTGTATTAGTGTCTCTGTGTGTCTGTGAGTGTGTGTATTAGTGTCTCTGTGTGTCTGTGAGTGTGTGTGTTAGTGTCTCTGTGTGTCTGTGAGTGTGTGTATAGTGTCTCTGTGTGTCTGTGAGTGTGTGTATTAGTGTCTCTGTGTGTCTGAGAGTGTGTGTATTAGTGTCTCTGTGTGTCTGTGAGTGTGTGTTTAGTGTCTCGGTGTATCTGTGAGTGTGTGTATTAGTGTCTCTGTGTGTCTGAGAGTGTGTGTATTAGTGTCTCTGTGAGTGTGTGTATTAGTGTCTCTGCGTGTCTGTGAGTGTGTGTCTTAGTGTCTCTGTGTGTCTGTGAGTGTGTGTTTAGTGTCTCGGTGTATCTGTGAGTGTGTGTATTAGTGCCTCAGTGTGTCTGTGAGTGTGTGTAATAGTGTCTCTGTGTGTCTGTGAGTGTGTGTATTAGTGTCTCGGTGTATCTGTGAGTGTGTGTATTAGTGTCTCTGTGTGTATGTGAGTGTGTGTATTAGTGCCGCTGTGTGTCTGTGAGTGTGTGTATTAGTGTCTCTGTGTGTCTGTGAGTGTGTGTATTAGTGTCTCTGTGTATCTGTGAGTGTGTGTTAGGGTCTCTGTGTGTCTGTGAGTGTGTGTATTAGTGCCTCTGTGTGTCTGTCAGTGTGTGTATTAGTGTCTCTGTGTGTCTGTGAGTGTGTGTATTAGTGTCTCTGTGTGAGTGTGTGTATTAGTGTCTCTTTGTGTCTGTAAGTGTGTGTATTAGTGTCTCTGTGTGTCTGTGAGTGTGTGTATTAGTGTCTCTGTGTGTCTGTGAGTGTGTGTATTAGTGTCTCTGTGTGTCTGTGAGTGTGTGTATTAGTGTCTCTGTGTGTCTGTGAGTGTGTGTATTAGTGTCTCTGTGTGTCTGTGAGTGTGAGTATTAGTGTCTCTGTGTGCATGTGAGTGTGTGTATTAGTGTCTCTGTGTGTATGTAAGTGTGTGCATTTGTGTGTCTGTGAGTGTGTGTTAGTGCCTCTGCGTGTCTGTGAGTGTGTGTTAGTGCATCAGTGTGTCTGTTAGTGTGTGTATTAGTGTCTCTGTGTGTCTGTGAGTGTGTGTTAGTGTCTCTTTGTGTCTGTGAGTGTGTGTATTAGGGTCTCTGTGTGTATGTGAGTGTGTGTATTAGTGTCTCTGTGTGCCTGTGAGTGTGTGTATTAGTGTCTCTGTGTGTCTGCGAGTGAGTGTATTGGTGTCTCGGTGTGTCTGTGAGTGTGTGTATTAGTGTCTTGGTGTATCTGTGATTGTGTGTATTAGTGCCTCTGTGTGTCTGTGAGTGTGTGTATTAGTGTCTCTGTGTGTCTGTGAGTGTGTGTATTAGTGTCTCTGTGTGTCTGTGAGTGTGTGTGTTAGTGTCTCTGTGTGTCTGTGAGTGTGTGTGTTAGTGTCTCTGTGTGTCTGTGAGTGTGTGTATAGTGTCTCTGTGTGTCTGTGAGTGTGTGTATTAGTGTCTCTGTGTGTCTGAGAGTGTGTGTATTAGTGTCTCTGTGTGTCTTTGAGTGTGTATATTAGTGTCTCTGTGTGTCTGTGAGTGTGTGTATTAGTGTCTCTGTGTGTCTGTGAGTGTGTATGTTAGTGTCTCTGTGTGTCTGTGAGTGTGTGTATTAGTGTCTCTGTGTGTATGTGATTGTGTGTATTAGTGGCTCTGTGTGTCTGTGAGTGTGTGTATTAGTGTCTCTGTGTGTCTGTGAGTGTGTGTATTAGTGTCTCTGTGTGAGTGTGTGTATTAGTGTCTCTTTGTGTCTGTGAGTGTGTGTATTAGTGTCTCTGTGTGTCTGTGAGTGTGTGTATTAGTGTCTCTGTGTGTCTGTGAGTGTGTGTATTAGTGTCTCTGTGTGTCTGTGAGTGTGTGTATTAGTGTCTCTGTGTGTCTGTGAGTGTGTGTATTAGTGTCTCTGTGTGTCTGTGAGTGTGAGGATTAGTGTCTCTGTGTGTATGTGAGTGTGTGTATTAGTGTCTCTGTGTGTATGTAAGTGTGTGTATTTGTGTGTCTGCGAGTGTGTGTATTAGTGTCTCTGTGTGTATGTGAGTGTGTGTATTAGTGTCTCTGTGTGTCTGTGAGTGTGTGTATTAGTGTCTCTGTGTGTCTGCGAGTGAGTGTATTAGTGTCTCGGTGTATCTGTGAGTGTGTGTATTAGTGTCTCTGTGTGTATGTGAGTGTGTGTATTAGTGTCTCTGTGTGTCTGTGAGTGTGTGTATTTGTGTTATGGGCCAGGGTTTAGAGAACCACAAAGTGTATCTTGGAGTTCCCCTGACCCACAAATTTTAATAGATTGTGTTATGGGGAGCACATGGCCCACACTACAGTGGGGTACAGCAGAAATGGAAACGTATTTTTCGAAGCAAAACAATGTTTATTCTATAAGCTCAAGTTAACCTTTTTAAAACATACAGTGAACAACTTAGGAACCATTAATTCAAATTCAACCCCCAAAGAATCCAACACTAAGTATTCCGAAAGCTGTCCTTTTGACACCCAGAAGACTTCAGACACATTTTACCAGAGGGACGTTAGGTTTACATTCACTACTGAGAACATTTATATTTCTGAATTCACCAAATGATCAAGAGATAGTTTCTCATGGCAGAGAGATCAACAGTACACCTGCTCTGTCTGGCTTCAGCTCCAACACTGAAAACAAATCTAAAACACACCCTGGAGCAAACAGCCAAAATGAAAGAAAAAGCGGACAGACAGCCCATCTCCACACACTCTCTGACATCACTGCAGTAATAAACACCCATTTCTGTAAGGTACTTCACTATAGATATTTATATACACACCCATTATAAACACCCATTTCTTACAGGTACTCGCACATGACAGTGTCTGTGTGTGTGTGAGAGAGTGTGTGCATTAGAGTCTCCATGTGCCTGTGGGTGTGTGGATGTATGTCTCTGTGTGTCTGTGAGAATGTGCATAAGTGTGTGTGTGTGTATTAGTGTCTCTATGTGTGTCTGTGAGTGTGTGTATTCGTGTCTCTGTGTGTCTGTGAGTGTGTGTATTAGTGTCTCTGTGTGTCTGCGAGTGTGTGTATTCGTGTCTCTTTGTGTCTGTGAGTGTGTGTATTAGTGTCTCTGTGTGTCTGTGAGTGTGTGTATTAGTGTCTCTGTGTGTCTGTGAGTGTGTGTATTTGTGTGTCTGCGAGTGTGTGTATTAGTGTCTCTGTGTGTCTGTGAGTGTGTGTATTAGTGTCTCTGTGTGTCTGTGAGTGTGTGTATTAGTGTCTCTGTGTGTCTGCGAGTGTGTGTATTAGTGTCTCTGTGTGTCTGTGTGTGTATTAGTGTCTCTGTGTGTATGTAAGTGTGTGTATTTGTGTGTCTGCGAGTGTGTGTATGAGTGTCTCTGTGTGTCTGTGAGTGTGTGTATTAGTGCCTCTGTGTGTCTGCGAGTGTGTGTATTAGTGTCTCTTTGTGTCTGTGAGTGTGTGTATTAGTGTCTCTGTGTGTCTGTGAGTGTTAGTATTAGTGTCTCTGTGTGTCTGTGAGTGTGTGTTAGTGTCTCTGTGTGTATGTAAGTGTGTGTATTTGTGTGTCTGCGAGTGTGTGTATTAGTGTCTCTGTGTGTCTGTGAGTGTGTGTATTAGTGTCTCTGTGTGTCTGCGAGTGTGTGTATTAGTGTCTCTGTGTGTCTGTGAGTGTGTGTATTAGTGTCTCTGTGTGTCTGTGAGTGTGTGTATTAGTGTATCTGTGTGTCTCTGAGTGTGTGTATTAGTGTCTCTGTGTGTCTGCGAGTGTGTGTATTAGTGTCTCTGTGTGTCTGTGAGAATGTGACTAAGTGTGTGTGTGTGTATATTAGTGTCTCTATGTGTGTCTGTGAGTGTGTGTATTAGTGTCTCTGTGTCTGAGAGTGTGTTAGTGTCTCTGTGTGTATGTAAGTGTGTGTATTTGTGTGTCTGTGAGTGTGTGTATTCGTGCCTCTGTGTGTTTGTGAGTGTGTGTATTAGTGTTTCTGTGTGTCTGTGAGTGTGTGTGCTACTGTCTGTGTGAGTCTGTGAGTGTATGTATTAATGTGTCTGTGAGTGTGTGTATTGGTGCCTCTGTTTGTCTGTGAGTGTGTGTGCTACTGTCTGTGTGAGTCTGTGAGTGTATATATTAGTGTATCTGTGTGATTCTTGAGTGTATTAGTGTTTCTGTGTGTGTGTGTGTGCTAGTGTCTGTGTGAGTCTGTGATTGTGTTTATTACTGTCCCTATGTGTGTATCATTGTATCTGTGTGTGTCTGTGTGTGTGTTTTAGTGTCTCTGTGTATGTAAGTGTGTATATTAGTGTCTCTATGTGTCAGTCAGATAGTGTATTAGTGTCTCTGTATGTCTGTGAGTGTGTGCATTAGTGTGTGTGTGTGATTGTGTGTATTAGTGTCCCTGTGTGTTTCAATTTATCTATCAATGTATCTGTGTATGTCTGTGTGTGTGAGTTTTGTGTCTCTGGGTCTGTAAGTGTGTACATTAGTGTCTCTGTGTGTCAGTGAGTGTGTGAATTAGTGTCTCTGGGTGTCTGTGAGTGTGTGTATTAGTGTCTGTGTGTGACTGTGAGTGTATGTATTAGTGCGCCTGTGTGTGTGTATTCGTGTCTGTGTGTGTCTGTGAGTGTGTGTATTAGTGTATCTGTGAGTGTGTATTAGTGCCTGTGGGTGAGTATGTGTATTATTGTGTCTGTGTCTCTGAGTGTGTATATTACTGTCTCTCTGTGTCAGTGAGTGTGTGTATTAGTGTCTGTGTGTGCGTGTGGATTAGTGTCTATGTGTGCCTGTGAGTGTGTGCATTAGTGCTTGTGTGTGCGAGTGTGTGTATTAGTGTCTGTGTATGTCTGTGTGTGTGCATTAGTGTATCTGTGTGTGGCTGTGTGTGTTTGTGAGTGTGTGTATTCGTGCCTCTGTCTGTGTCTTTGTGTGTCTGTATTAGTGTCTATGTGTGTGAGTGTGTGTATCAATGTCTGTGCTTGTGTCTGTGAGTGTGTGTATTATTGTCTCTGTGTGAGTGTGTGTGTATTTGTGTCTCTGTGTCTGTGAGTGTGAATTAGTGTCCCTGTGTGTGTCTGTTTTGTGTGAGTGTGTGTATTAGTGTTTCTGTGTGTGAGTGTGCGTATTGCTGTCTGTGTGTTTGTCTGTGAGTGTGTGCATTAGTGTATCTGTGTGTGTGTATTAGTGTCTGTGTGTGAGTGTGTGTGTGTATTAGAGTCTCTGTTTAGTCTGTGAGTGGATGTGTATTAGTGCATCTGTGTGTGAGATTGTGCCCATTGGTGTCTTTGTGTGTGTGAGTGAGTGTGTGTATTAGGGTCTATCTGTGTGTCTGTGTGTGTGTGTATTAGTGTCTGTGTGTGAGTGTGTGTGTATTACTGTCTCTGTATGTGTGTGTGTGAGTGTATTACTGTCTCTGTATGTGTGTGTGTGAGTGTGTTAGTGTCTGTGTGAGTGTGAGTGTATCATTGTCTCTGCATGTGTGAGTGTGTGAGTGTATTACTGTCTCTGTATGAGTGTGTGAGTGTGTAGTGTATGTGTGTGTGTGAGTGTATTACTGTCTCTGTATATGTGTGTGTGAGTGTGTTAGTCTCTGTGTGAGTGCATTACAGTCTATGTCTGTGCGTGTGTGTGCATTACTGTGTGTGTGTGTGTTAGTATCTGTGTGAGTGTATTGCTGTCTCTGTATGTGAGTGTGTGAGTGTGTTAGTCTGTGTGTGAGTGTATTACTGTCTCAGTATGTGTGAGTGTGAGTGTATTACTGTCTCTGTATGTGTGAGTGTATTACTGTCTCTGTATGTGTGAGTGTGAGTGTATTACTGTCTCTGTATGTGTGTGTGAGTGTATTACTGTCTCTGTATGTGTGTATGTGTGTGTTAGTGGCTGTGTGTGTGTGAGTGTATTACTGCCTCTGGATGTGTGTGTGTGTGTGTGTCAGTGTCTGTGAGTGTGAGTGTATTACTGTCTCTGTCTGTGTGTGTATGTGAGTGTGTGTATTCGTGTCTCTTTGTGTCTGTGAGTGTGTGTATTAGTGTCTCTGTGTGTCTGTGAGTGTGTGTATTAGTGTCTCTGTGTGTCTGTGAGTGTGTGTATTTGTGTGTCTGCGAGTGTGTGTATTAGTGTCTCTGTGTGTCTGTGAGTGTGTGTATTAGTGTCTCTGTGTGTCTGTGAGTGTGTGTATTAGTGTCTCTGTGTGTCTGCGAGTGTGTGTATCAGTGTCTCTGTGTGTCTGTGTGTGTATTAGTGTCTCTGTGTGTATGTAAGTGTGTGTATTTGTGTGTCTTGGAGTGTGTGTATGAGTGTCTCTGTGTGTCTGTGAGTGTGTGTATTAGTGTCTCTGTGTGTCTGCAAGTGTGTGTATTAGTGTCTCTTTGTGTCTGTGAGTGTGTGTATTAGTGTCTCTGTGTGTCTGTGAGTGTGTGTATTAGTGTCTCTGTGTGTCTGTGAGTGTGTGTGTTAGTGTCTCTGTGTGTATGTAAGTGTGTGTATTTGTGTGTCTGTGAGTGTGTGTATTGGTGCCTCTGTTTGTCTGTGAGTGTGTGTGCTACTGTCTGTGTGAGTCTGTGAGTGTATATATTAGTGTATCTGTGTGAGTCTGTGACTGTATTAGTGTTTCTGTGTGTGTGTGTGTGCTAGTGTCTGTGTGAGTCTGTGATTGTGTTTATTACTGTCCCTATGTGTGTATCATTGTATCTGTGTGTGTCTGTGTGTGTGTTTTAGTGTCTCTGTGTATGTAAGTGTGTATATTAGTGTCTCTATGTGTCAGTCAGATAGTGTATTAGTGTCTCTGTATGTCTGTGAGTGTGTGCATTAGTGTGTGTGTGTGATTGTGTGTATTAGTGTCCCTGTGTGTTTCAATTTATCTATCAATGTATCTGTGTATGTCTGTGTGTGTGAGTTTTGTGTCTCTGGGTCTGTAAGTGTGTACATTAGTGTCTCTGTGTGTCAGTGAGTGTGTGAATTAGTGTCTCTGGGTGTCTGTGAGTGTGTGTATTAGTGTCTGTGTGTGACTGTGAGTGTATGTATTAGTGCGCCTGTGTGTGTGTATTCGTGTCTGTGTGTGTCTGTGAGTGTGTGTATTAGTGTATCTGTGAGTGTGTATTAGTGCCTGTGGGTGAGTATGTATATTATTGTGTCTGTGTCTCTGAGTGTGTATATTACTGTCTCTCTGTGTCAGTGAGTGTGTGTATTAGTGTCTGTGTGTGCGTGTGGATTAGTGTCTATGTGTGCCTGTGAGTGTGTGCATTAGTGCTTGTGTGTGAGAGTGTGTGTATTAGTGTCTGTGTATGTCTGTGTGTGTGCATTAGTGTATCTGTGTGTGGCTGTGTGTGTTTGTGAGTGTGTGTATTCGTGCCTCTGTCTGTGTCTTTGTGTGTCTGTATTAGTGTCTATGTGTGTGAGTGTGTGTATCAATGTCTGTGCTTGTGTCTGTGAGTGTGTGTATTATTGTCTCTGTGTGAGTGTGTGTGTATTTGTGTCTCTGTGTCTGTGAGTGTGAATTAGTGTCCCTGTGTGTGTCTGTTTTGTGTGAGTGTGTGTATTAGTGTTTCTGTGTGTGAGTGTGCGTATTGCTGTCTGTGTGTTTGTCTGTGAGTGTGTGCATTAGTGTATCTGTGTGTGTGTATTAGTGTCTGTGTGTGAGTGTGTGTGTGTATTAGAGTCTCTGTTTAGTCTGTGAGTGGATGTGTATTAGTGCATCTGTGTGTGAGATTGTGCCCATTGGTGTCTTTGTGTGTGTGAGTGAGTGTGTGTATTAGGGTCTATCTGTGTGTCTGTGTGTGTGTGTATTAGTGTCTGTGTGTGAGTGTGTGTGTATTACTGTCTCTGTATGTGTGTGTGTGAGTGTATTACTGTCTCTGTATGTGTGTGTGTAAGTGTGTTAGTGTCTGTGTGAGTGTGAGTGTATCATTGTCTCTGCATGTGTGAGTGTGTGAGTGTATTACTGTCTCTGTATGAGTGTGTGAGTGTGTAGTGTATGTGTGTGTGTGAGTGTATTACTGTCTGTATATGTGTGTGTGAGTGTGTTAGTCTCTGTGTGAGTGCATTACAGTCTCTGTCTGTGCGTGTGTGTGCATTACTGTGTGTGTGTGTGTTAGTATCTGTGTGAGTGTATTGCTGTCTCTGTATGTGAGTGTGTGAGTGTGTTAGTCTGTGTGTGAGTGTATTACTGTCTCAGTATGTGTGAGTGTGAGTGTATTACTGTCTCTGTATGTGTGAGTGTATTACTGTCTCTGTATGTGTGAGTGTGAGTGTATTACTGTCTCTGTATGTGTGTGTGAGTGTATTACTGTCTCTGTATGTGTGTATGTGTGTGTTAGTGGCTGTGTGTGTGTGAGTGTATTACTGCCTCTGGATGTGTGTGTGTGTGTGTCAGTGTCTGTGAGTGTGAGTGTATTACTGTCTCTGTCTGTGTGTGTATGTGAGTGTGTTACTGTATGCATGTGTGTGGTTCAGTGTCTGTGTGAGTGTGAATGCATAACTGTCTCTGTCCGTGTGTGTGTGAGTGTGTTACTGTATGTGTGTCGGTGTGTCTGTTACTGTCTGTGTGAGTGTGAGGGTATTACTGTCTCTGTATGTGTGTGTAAGTGTGTGTTAGTGTCTGTGTAAGTGTGAGTGTATTACTGTCTCTGTATGTGCGTGTGAGTGTGTTAGTGTCTGTGTGAGTGTATTACTGTCTGTGAGTGTGTTAGTGTCTGTGTGTGTGTTAGTGTCTGTGTTTGTGAGTGTGTTAGTGTCTGTGTGTGAGTGAGTGTATTACTGTCTGTGTGTGAGTGTGTTATTGTGTGTGTTAGTGTCTGTGTGAGTGTGTATTACTGTCTGTGTGTGAGTGTAAGTGTGTGTGTGTGTTAGTGCCTGTGTTTGGGTGAGTGTGTTAGTTTCTGTGTGTGAGTGTGTGTGTGAGTGTATTACTGTCTGTGTGTGTGAGTGTATTACTGTCTGTGTGAGTGTGTTAGTTTGTGTGTTAGTGCCTGTGTTTGTGTGAGTGTGTTAGTGTCTGTGTGTGAGTGAGTGTGTGTGTGTGAATGTATTACTGTCTGTGTATGAGTGTGTTACTGTCTCTGTGAGTGTGTGTATTAGTATATATTTATTTGACTCCCTCCACACCACGCCGACCATACTTGTGATGTCTTTCCCAGGCTGATGTATAATTTCATTGTGTATTTCCCTTCCTCACAGTGAACCTCATCACAATTGTGGTCCTGAAGAGAAGAAACTGCGGGCTGTCCAAATGTGTGACTTGTTACCTGTTGGCCATGGCAGTGGGGGATCTCCTGGTCGTGATTCTCGACCTGATATTCAGACACATTCCCATTGTTTTTTGGGAACAGTTTTATTTCCTGCTGTCCATCCCCGTGTGTAATATCCACGCCGCCCTGCTTTATGCAGCCACTGACTGTTCTGTCTGGTTCACCGTCACTTTCACCTTTGATCGATTTGTGGCCATTTGTTGCCCGAGGCTGAAAAGTAAATATTGCAGCGAGAAAGCGGCGGCTGTGGTTCTGGGGACAGTGGCTGTGCTGAGCTGTCTGAAGGACATTTCCTGGGGGGTGATGCTGGCCGGTGGGTATCAGCTGTGGAACACCCCCTGGTTTTGTGATGTCACAATGGGTGCTCTGTCCTCTCCGGTCTGGGGACCAATCGAGTTCCTCCACCACATTCTAACCCCGGGTGTTCCATTCGCCCTGATTCTGCTGCTCAATGTTCTCACCGTCAGACACATTGTCCTGAGCAGCAGGGCCCGCAGGAGACTCCGGGCTCACAGCAGTGGGCACAGTGCCAGAGACCCGGAGATGGAGAGTCGCAGCAAATCCATCATCTTACTCTTCGTTATCTCCGCCAACTTCATCCTGTTATGGTCAACGGTAATGGTTTATTCTATATGGCGCCGGATGTTGTATCTCGGGTATGACTCTGTATGGTTAGATTATTATGTTCAGGAATTGGGCTTCATGCTGCAGCTCCTGAGTTGCTGCACAAACACTGCGATTTACGCCGTGACACAGACTCAGTTCAGGCAGCAGTTGAAAAATGTGCTGAAAGTTCCCTTTCGTTCAATTCTTCAATTCATTAAACACTGAGAGGAAACCCCACCCACTCGGCATCTCTCTCCTCGCACTGCCGGTGAAACTGACCCTCCCCAGCCAGCCTCACCCTGATTTACCATTCTGCATGACCAGGACTATCGGTGGGTGGGTGTGACTCCCCCCATTGCCGATCAGCTGGGAGTGTGCTTCCCCGCATTGCCGATCAGCTGGGAGTGTCCTTCCCCCCATTGCCGATCAGCTGGGTGTGTCCTTCCCCCCATTGCCGATCAGCTGGGTGTGTGCTTCCCCGCATTGCCGATCAGCTGGGTGTGTGCTTCCCCGCATTGCCGATCAGCTGGGCGTGTGCTTCCCCCCATTGCCGATCAGATGGGAGTGTCCTTCCCCGCATTGCCGATCAGCTGGGTGTGTGCTTCCCCCCATTGCCGATCAGCTGGGTCTGTCCTTCCCCGCATTGCCGATCAGCTGGGTGTGTGCTTCCCCCCATTGCCGATCAGCTGGGAGTGTCCTTCCCCGCATTGCCGATCAGCTGGGTGTTTCCTTCCCCGCATTGCCGATCAGCTGGGTGTGTGCTTCCCACCATTGCCGATCAGCTGGGTGTGTGCTTCCCCCCATTGCCGATCAGCTGGGTGTGTGCTTCCCCCCATTGCCGATCAGCTGGGTGTTTCCTTCCCCGCATTGCCGATCAGCTGGGTGTGTGCTTCCCCCCATTGCCGATCAGCTGGGTGTGTGCTTCCCCGCATTGCCGATCAGCTGGGTGTGTGCTTCCCCCCATTGCTGATCAGCTGGGAGTGTCCTTCCCCGCATTGCCGATCAGCTGGGTGTGTGCTTCCCCGCATTGCCGATCAGCTGGGTGTGTGCTTCCCCCTATTGCCGATCAGCTGGGTGTGTGCTTCCCCGCATTGCCGATCAGCTGGGTCTGTCCTTCCCCGCATTGCCGATCAGCTGGGTGTGTGCTTCCCCCCATTGCCGATCAGCTGGGAGTGTCCTTCCCCCCATTGCCGATCAGCTGGGTCTGTCCTTCCCCGCATTGCCGATCAGCTGGGTCTGTGCTTCCCCCCATTGCCGATCAGCTGGGTCTGTCCTTCCCCGCATTGCCGATCAGCTGGGTCTGTCCTTCCCCGCATTGCCGATCAGCTGGGTGTGTGCTTCCCCCCATTGCCGATCAGCTGGGTCTGTCCTTCCCCGCATTGCCGATCAGCTGGGTGTGTGCTTCCCCCCATTGCCGATCAGCTGGGTCTGTCCTTCCCCCCATTGCCGATCAGCTGGGTCTGTCCTTCCCCGCATTGCCGAGCAGCTGGGTGTGTGCTTCCCCCCATTGCCGATCAGCTGGGATTGTGCTTCCCCCCATTGCCGATCAGCTGGGTGTGTGCTTCCCCGCATTGCCGATCAGCTGGGTGTGTCCTTCCCCCCATTGCCAATCAGCTGGGTGTGTCCTTCCCCCCATTGCCGATCAGCTGGGTGTGTGCTTCCCCGCATTGCCGATCAGCTGTGTGTGTCCTTCCCCCCATTGCCGATCAGCTGGGTGTGTGCTTCCCCCCATTGCCGATCAGCTGGGAGTGTCCTTCCCCCCATTGCCGATCAGCTGGGTGTGTGCTTCCCCGCATTGCCGATCAGCTGGGTGTGTGCTTCCCCCATTGCCGATCAGCTGGGTGTGTCCTTCCCCCCATTGCCGATCAGCTGGGTGTGTGCTTCCCCGCATTGCCGATCAGCTGGGTGTGTGCTTCCCCCCATTGCCGATCAGCTGGGTGTGTGCTTCCCCCCCATTGCCGATCAGTTGGGTCTGTCCTTCCCCCCATTGCCGATCTGTTGGGAGTGTCCTTCCCCCCATTGCCGATCAGCTGGGTGTGTGCTTCCCCCCATTGCCGATCTGTTGGGAGTGTCCTTCCCCCCATTGCCGATCAGCTGGGTCTGTCCTTCCCCCCATTGCCGATCAGCTGGGTGTGTGCTTCCCCCCATTGCCGATCAGCTGGGTGTGTGCTTCCCCCCATTGCCGATCAGCTGGGTGTGTCCTTCCCCCCATTGCCGATCTGTTGGGAGTGTCCTTCCCCCCATTGCCGATCTGTTGGGAGTGTCCTTCCCCCCATTGCCGATCAGCTGGGTCTGTCCTTCCCCCCATTGCCGATCAGCTGGGTGTGTGCTTCCCCCCATTGCCGATCAGCTGGGTGTGTCCTTCCCCGCATTGCCGATCAGCTGGGTGTGTCCTTCCCCGCATTGTCGATCAGCTGGGTGTGTGCTTCCCCCCATTGCCGATCTGTTGGGAGTGTCCTTCCCCCCATTGCCGATCAGCTGGGTGTGTGCTTCCCCGCATTGCCGATCTGTTGGGAGTGTCCTTCCCCCCATTGCCGATCAGCTGGGTCTGTCCTTCCCCCCCATGCCGATCAGCTGGGTGTGTGCTTCCCCCCATTGCCGATCAGCTGGGTGTGTGCTTCCCCCCATTGCCGATCAGCTGGGTGTGTGCTTCCCCCCATTGCCGATCAGCTGGGTGTGTGCTTCCCCGCATTGCCGATCAGCTGGGTCTGTCCTTCCCCCCATTGCCGATCAGCTGGGAGTGTGCTTCCCCCCATTGCCGATCAGCTGGGTGTGTCCTTCCCCCCATTGCCGATCAGCTGGGTGTGTGCTTCCCCCCATTGCCGATCAGCTGGGTGTGTGCTTCCCCCCATTGCCGATCAGCTGGGTGTGTGCTTCCCCGCATTGCCGATCAGCTGGGTCTGTCCTTCCCCCCATTGCCGATCAGCTGGGAGTGTGCTTCCCCCCATTGCCGATCAGCTGGGTGTGTGCTTCCCCGCATTGCCGATCAGCTGGGTCTGTCCTTCCCCCCATTGCCGATCAGCTGGGTCTGTCCTTCCCCCCATTGCCGATCAGCTGGGAGTGTGCTTACCCCCATTGCCGATCAGCTGGGAGTGTGCTTCCCCCCATTGCCGATCAGCTGCGTGTGTGCTTCCCCCCATTGCCGATCAGCTGGGTGTGTGCTTCCCCGCATTGCCGATCAGCTGGGTCTGTCCTTCCCCCCATTGCCGATCAGCTGGGAGTGTGCTTCCCCCCCATTGCCGATCAGCTGGGTGTTTCCTTCCACCCATTGCCGATCAGCTGGGTCTGTCCTTCCCCCCATTGCCGATCAGCTGGGAGTGTGCTTCCCCCCATTGCCGATCAGCTGGGTCTGTCCTTCCCCCCATTGCCGATCAGCTGGGTCTGTCCTTCCCCCCATTGCCGATCAGCTGGGTGTGTGCTTCCCCGCATTGCCGATCAGCTGGGTGTTTCCTTCCACCCATTGCCGATCAGCTGGGTGTGTGCTTCCCCCCATTGCCGATCAGCTGGGTCTGTCCTTCCCCCCATTGCCGATCAGCTGGGAGTGTGCTTCCCCCCATTGCCGATCAGCTGGGTGTGTCCTTCCCCCCATTGCCGATCAGCTGGGCCTGTCCTTCCCCCCATTGCCGATCAGCTGGGTGTGTGCTTCCCCGCATTGCCGATCAGCTGGGTCTGTCCTTCCCCCCATTGCCGATCAGCTGGGTCTGTCCTTCCCCCCATTGCCGATCAGCTGGGTCTGTCCTTCCCCCCATTGCCGATCAGCTGGGTGTTTCCTTCCCCCCATTGCCGATCAGCTGGGTGTGTGCTTCCCCCCATTGCCGATCAGCTGGGTATGTGCTTCCCCCCATTGCCGATCAGCTGGGTGTGTGCTTCCCCCCATTGCCGATCAGCTGGGTCTGTCCTTCCCCCCATTGCCGATCAGCTGGGTCTGTCCTTCCCCCCATTGCCGATCAGCTGGGCGTGTGCTTCCCCCCATTGCCGATCAGCTGGGTGTGTGCTTCCCCCCATTGCCGATCAGCTGGGTCTGTCCTTCCCCGCATTGCCGATCAGATGGGAGTGTCCTTCCCCGCATTGCCGATCAGCTGGGAGTGTGCTTCCCCCCATTGCTGATCAGCTGGGTCTGTCCTTCCCCGCATTGCCGATCAGCTGGGTGTGTGCTTCCCCCCATTGCCGATCAGCTGGGTCTGTCCTTCCCCGTATTGCCGATCAGCTGGGTGTGTGCTTCCCCCCATTGCCGATCAGCTGGGAGTGTCCTTCCCCGCATTGCCGATCAGCTGGGTGTTTCCTTCCCCGCATTGCCGATCAGCTGGGTGTGTGCTTCCCACCATTGCCGATCAGCTGGGTGTGTGCTTCCCCCCATTGCCGATCAGCTGGGTGTGTGCTTCCCCCCATTGCCGATCAGCTGGGTGTGTGCTTCCCCCATTGCCGATCAGCTGGGTGTGTGCTTCCCCGCATTGCCGATCAGCTGGGTGTGTGCTTCCCCCCATTGCTGATCAGCTGGGAGTGTCCTTCCCCGCATTGCCGATCAGCTGGGTGTGTGCTTCCCCGCATTGCCGATCAGCTGGGTGTGTGCTTCCCCCTATTGCCGATCAGCTGGGTGTGTGCTTCCCCGCATTGCCGATCAGCTGGGTCTGTCCTTCCCCGCATTGCCGATCAGCTGGGTGTGTGCTTCCCCCCATTGCCGATCAGCTGGGAGTGTCCTTCCCCCCATTGCCGATCAGCTGGGTCTGTCCTTCCCCGCATTGCCGATCAGCTGGGTGTGTGCTTCCCCCCATTGCCGATCAGCTGGGTCTGTCCTTCCCCCCATTGCCGATCAGCTGGGTCTGTCCTTCCCCGCATTGCCGATCAGCTGGGTGTGTGCTTCCCCCCATTGCCGATCAGCTGGGTCTGTCCTTCCCCGCATTGCCGATCAGCTGGGTGTGTGCTTCCCCCCATTGCCGATCAGCTGGGTCTGTCCTTCCCCCCATTGCCGATCAGCTGGGTCTGTCCTTCCCCGCATTGCCGAGCAGCTGGGTGTGTGCTTCCCCCCATTGCCGATCAGCTGGGATTGTGCTTCCCCCCATTGCCGATCAGCTGGGTGTGTGCTTCCCCGCATTGCCGATCAGCTGGGTGTGTCCTTCCCCCCATTGCCGATCAGCTGGGTGTGTGCTTCCCCCCATTGCCGATCAGCTGGGTCTGTCCTTCCCCCCATTGCCGATCAGCTGGGTCTGTCCTTCCCCGCATTGCCGATCAGCTGGGTGTGTGCTTCCCCCCATTGCCGATCAGCTGGGAGTGTCCTTCCCCCCATTGCCGATCAGCTGGGTGTGTGCTTCCCCGCATTGCCGATCAGCTGGGTGTGTGCTTCCCCCCATTGCCGATCAGCTGGGTGTGTCCTTCCCCCCATTGCCGATCAGCTGGGTGTGTGCTTCCCCGCATTGCCGATCAGCTGGGTGTGTGCTTCCCCCCATTGCCGATCAGCTGGGTGTGTGCTTCCCCCCCATTGCCGATCAGTTGGGTCTGTCCTTCCCCCCATTGCCGATCTGTTGGGAGTGTCCTTCCCCCCATTGCCGATCAGCTGGGTGTGTGCTTCCCCCCATTGCCGATCAGCTGAGTGTGTCCTTCCCCCCATTGCCGATCAGCTGGGTCTGTCCTTCCCCCCATTGCCGATCTGTTGGGAGTGTCCTTCCCCCCATTGCCGATCAGCTGGGTCTGTCCTTCCCCCCATTGCCGATCAGCTGGGTGTGTGCTTCCCCCCATTGCCGATCAGCTGGGTGTGTGCTTCCCCCCATTGCCGATCTGTTGGGAGTGTCCTTCCCCGCATTGCCGATCAGCTGGGTGTGTGCTTCCCCCCATTGCCGATCAGCTGGGTGTGTGCTTCCCCCCATTGCCGATCAGCTGGGTGTGTGCTTCCCCGCATTGCCGATCAGCTGGGAGTGTCCTTCCCCCCATTTCCGATCAGCTGGGTCTGTCCTTCCCCCCATTGCCGATCAGCTGGGTGTGTGCTTCCCCGCATTGCCGATCAGCTGGGTGTGTGCTTCCCCCCATTGCCGATCAGCTGGGAGTGTGCTTCCCCCCATTGCCGATCAGCTGGGTCTGTCCTTCCCCCCATTGCCGATCAGCTGGGCGTGTGCTTCCCCCATTGCCGATCAGCTGGGTGTGTGCTTCCCCCATTGCCGATCAGCTGGGTGTGTCCTTCCCCGCATTGCCGGGCAGCTGGGTCTGTCCTTCCCCCCATTGCCGATCAGCTGGGTGTGTGCTTCCCCCCATTGCCGATCAGCTGGGTGTGTCCTTCCCCACATTGCCGATCAGCTGGGTCTGTCCTTCCCCCCATTGCCGATCAGCTGGGTGTGTGCTTCCCCCCATTGCCGATCAGCTGGGAGCGTGCTTCCCCGCATTGCCGATCAGCTGGGTGTGTGCTTCCCCCCATTGCCGATCAGCTGGGAGTGTCCTTCCCCCCATTGCCGATCAGCTGGGTGTGTGCTTCCCCCCATTGCCGATCAGCTGGGTCTGTCCTTCCCCCCATTGCCGATCAGCTGGGTGTGTGCTTCCCCCCATTGCCGATCAGCTGGGAGTGTCCTTCCCCCCATTGCCGATCAGCTGGGTGTGTGCTTCCCCCCATTGCCGATCAGCTGGGTCTGTCCTTCCCCCCATTGCCGATCAGCTGGGTGTGTGCTTCCCCCCATTGCCGATCAGCTGGGTCTGTCCTTCCCCCCATTGCCGATCAGCTGGGAGTGTGCGTCCCCCCATTGCCGATCAGCTGGGTCTGTCCTTCCCCCCATTGCCGATCAGCTGGGTGTGTGCTTCCCCGCATTGCCGATCAGCTGGGAGTGTGCTTCCCCGCATTGCCGATCAGCTGGGTGTGTCCTTCCCCCCATTGCCGATCAGCTGGGTGTGTGCTTCCCCGCATTGCCGATCAGCTGGGAGTGTGCTTCCCCGCATTGCCGATCAGCTGGGTGTGTGACTCCCCCCATTGCCGATCAGCTGGGTCTGTCCTTCCCCCCATTGCCGATCAGCTGGGTGTGTGCTTCCCCCCATTGCCGATCAGCTGGGTCTGTCCTTCCCCCCATTGCCGATCAGCTGGGTGTGTCCTTCCCCCCATTGCCGATCAGCTGGGTGTGTCCTTCCCCCCATTGCCGATCAGCTGGGTGTGTGCTTCCCCCCATTGCCGATCAGCTGGGAGTGTGCTTCCCCCCTTTGCCGAACAGCTGGGTCTGTCCTTCCCCGCATTGCCGATCAGCTGGGTGTGTCCTTCCCCCCATTGCCGATCAGCTGGGTGTGTCCTTCCCCCCCATTGCCGATCAGCTGGGTGTGTCCTTCCCCGCATTGCAGATCAGCTGGGTGTGTGCTTCCCCGCATTGCCGATCAGCTGGGTGTGTCCTTCCCCCCCATTGCCGATCAGCTGGGTGTGTACTTCCCCGCATTGCCGATCAGCTGGGTATGTGCTTCCCCACATTGCCGATCAGCTGGGTATGTGCTTCCCCACATTGCCGATCAGCTGGGAGTGTGCTTCCCCCCATTGCCGATCAGCTGGGTGTGTGCCTCCCCGCATTGCCGATCAGCTGGGTCTGTCCTTCCCCCCATTGCCGATCAGCTAGGTGTGTGCTTCCCCGCATTGCCGATCAGCTGGGTGTGTTCTTCCCCCCCTTTGCCGAACAGCTGGGTCTGTGCTTCCCCCCATTGCCGATCAGCTGGGTGTGTGCTTCCCCGCATTGCCGATCAGCTGGGAGTGTGCTTCCCCCCATTGCCGATCAGCTGGATGTGTGCTTCCCCGCATTGCCGATCAGCTGGGAGTGTGCTTCCCCCCATTGCCGATCAGCTGGGTGTGTTCTTCCCACCCATTGCCGATCAGCTGGGTGTGTGCTTCCCCCCATTGCCGATCAGCTAGGTGTGTGCTTCCCCGCATTGCCGATCAGCTGGGTGTGTGCTTCCCCCCATTGCCGATCAGCTGGGTGTGTTCTTCCCCGCATTGCCGATCAGCTGGGTCTGTCCTTCCCCGCATTGCCGATCAGCTGGGTGTGTGCTTCCCCCCATTGCCGATCAGCTGGGTGTGTGCTTCCCCCCATTGCCGATCAGCTGGGAGTGTGCTTCCCCGCATTGCCGATCAGCTGGGAGTGTGCTTCCCCGCATTGCCGATCAGCTGGGTGTGTGCTTCCCCCCAATGCCGATCAGCTGGGTCTGTCCTTCCCCCCATTGCCGATCAGCTGGGTGTGTGCTTCCCCCCATTGCCGATCAGCTGGGTCTGTCCTTCCCCCCATTGCCGATCAGCTGGGTGTGTGCTTCCCCCCATTGCCGATCAGCTGGGTCTGTCCTTCCCCCCATTGCCGATCAGCTGGGTGTGTGCTTCCCCCCATTGCCGATCAGCTGGGTGTGTCCTTCCCCGCATTGCCGATCAGCTGGGTGTGTCCTTCCCCCCCATTGCCGATCAGCTTGGCGTGTGCTTCCCCCCATTGCCGATCAGCTGGATGTGTGCTTCCCCGCATTGCCGATCAGCTGGGTCTGTCCTTCCCCCCATTGCCGATCAGCTGGGTCTGTCCTTCCCCCCATTGCCGATCAGCTGGGTGTGTGCTTCCCCCCATTGCCGATCAGCTGGGTCTGTCCTTCCCCCCATTGCCGATCAGCTGGGTCTGTCCTTCCCCCCATTGCCGATCAGCTGGGTGTGTGCTTCCCCCCATTGCCGATCAGCTGGGTCTGTCCTTCCCCGCATTGCCGATCAGCTGGGCGTGTGCTTCCCCCCATTGCCGATCAGCTGGGTCTGTCCTTCCCCCCATTGCCGATCAGCTGGGAGTGTGCTTCCCCGCATTGCCGATCAGCTGGGTCTGTCCTTCCCCCCATTGCCGATCAGCTGGGAGTGTGCTTCCCCCCATTGCCGATCAGCTGGGTCTGCCCTTCCCCCCATTGCCGATCAGCTGGGTCTGTACTTCCCCCCATTGCCGATCAGCTGGGTGTGTGCTTCCCCCCACTGCCGATCAGCTGGGTCTGTCCTTCCCCCCATTGCCGATCAGCTGGGTGTGTGCTTCCCCCCATTGCCGATCAGCTGGGTCTGTCCTTCCCCCCATTGCCGATCAGCTGGGTGTGTGCTTCCCCCCATTGCCGATCAGCTGGGTCTGCCCTTCCCCCCATTGCCGATCAGCTGGGTCTGTCCTTCCCCCCATTGCCGATCAGCTGGGTGTGTGCTTCCCCCCATTGCCGATCAGCTGGGTGTGTGCTTCCCCCCATTGCCGATCAGCTAGGTGTGTGCTTCCCCGCATTGCCGATCAGCTGGGTGTGTGCTTCCCCCCATTGCCGATCAGCTGGGTGTGTGCTTCCCCCCATTGCCGATCAGCTGGGTGTGTTCTTCCCCCCCATTGCCGATCAGCTGGGTGTGTGCTTCCCCCCATTGCCGATCAGCTGGGAGTGTGCTTCCCCGCATTGCCGATCAGCTGGATGTGTGCTTCCCCGCATTGCCGATCAGCTGGGTGTGTGCTTCCCCCCATTGCCGATCAGCTGGGTGTGTCCTTCCCCCCATTGCCGATCAGCTGGGTCTGTCCTTCCCCCCATTGCCGATCAGCTGGGTCTGTCCTTCCCCCCATTGCCGATCAGCTGGGTGTGTGCTTCCCCCCATTGCCGATCAGCTGGGTCTGTCCTTCCCCCCATTGCCGATCAGCTGGGTCTGTCCTTCCCCCCATTGCCGATCAGCTGGGTGTGTGCTTCCCCCCATTGCCGATCAGCTGGGTGTGTCCTTCCCCCCATTGCCGATCAGCTGGGTGTGTCCTTCCCCCCCATTGCCGATCAGCTTGGCGTGTGCTTCCCCCCATTGCCGATCAGCTGGGTGTGTGCTTCCCCCCATTGCCGATCAGCTGGGTGTGTGCTTCCCCCCATTGCCGATCAGCTGGGTCTGTCCTTCCCCCCATTGCCGATCAGCTGGGAGTGTGTTTCCCCCCATTGCCGATCAGCTGGGTGTGTGTTTCCCCCCATTGCCGATCAGCTGGGTCTGTTCTTCCCCCCATTGCCGATCAGCTGGGTGTGTGCTTTCCCCGCATTGCCGATCAGCTGGGTGTGTGCTTCCCCCCATTGCCGATCAGCTGGGTCTGTCCTTCCCCGCATTGCCGATCAGCTGGGTGTGTGCTTCCCCCCACTGCCGATCAGCTGGGTCTGTCCTTCCCCCCATTGCCGATCAGCTGGGTGTGTGCTTCCCCCCATTGCCGATCAGCTGGGTCTGCCCTTCCCCCCATTGCCGATCAGCTGGGTGTGTGCTTCCCCCCATTGCCGATCAGCTGGGTGTGTGCTTCCCCCCATTGCCGATCAGCTGGGTCTGTCCTTCGCCCCATTGCCGATCAGCTGGGTCTGTCCTTCCCCCCATTGCCGATCAGCTGGGTGTGTGCTTCCCCCCATTGCCGATCAGCTGGGTGTGTGCTTCCCCCCATTGCCGATCAGCTGGGTCTGTCCTTCGCCCCATTGCCGATCAGCTGGGTCTGTCCTTCCCCCCATTGCCGATCAGCTGGGTCTGTCCTTCCCCCCATTGCCGATCAGCTGGGTGTGTGCTTCCCCCCATTGCCGATCAGCTGGGTCTGTCCTTCCCCCCATTGCCGATCAGCTGGGTGTGTGCTTCCCCGCATTGCCGATCAGCTGGGTGTGTGCTTCCCCCCATTGCCGATCAGCTGGGTCTGTCCTTCCCCCCATTGCCGATCAGCTGGGTGTGTGCTTCCCCCCATTGCCGATCAGCTGGGTGTGTCCTTCCCCCCTTGGCCGATCAGCTGGGTGTGTCCTTCCCCCCATTGCCGATCAGCTGGGTGTGTGCTTCCCCCCATTGCCGATCAGCTGGGTGTGTGCTTCCCCCCATTGCCGATCAGCTGGGTCTGCCCTTCCCCCCATTGCCGATCAGCTGGGTGTGTGCTTCCCCCCATTGCCGATCAGCTGGGTCTGTCCTTCCCCCCATTGCCGATCAGCTGGGTGTGTGCTTCCCCCCATTGCCGATCAGCTGGGTGTGTGCTTCCCCCCATTGCCGATCAGCTGGGTCTGCCCTTCCCCCCATTGCCGATCAGCTGGGTGTGTCCTTCCCCCCATTGCCGATCAGCTGGGTGTGTCCTTCCCCCCATTGCCGATCAGCTGGGAGTGTCCTTCCCCCCATTGCCGATCAGCTGGGTGTGTGCTTCCCCCCATTGCCGATCAGCTGGGTCTGCCCTTCCCCCCATTGCCGATCAGCTGGGTGTGTCCTTCCCCCCATTGCCGATCAGCTGGGTGTGTCCTTCCCCCCATTGCCGATCAGCTGGGAGTGTCCTTCCCCCCATTGCCGATCAGCTGGGTGTGTGCTTCCCCCCATTGCCGATCAGCTGGGTCTGCCCTTCCCCCCATTGCCGATCAGCTGGGTGTGTGCTTCCCCCCATTGCCGATCAGCTGGGTGTGTGCTTCCCCCCATTGCCGATCAGCTGGGTCTGTCCTTCCCCCCATTACCGATCAGCTGGGTCTGTCCTTCCCCCCATTGCCGATCAGCTGGGTGTGTGCTTCCCCCCATTGCCGATCAGCTGGGCGTGTGCTTCCCCCCATTGCCGATCAGCTGGGAGTGTGCGTCCCCCCATTGCCGATCAGCTGGGTGTGTGCTTCCCCCCATTGCCGATCAGCTGGGTGTGTGCTTCCCCGCATTGCCGATCAGCTGGGAGTGTGCTTCCCCGCATTGCCGATCAGCTGGGTGTGTGCTTCCCCCCCATGCCGATCAGCTGGGTGTGTGCTTCCCCCCATTGCCGATCAGCTGGGTGTGTGCTTCCCCGCATTGCCGATCAGCTGGGAGTGTGCTTCCCCGCATTGCCGATCAGCTGGGTGTGTGCTTCCCCCCCATGCCGATCAGCTGGGTGTGTGCTTCCCCCATTGCCGATCAGCTGGGTGTGTGCTTCCCCCCATTGCCGATCAGCTGGGAGTGTGCTTCCCCGCATTGCCGATCAGCTGGGTGTGTGCTTCCCCCCATTGCCGATCAGCTGGGAGTGTGCTTCCCCGCATTGCCGATCAGCTGGGTGTGTGCTTCCCCCCATTGCCGATCAGCTGGGTGTGTGCTTCCCCGCATTGCCGATCAGCTGGGTCTGTCCTTCCCCCCATTGCCGATCAGCTGGGTGTTTCCTTCCCCGCATTGCCGATCAGCTGGGTGTGTGCTTCCCCCCATTGCCGATCAGCTGGGTGTGTGCTTCCCCCCATTGCCGATCAGCTGGGTGTGTGCTTCCCCCCATTGCCGATCAGCTGGGTGTGTGCTTCCCCCCATTGCCGATCAGCTGGGTGTGTGCTTCCCCCCATTGCCGATCAGCTGGGAGTGTCCTTTCCCCCATTGCCGATCAGCTGGGTGTGTGCTTCCCCCCATTGCCGATCAGCTGGGTGTGTGCTTCCCCGCATTGCCGATCAGCTGGGTCTGTCCTTCCCCCCATTGCCGATCAGCTGGGTGTGTGCTTCCCCCCCATTGCCGATTAGCTGGGTCTGTCCTTCCCCCCATTGCCGATCAGCTGGGTGTGTGCTTCCCCCCATTGCCGATCAGCTGGGTGTGTGCTTCCCCGCATTGCCGATCAGCTGGGTGTGTGCTTCCCCGCATTGCCGATCAGCTGGGTGTGTGCTTCCCCCCATTGCCGATCAGCTGGGTCTGTCCTTCCCCCCATTGCCGATCAGCTGGGTCTGTCCTTCCCCCCATTGCCGATCAGCTGGGTCTGTCCTTCCCCCCATTGCCGATCAGCTGGGTCTGTCCTTCCCCGCATTGCCGATCAGCTGGGTGTGTGCTTCCCCGCATTGCCGATCAGCTGGGTCTGTCCTTCCCCCCATTGCCGATCAGCTGGGTCTGTCCTTCCCCCCATTGCCGATCAGCTGGGTCTGTCCTTCCCCGCATTGCCGATCAGCTGGGTGTGTGCTTCCCCCCATTGCCGATCAGCTGGGTGTGTGCTTCCCCCCATTGCCGATCAGCTGGGTGTGTGCTTCCCCGCATTGCCGATCAGCTGGGTCTGTCCTTCCCCGCATTGCCGATCAGCTGGGTCTGTCCTTCCCCCCATTGCCGATCAGCTGGGTCTGTCCTTCCCCGCATTGCCGATCAGCTGGGTCTGTCCTTCCCCCCATTGCCGATCAGCTGGGTCTGTCCTTCCCCCCATTGCCGATCAGCTGGGTGTGTGCTTCCCCGCATTGCCGATCAGCTGGGAGTGTCCTTCCCCCCATGGCCGATCAGCTGGGTGCGTGCTTCCCCCCATTGCCGATCAGCTGGGTCTGTCCTTCCCCGCATTGCCGATCAGCTGGGTGTGTCCTTCCCCGCATTGCCGATCAGCTGGGTGTGTGCTTCCCCCCATTGCCGATCAGCTGGGTGTGTGCTTCCCCCCATTGCCGATCAGCTGGGTCTGTCCTTCCCCCCATTGCCGATCAGCTGGGTGTGTGCTTCCCCCCATTGCCGATCAGCTGGGTCTGTCCTTCCCCCCATTGCCGATCAGCTGGGTCTGTCCTTCCCCCCATTGCCGATCAGCTGGGTCTGTCCTTCCCCCCATTGCCGATCAGCTGGGTCTGTCCTTCCCCCCATTGCCGATCAGCTGGGTGTTTCCTTCCCCCCATTGCCGATCAGCTGGGTGTGTGCTTCCCCCCATTGCCGATCAGCTGGGTATGTGCTTCCCCCCATTGCCGATCAGCAGGGTGTGTGCTTCCCCCCATTGCCGATCAGCTGGGTCTGTCCTTCCCCCCATTGCCGATCAGCTGGGTCTGTCCTTCCCCCCATTGCCGATCAGCTGGGTATGTGCTTCCCCCCATTGCCGATCAGCAGGGTGTGTGCTTCCCCCCATTGCCGATCAGCTGGGTCTGTCCTTCCCCCCATTGCCGATCAGCTGGGTGTGTGCTTCCCCGCATTGCCGATCAGCTGGGTCTGTCCTTCCCCCCATTGCCGATCAGCTGGGTGTGTCCTTCCCCGCATTGCCGATCAGCTGGGTGTGTGCTTCCCCCCATTGCCGATCAGCTGGGTGTGTGCTTCCCCCCATTGCCGATCAGCTGGGTCTGTCCTTCCCCCCATTGCCGATCAGCTGGGTGTGTGCTTCCCCCCATTGCCGATCAGCTGGGTCTGTCCTTCCCCCCATTGCCGATCAGCTGGGTCTGTCCTTCCCCCCATTGCCGATCAGCTGGGTCTGTCCTTCCCCCCATTGCCGATCAGCTGGGTCTGTCCTTCCCCCCATTGCCGATCAGCTGGGTGTTTCCTTCCCCCCATTGCCGATCAGCTGGGTGTGTGCTTCCCCCCATTGCCGATCAGCTGGGTGTGTCCTTCCCCCCATTGCCGATCAGCTGGGTCTGTCCTTCCCCCCATTGCCGATCAGCTGGGTATGTGCTTCCCCCCATTGCCGATCAGCAGGGTGTGTGCTTCCCCCCATTGCCGATCAGCTGGGTCTGTCCTTCCCCCCATTGCCGATCAGCTGGGTGTGTGCTTCCCCGCATTGCCGATCAGCTGGGTCTGTCCTTCCCCCCATTGCCGATCAGCTGGGAGTGTCCTTCCCCGCATTGCCGATCAGCTGGGAGTGTCCTTCCCCGCATTGCCGATCAGCTGGGTGTGTGCTTCCCCCCATTGCCGATCAACTGGGTCTGTCCTTCCCCCCATTGCCGATCAGCTGGGCGTGTGCTTCCCCGCATTGCCGATCAGCTGGGTGTGTGCTTCCCCCCATTGCCGATCAGCTGGGCGTGTGCTTCCCCGCATTGCCGATCAGCTGGGTCTGTCCTTCCCCCCATTGCCGATCAGCTGGGTCTTTCCTTCCCCGCATTGCCGATCAGCTGTGTGTGTGCTTCCCCCCATTGCCGATCAGCTGGGTGTGTGCTTCCCCGCATTGCCGATCAGCTGGGAGTGTGCTTCCCCGCATTGCCGATCAGCTGGGTGTGTGCTTCCCCCCCATGCCGATCAGCTGGGTGTGTGCTTCCCCCCATTGCCGATCAGCTGGGTGTGTGCTTCCCCGCATTGCCGATCAGCTGGGAGTGTGCTTCCCCGCATTGCCGATCAGCTGGGTGTGTGCTTCCCCCCCATGCCGATCAGCTGGGTGTGTGCTTCCCCCATTGCCGATCAGCTGGGTGTGTGCTTCCCCCCATTGCCGATCAGCTGGGAGTGTGCTTCCCCGCATTGCCGATCAGCTGGGTGTGTGCTTCCCCCCATTGCCGATCAGCTGGGAGTGTGCTTCCCCGCATTGCCGATCAGCTGGGTGTGTGCTTCCCCCCATTGCCGATCAGCTGGGTGTGTGCTTCCCCGCATTGCCGATCAGCTGGGTCTGTCCTTCCCCCCATTGCCGATCAGCTGGGTGTTTCCTTCCCCGCATTGCCGATCAGCTGGGTGTGTGCTTCCCCCCATTGCCGATCAGCTGGGTGTGTGCTTCCCCCCATTGCCGATCAGCTGGGTGTGTGCTTCCCCCCATTGCCGATCAGCTGGGTGTGTGCTTCCCCCCATTGCCGATCAGCTGGGTGTGTGCTTCCCCCCATTGCCGATCAGCTGGGTCTGTCCTTCCCCCCATTGCCGATCAGCTGGGTATGTGCTTCCCCCCATTGCCGATCAGCTGGGTGTGTGCTTCCCCGCATTGCCGATCAGCTGGGTCTGTCCTTCCCCCCATTGCCGATCAGCTGGGAGTGTCCTTCCCCGCATTGCCGATCAGCTGGGAGTGTCCTTCCCCGCATTGCCGATCAGCTGGGTGTGTGCTTCCCCCCATTGCCGATCAACTGGGTCTGTCCTTCCCCCCATTGCCGATCAGCTGGGCGTGTGCTTCCCCGCATTGCCGATCAGCTGGGTGTGTGCTTCCCCCCATTGCCGATCAGCTGGGCGTGTGCTTCCCCGCATTGCCGATCAGCTGGGTCTGTCCTTCCCCCCATTGCCGATCAGCTGGGTGTGTGCTTCCCCCCATTGCCGATCAGCTGTGTGTGTGCTTCCCCCCATTGCCGATCAGCTGGGCGTGTGCTTCCCCGCATTGCCGATCAGCTGGGTGTGTCCTTCCCCGCATTGCCGATCAGCTGGGCGTGTGCTTCCCCGCATTGCCGATCAGCTGGGAGTGTCCTTCCCCGCATTGCCGATCAGCTGGGAGTGTCCTTCCCCGCATTGCCGATCAGCTGGGTGTGTGCTTCCCCCCATTGCCGATCAGCTGGGTCTTTCCTTCCCCCCATTGCCGATCAGCTGGGCGTGTGCTTCCCCGCATTGCCGATCAGCTGGGTGTTTCCTTCCCCCCATTGCCGATCAGCTGGGCGTGTCCTTCCCCGCATTGCCGATCAGCTGTGTGTGTGCTTCCCCCCATTGCCGATCAGCTGTGTGTGTGCTTCCCCCCATTGCCGATCAGCTGGGTCTTTCCTTCCCCGCATTGCCGATCAGCTGTGTGTGTGCTTCCCCCCATTGCCGATCAGCTGTGTGTGTGCTTCCCCCCATTGCCGATCAGCTGGGTGTGTGCTTCCCCCCATTGCCGATCAGCTGTGTGTGTGCTTCCCCCCATTGCCGATCAGCTGGGTCTGTCCTTCCCCGCATTGCCGAACAGCTGGGTGTGTCCTTCCCCCCATTGCCGATCAGCTGGGTGTGTGCTTGCCCGCATTGCCGATCAGCTGGGAGTGTGCTTCCCCCCATTGCCGATCAGCTGGATGTGTGCTTCCCCGCATTGCCGATCAGCTGGGAGTGTGCTTCCCCCCATTGCCGATCAGCTGGGTGTGTTCTTCCCCCCCATTGCCGATCAGCTGGGTGTGTGCTTCCCCCCATTGCCGATCAGCTGGGTGTGTTCTTCCCCCCCGTTGCCGATCAGCTGGGTGTGTGCTTCCCCGCATTGCCGATCAGCTGGGTGTGTGCTTCCCCCCATTGCCGATCAGCTGGGTGTGTTCTTCCCCCCCGTTGCCGATCAGCTGGGTGTGTGCTTCCCCCCATTGCCGATCAGCTGGGAGTGTGCTTCCCCGCATTGCCGATCAGCTGGATGTGTGCTTCCCCGCATTGCCGATCAGCTGGGTGTGTTCTTCCCCGCATTGCCGATCAGCTGGGTGTGTGCTTCCCCGCATTGCCGATCAGCTGGGTGTGTTCTTCCCCGCATTGCCGATCAGCTGGGTGTGTGCTTCCCCCCATTGCCGATCAGCTGGGTGTGTCCTTCCCCGCATTGCCGATCAGCTGGGTCTGTCCTTCCCCCCATTGCCGATCAGCTGGGTGTGTGCTTCCCCCCATTGCCGATCAGCTGGGTCTGTCCTTCCCCCCATTGCCGATCAGCTGGGTGTGTGCTTCCCCCCATTGCCGATCAGCAGGGAGTGTGCTTCCCCCCATTGCCGATCAGCTGGGTCTGTCCTTCCCCCCATTGCCGATCAGCTGGGAGTGTGCTTCCCCGCATTGCCGATCAGCTGGGAGTGTGCTTCCCCCCATTGCCGATCAGCTGGGTGTGTGCTTCCCCCCATTGCCGATCAGCTGGGTGTGTCCTTCCCCGCATTGCCGATCAGCTGGGTGTGTCCTTCCCCCCCATTGCCGATCAGCTGGGCGTGTGCTTCCCCCCATTGCCGATCAGCTGGGTGTGTGCTTCCCCCCATTGCCGATCAGCTGGGTGTGTGCTTCCCCCCATTGCCGATCAGCTGGGTGTGTGCTTCCCCCCATTGCCGATCAGCTGGGTGTGTGCTTCCCCGCATTGCCGATCAGCTGGGTCTGTCCTTCCCCGCATTGCCGATCAGCTGGGTGTGTGCTTCCCCCCATTGCCGATCAGCTGGGTGTGTCCTTCCCCCCATTGCCGATCAGCTGGGAGTGTCCTTCCCCCCATTGCCGATCAGCTGGGTGTGTCCTTCCCCCCATTGCCGATCAGCTGGGTGTGTGCTTCCCCGCATTGCCGATCAGCTGGGTCTGTCCTTCCCCGCATTGCCGATCAGCTGGGAGTGTCCTTCCCCCCATTGCCGATCAGCTGGGTGTGTCCTTCCCCCCATTGCCGATCAGCTGGGTGTGTGCTTCCCCGCATTGCCGATCAGCTGGGTCTGTCCTTCCCCGCATTGCCGATCAGCTGGGTCTGTCCTTCCCCCCATTGCCGATCAGCTGGGTGTGTGCTTCCCCACTTTGCCGATCAGCTGGGTCTGTCCTTCCCCCCATTGCCGATCAGCTGGGTGTGTGCTTCCCCCCATTGCCGATCAGCTGGGTGTGTGCTTCCCCGCATTGCCGATCAGCTGGGTCTGTCCTTCCCCGCATTGCCGATCAGCTGGGAGTGTGCTTCCCCCCATTGCCGATCAGCTGGGTCTGCCCTTCCCCCCATTGCCGATCAGCTGGGTCTGTCCTTCCCCCCATTGCCGATCAGCTGGGTCTGCCCTTCCCCCCATTGCCGATCAGCTGGGTGTGTGCTTCCCCGCATTGCCGATCAGCTGGGTGTGTGCTTCCCCCCATTGCCGATCAGCTGGGTCTGTCCTTCCCCCCATTGCCGATCAGCTGTGGGTGTGCTTCCCCCCATTGCCGATCAGCTGGGTGTGTGCTTCCCCCCATTGCTGATCAGCTGGGAGTGTGCTTCCCCCCATTGCCGATCAGCTGGGTGTGTGCTTCCCCCCATTGCCGATCAGCTGGGTCTGTCCTTCCCCCCATTGCCGATCAGCTGGGTCTGTCCTTCCCCCCATTGCCGATCAGCTGGGTGTGTGCTTCCCCCCATTGCCGATCAGCTGGATCTGTCCTTCCCCCCATTGCCGATCAGCTGGGTGTGTGCTTCCCCCCATTGCCGATCAGCTGGTTGTGTCCTTCCCCCCATTGCCGATCAGCTGGGTGTGTCCTTCCCCCCATTGCCGATCAGCTGGGTGTGTCCTTCCCCCCATTGCCGATCAGCTGGGTGTGTGCTTCCCCCCATTGCCGATCAGCTGGGAGTGTCCTTCCCCCCATTGCCGATCAGCTGGGTGTGTCCTTCCCCCCATTGCCGATCAGCTGGGTGTGTGCTTCCCCGCATTGCCGATCAGCTGGGTCTGCCCTTCCCCCCATTGCCGATCAGCTGGGTCTGTCCTTCCCCCCATTGCCGATCAGCTGGGTGTGTGCTTCCCCCCATTGCCGATCAGCTGGGTGTGTGCTTCCCCCCATTGCCGATCAGCTGGGTGTGTGCTTCCCCCCATTGCCGATCAGCTGGGTGTGTGCTTTCCCCCCATTGCCGGTCAGCTGGGTGTGTGCTTCCCCCCATTGCCGATCAGCTGGGAGTGTGCTTCCCCCCATTGCCGATCAGCTGGGTGTGTGCTTCCCCCCATTGCCGATCAGCTGGGAGTGTGCTTCCCCCATTGCCGATCAGCTGGGTCTGTCCTTCCCCGCATTGCCGATCAGCTGGGTGTGTGCTTCCCCCCCATTGCCGATCAGCTGGGTGTGTGCTTCCCCCCATTGCCGATCAGCTGGGTGTGTGCTTCCCCCCATTGCCGATCAGCTGGGTGTGTCCTTCCCCCCATTGCCGATCAGCTGGGTGTGTGCTTCCCCCCATTGCCGATCAGCTGGGTGTGTGCTTCCCCGCATTGCCGATCAGCTGGGTGTGTGCTTCCCCGCATTGCCGATCAGCTGGGTGTGTGCTTCCCCCCCATTGCCGATCAGCTGGGCGTGTGCTTCCCCCCATTGCCGATCAGCTGGGCGTGTGCTTCCCCCCATTGCCGATCAGCTGGGTGTGTGCTTCCCCCCATTGCCGATCAGCTGGGTGTGTGCTTCCCCGCATTGCCGATCAGCTGGGAGTGTGCTTCCCCCCATTGCCGATCAGCTGGGTGTGTCCTTCCCCGCATTGCCGATCAGCTGGGTGTGTGCTTCCCCCCATTGCCGATCAGCTGGGTGTGTGCTTCCCCCCATTGCCGATCAGCTGGGTATGTGCTTCCCCCCATTGCCGATCAGCTGGGTGTGTGCTTCCCCGCATTGCCGATCAGCTGGGTGTGTGCTTCCCCGCATTGCCGATCAGCTGGGTGTGTGCTTCCCCCCTTTGCCGATCAGCTGGGAGTGTGCTTCCCCGCATTGCCGATCAGCTGGGTGTGTGCGTCCCCGCATTGCCGATCAGCTGGGTCTGTCCTTCCCCCCATTACCGATCAGCTGGGTGTGTGCTTCCCCCCATTGCCGATCAGCTGGGTGTGTGCTTCCCCGCATTGCCGATCAGCTGGGTGTGTTCTTCCCCCCATTGCCGATCAGCTGGGTGTGTGCTTCCCCCCATTGCCGATCAGCTGGGTCTGTCCTTCCCCGCATTGCCGATCAGCTGGGAGTGTGCATCCCCGCATTGCCGATCAGCTGGGTGTGTCCTTCCCCCCATTGCCGATCAGCTGGGTGTGTGGCTCCCCCCATTGCCGATCAGCTGGGAGTGTGCTTCCCCGCATTGCCGATCAGCTGGGTGTGTCCTTCCCCCCATTGCCGATCAGCTGGGTGTGTGCTTCCCCCCATTGCCGATCAGCTGGGTGTGTGCTTCCCCCCATTGCCGATCAGCTGGGTGTGTCCTTCCCCCCATTGCCGATCAGCTGGGTGTGTCCTTCCCCGCATTGCCGATCAGCTGGGTGTGTCCTTCCCCCCATTGCCGATCAGCTGGGTCTGTCCTTCCCCCCATTGCCGATCAGCTGGGTGTGTGCTTCCCCCCCATTGCCGATCAGCTGGGTCTGTCCTTCTCCCCATTGCCGATCAGCTGGGTGTGTCCTTCCCCGCATTGCCGATCAGCTGGGTGAGTGCGTCCCCGCATTGCCGATCAGCTGGGTCTGTCCTTCCCCCCATTGCCGATCAGCTGGGTCTGCCCTTCCCCCCATTGCCGATCAGCTGGGTGTGTGCTTCCCCCCATTGCCGATCAGTTGGGTCTGTCCTTCCCCCCATTGCCGATCAGCTGGGTGTGTGCTTCCCCCCATTGCCGATCAGCTGGGTGTGTGCTTCCCCCCATTGCCGATCAGCTGGGTGTGTGCTACCCCCCATTGCCGATCAGCTGGGTGTGTGCTTCCCCGCATTGCCGATCAGCTGGGTATGTCCTTCCCCCCATTGCCGATCAGCTGGGTGTGTGCTTCCCCCCATGGCCAATCAGCTGGGTGTGTGCTTCCCCCCATTGCCGATCAGTTGGGTCTGTCCTTCCCCCCATTGCCGATCAGCTGGGTGTGTGCTTCCCCCCATGGCCAATCAGCTGGGTGTGTGCTTCCCCCCATTGCCGATCAGCTGGGTGTGTGCTTCCCCCCATGGCCAATCAGCTGGGTGTGTGCTTCCCCCCATTGCCGATCAGCTGGGTGTGTGCTTTCCCCCATTTCCGATCAGCTGGGTGTGTGCTTTCCCCGCATTGCCGATCAGCTGGGTGTGTGCTTCCCCCCATTGCCGATCAGCTGGGTGTGTGCTTCCCCGCATTGCCGATCAGCTGGGTGTGTGCTTCCCCGCATTGCCGATCAGCTGGGTGTGTCCTTCCCCGCATTGCCGATCAGCTGGGTGTGTGCTTCCCCCCATTGCCGATCAGCTGGGTGTGTCCTTCCCCGCATTGCCGATCAGCTGGGTGTGTGCTTCCCCCCTTTGCCGATCAGCTGGGAGTGTGCTTCCCCGCATTGCCGATCAGCTGTGTGTGTGCTTCCCCCCATTGCCGATCAGCTGGGAGTGTCCTTCCCCCCATTGCCGATCAGCTGGGTGTGTCCTTCCCCCCATTGCCGATCAGCTGGGTGTGTGCTTCCCCGCATTGCCGATCAGCTGGGTGTGTGCTTCCCCGCATTGCCGATCAGCTGTGTGTGTGCTTCCCCCCATTGCCGATCAGCTGGGTGTGTGCTTCCCCGCATTGCCGATCAGCTGGGTGTGTGCTTCCCCCCATTGCCGATCAGCTGGGTGTGTGCTTCCCCCCATTGCCGATCAGCTGGGTTTGTGCTTCCCCGCATTGCCGATCAGTTGGGTCTGTCCTTCCCCCCATTGCCGATCAGCTGGGAGTGTCCTTCCCCCCATTGCCGATCAGCTGGGTGTGTGCTTCCCCCCATTGCCGATCAGCTGGGTGTGTGCTTCCCCCCATTGCCGATCAGCTGGGTGTGTGCTTCCCCCCATTGCCGATCAGCTGTGTGTGTGCTTCCCCGCATTGCCGATCAGCTGGGTGTGTGCTTCCCCCCATTGCCGATCAGCTGGGAGTGTCCTTCCCCCCATTGCCGATCAGCTGGGAGTGTGCTTCCCCGCATTGCCGATCAGCTGGGTCTGTCCTTCCCCCCATTGCCGATCAGCTGGGTGTGTGCTTCCCCCCATTGCCGATCAGCTGGGAGTGTGCCTCCCCCCATTGCCGATCAGCTGGGTGTGTGCTTCCCCCCATTGCCGATCAGCTGGGTGTGTGCTTCCCCCCATTGCCGATCAGCTGGGTGTGTGCTTCCCCCCATTGCCGATCAGCTGGGTGTGTGCTTCCCCCCATTGCCGATCAGCTGGGTGTGTGCTACCCCCCATTACCGATCAGCTGGGTCTGTCCTTCCCCCCATTGCCGATCAGCTGGGTGTGTGCTACCCCCCATTGCCGATCAGCTGGGTCTGTCCTTCCCCGCATTGCCGATCAGCTGTGAGTGTGCTTCCCCCCATTGCCGATCAGTTGGGTCTGTCCTTCCCCCCATTGCCGATCAGCTCGGTGTGTGCTTCCCCCCATTGCCGATCAGCTGGGTGTGTGTTTTCCCCCATTGCCGATCAGCTGGGTGTGTGCTACCCCCCATTGCCGATCAGCTGGGTCTGTCCTTCCCCCCATTGCCGATCAGCTGGGAGTGTGCTACCCCCCATTGCCGATCAGCTGGGTCTGTCCTTCCCCGCATTGCCGATCAGCTGGGTGTGTGCTTCCCCCCATTGCCGATCAGCTGGGTGTGTGCTTCCCCCCATTGCCGATCAGCTGGGTCTGCCCTTCCCCCCATTGCCGATCAGCTGGGTGTGTCCTTCCCCGCATTGCCGATCAGCTGGGAGTGTGCTTCCCCGCATTGCCGATCAGCTGGGTGTGTGCTTTCCCCCATTGCCGATCAGCTGGGTGTGTGCTTCCCCGCATTGCCGATCAGCTGGGTGTGTGCTTTCCCCCATTGCCGATCAGCTGGGTGTGTGCTTCCCCGCATTGCCGATCAGCTGCGTGTGTGCTTCCCCCCATTGCCGATCAGCTGGGTGTGTGCTTCCCCCCATTGCCGATCAGCTGGGTGTGTGCTTCCCCGCATTGCCGATCAGCTGCGTGTGTGCTTCCCCCCATTGCCGATCAGCTGGGTGTGTGCTTCCCCCCATTGCCGATCAGCTGGGTGTGTGCTTTCCCCCCATTGCCGATCAGCTGGGTCTGTCCTTCCCCCCATTGCCGATCAGCTGGGTCTGTCCTTCCCCCCATTGCCGATCAGCTGGGTGTGTGCTTCCCCCCATTGCCGATCAGCTGGGCGTGTGCTTTCCCCCCATTGCCGATCAGCTGGGTCTGTCCTTCCCCCCATTGCCGATCAGCTGGGTCTGTCCTTCCCCGCATTGCCGATCAGCTGCTTGTGTCCTTCCCCGCATTGCCGATCAGCTGGGTCTGTCCTTCCCCGCATTGCCGATCAGCTGGGTATGTGCTTCCCCCCATTGCCGATCAGCTGGGTGTGTGCTTCCCCGCATTGCCGATCAGCTGGGTCTGTCCTTCCCCGCATTGCCGATCAGCTGGGTGTGTGCGTCCCCCCATTGCCGATCAGCTGGGTGTGTGCTTCCCCCCATTGCCGATCAGCTGGGTGTGTGTTTCCCCCCATTGCCGATCAGCTGGGTATGTGCTTCCCCCCATTGCCGATCAGCTGGGTGTGTGTTTCCCCCCATTGCCGATCAGCTGGGTGTGTGCTTCCCCCCATTGCCGATCAGCTGGGTGTGTGCTTCCCCACTTTGCCGATCAGCTGGGTGTGTGCCTCCCCGCATTGCCGATCAGCTGGGTCTGTCCTTCCCTGCATTGCCGATCAGCTGGGTTTGTGCTTCCCCCCATTGCCGATCAGCTGGGTGTGTCCTTCCCCCCATTGCCGATCAGCTGTGTCTGTTCTTCCCCGCATTGCCGATCAGCTGGGTGTGTGCTTCCCCCCATTGCCGATCAGCTGGATGTGTGCCCCCACCATGGCCGATCAGCTGGGTGTGTGCTTCCCCCCATTGCCGATTAGCTGGGTGTGTGCTTCCCCCCATTGCCGATCAGCTGGATGTGTGCCCCCACCATGGCCGATCAGCTGGGTGTGTGTTTCCCCCCATTGCCGATCAGCTGGGTGTGTGCTTCCCCCCATTGCCGATCAGCTGGTTGTGTGCCTCTCCCCATTGCCGATCAGCTGGGTGTGTGCTTCCCCCCATTGCCGATCAGCTGGATGTGTGCTTCCCCCCATTGCCGATCAGCTGGGTGTGTGCTTCCCCGCATTGCCGATCAGCTGGGTGTGTGCTTCCCCGCATTGCGGATCAGCTGGGAGTGTGCTTCCCCGCATTGCCGATCAGCTGGTTGTGTGCTTCCCCCCATTGCCGATCAGCTGGGTGTGTGCTTCCCCCCATTGCCGATCAGCTGGGTCTGTCCTTCCCCCCATTGCCGATCAGCTGGGAGTGTGCTTCCCCGCATTGCCGATCAGCTGGGTGTGTGCTTCCCCCCATTGCCGATCAACTGGGTGTATGCTTCCCCCATTGCCGATCAGCTGGGTCTGTCCTTCCCCCCATTGCCGATCAGCTGGGTGTGTGCTTCCCCGCATTGCCGATCAGCTGGGTCTGTCCTTCCCCGCATTGCCGATCAGCTGGGTGTGTGCTTCCCCCATTGCCGATCAGCTGGGTCTGTCCTTCCCCCCATTGCCGATCAGCTGGGTCTGTCCTTCCCCCCATTGCCGATCAGCTGGGTGTGTGCTTCCCCCATTGCCGATCAGCTGGGTCTGTCCTTCCCCCCATTGCCGATCAGCTGGGTGTGTCCTTCCCCCCATTGCCGATCAGCTGGGTGTGTGCTTCCCCCATTGCCGATCAGCTGGGTCTGTCCTTCCCCGCATTGCCGATCAGCTGGGTGTGTCCTTCCCCCCATTGCCGATCAGCTTGGATGTGTGCTTCCCCCCATTGCCGATCAGCTGGGTGTGTCCTTCCCCCCATTGCCGATCAGCTGGGTGTGTGCTTCCCCCCATTGCCGATCAGCTGGGTGTGTCCTTCCCCCCATTGCCGATCAGCTGGGAGTGTGCTTCCCCCCATTGCCGATCAGCTGGGTGTGTGTTTCCCCCCATTGCCGATCAGCTGGGTGTGTGCTTCCCCCCATTGCCGATCAGCTGGGTTTGTCCTTCCACCCATTGCCGATCAGCTGGGTGTGTGCTTCCCCCCATTGCCGATCAGCTGGGTGTGTGCTTTGACCCATTGCCGATCAGCTGGGTGTGTGCTTCCCCGCATTGCCGATCAGCTGGGTGTGTGCTTCCCCCCATTGCCGATCAGCTGGGTGTGTGCTTCCCCGCATTGCCGATCAGCTGGGAGTGTGCTTCCCCCCATTGCCGATCAGCTGGGTGTGTGCTTCCCCGCATTGCCGATCAGCTGGGTGTGTGCTACCCCCCATTGCCGATCAGCTGAGTGTGTCCTTCCCCGCATTGCCGATCAGCTGTGAGTGTGCTTCCCCCCATTGCCGATCAGTTGGGTCTGTCCTTCCCCCCATTGCCGATCAGCTCGGTGTGTGCTTCCCCCCATTGCCGATCAGCTGGGTGTGTGCTTTCCCCCATTGCCGATCAGCTGTGTGTGTGCTTCCCCCCATTGCCGATCAGCTGGGTGTGTCCTTCCCCGCATTGCCGATCAGCTGCGTGTGTGCTTCCCCCAATTGCCGATCAGCTGGGTGTGTGCTTTCCCCCATTGCCGATCAGCTGGGTGTGTGCTTCCCCGCATTGCCGATCAGCTGCGTGTGTGCTTCCCCCCATTGCCGATCAGCTGGGTGTGTGCTTCCCCCCATTGCCGATCAGCTGGGTGTGTGCTTTCCCCCCATTGCCGATCAGCTGGGTCTGTCCTTCCCCCCATTGCCGATCAGCTGGATCTGTCCTTCCCCCCATTGCCGATCAGCTGGGTGTGTGCTTCCCCCCATTGCCGATCAGCTGGGTGTGTGCTTCCCCGCATTGCCGATCAGCTGAGTCTGTCCTTCCCCGCATTGCCGATCAGCTGGGTGTGTGCGTCCCCCCATTGCCGATCAGCTCGGTGTGTGCTTCCCCCCATTGCCGATCAGCTGGGTCTGTCCTTCCCTGCATTGCCGATCAGCTGGGTTTGTGCTTCCCCCCATTGCCGATCAGCTGGGTGTGTCCTTCCCCCCATTGCCGATCAGCTGTGTCTGTTCTTCCCCCCATTGCCGATCAGCTGGGTGTGTGCTTCCCCCCATTGCCGATCAGCTGGATGTGTGCCCCCACCATGGCCGATCAGCTGGGTGTGTGCTTCCCCCCATTGCCGATTAGCTGGGTGTGTGCTTCCCCCCATTGCCGATCAGCTGGATCTGTGCCCCCACCATGGCCGATCAGCTGGGTGTGTGTTTCCCCCCATTGCCGATCAGCTGGGTGTGTGCTTCCCCCCATTGCCGATCAGCTGGTTGTGTGCCTCTCCCCATTGCCGATCAGCTGGGTGTGTGCTTCCCCCCATTGCCGATCAGCTGGATGTGTGCTTCCCCCCATTGCCGATCAGCTGGGTGTGTGCTTCCCCGCATTGCCGATCAGCTGGGTGTGTGCTTCCCCGCATTGCCGATCAGCTGGGTGTGTGCTTCCCCGCATTGCCGATCAGCTGGGTGTGTGCTTCCCCCCATTGCCGATCAGCTGGGTCTGTCCTTCCCCCCATTGCCGATCAGCTGGGAGTGTGCTTCCCCGCATTGCCGATCAGCTGGGTGTGTGCTTCCCCCCATTGCCGATCAGCTGGGTGTGTGCTTCCCCCCATTGCCGATCAGCTGGGTGTGTGCTTCCCCACTTTGCCGATCAGCTGGGTGTGTGCTTCCCCGCATTGCCGATCAGCTGGGTCTGTCCTTCCCTGCATTGCCGATCAGCTGGTTTTGTGCTTCCCCCCATTGCCGATCAGCTGGTTGTGTGCTTCCCCCAATTGCCGATCAGCTGGGTGTGTGCTTCCCCGCATTGCCGATCAGCTGGGAGTGTGCTTCCCCCCATTGCCGATCAGCTGGTTTTGTGCTTCCCCCCATTGCCGATCAGCTTGGTGTGTGATTCCCCCCATTGCCGATCAGCTGGGTGTGTGCTTCCCCGCATTGCCGATCAGCTGGGAGTGTGCTTCCCCCCATTGCCGATCAGCTGGGTGTGTGCCTCCCCGCATTGCCGATCAGCTGGGTGTGTGCTTCCCCCCCATGCCGATCAGCTGGGTGTGTGCTTCCCCCCATTGCCGATCAGCTGGGTGTGTGCTTCCCCCCATTGCCGATCAGCTGGTAGTGTCCTGCCTAGCATTGCCGATCAGCTGGGTGTGTGCTTCCCCGCATTGCCGATCAGCTGGGCCTGTCCTTCCCCCCATTGCCGATCAGCTGGGTGTGTGCTTCCCCGCATTGCCGATCAGCTGGGTGTGTGCTTCCCCGCATTGCCGATCAGCTGGGTGTGTGCTTCCCCCCATTGCCGATCAGCTGGGTGTGTCCTTCCCCGCATTGCCGATCAGCTGGGTGTGTGCTTCCCCGCATTGTCGATCAGCTGGGTGTGTGCTTCCCCCCTTTGCCGATCAGCTGGGTGTGTCCTTCCCCGCATTGCCGATCAGCTGGGTGTGTCCTTCCCCCCATTGCCGATCAGCTGGGTGTGTGCTTCCCCCCATTGCCGATCAGTTGGGTCTGTCCTTCCCCCCATTGCCGATCAGCTGGGTGTGTGCTTCCCCCCATTGCCGATCAGCTGGGTGTGTGCTTCCCCCCATTGCCGATCAGCTGGGTGTGTGCTTTCCCCCATTGCCGATCAGCTGTGTGTGTGCTTCCCCCCATTGCCGATCAGCTGGGTGTGTCCTTCCCCGCATTGCCGATCAGCTGCGTGTGTGCTTCCCCCCATTGCCGATCAGCTGGGTGTGTGCTTTCCCCCATTGCCGATCAGCTGGGTGTGTGCTTCCCCGCATTGCCGATCAGCTGCGTGTGTGCTTCCCCCCATTGCCGATCAGCTGGGTGTGTGCTTTCCCCCATTGCCGATCAGCTGGGTCTGTCCTTCCCCGCATTGCTGATCAGCTGGGTGTGTGCTTCCCCCCATTGCCGATCAGCTGGGTATGTGCTTCCCCCCATTGCCGATCAGCTGGGTGTGTGCTTCCCCGCATTGCCGATCAGCTGGGTCTGTCCTTCCCCGCATTGCCGATCAGCTGGGTGTGTGTTTCCCCCCATTGCCGATCAGCTGGGTATGTGCTTCCCCCCATTGCCGATCAGCTGGGAGTGTCCTTCCCCGCATTGCCGATCAGCTGGGTGTGTGCTTCCCCCCATTGCCGATCAGCTGGGTGTGTGCTTCCCCACTTTGCCGATCAGCTGGGTGTGTGCTTCCCCGCATTGCCGATCAGCTGGGTCTGTCCTTCCCTGCATTGCCGATCAGCTGGTTTTGTGCTTCCCCCCATTGCCGATCAGCTGGTTGTGTGCTTCCCCCAATTGCCGATCAGCTGTGTCTGTTCTTCCCCCCATTGCCGATCAGCTGGGTGTGTGCTTCCCCCCATTGCCGATCAGCTGGATGTGTGCCCCCACCATGGCCGATCAGCTGGGTGTGTGCTTCCCCCCATTGCCGATTAGCTGGGTGTGTGCTTCCCCCCATTGCCGATCAGCTGGATGTGTGCCCCCACCATGGCCGATCAGCTGGGTGTGTGTTTCCCCCCATTGCCGATCAGCTGGGTGTGTGCTTCCCCCCATTGCCGATCAGCTGGATGTGTGCCCCCACCATGGCCGATCAGCTGGGTGGTGTGCTTCCCCGCATTGCCGATCAGCTGGATGTGTGCCCCCACCATTGCCGATCAGCTGGATGTGTGCCCCCACCATTGCCGATCAGCTGGGTGTGTGCTTCCCCGCATTGCCGATCAGCTGGGTGTGTGCCTCACACCTAAACACAGTCTGTGCAGCAGAATGTGACACAGACAGAGACAGAGACACAGACAGAGACACAGACAGAGACACAGACACAGAGACACAGAGACACAGACACAGACACAGACACAGACACAAACAGAAACACAGACACAGACACAGACAGAGACTCAGACAGAGACACAGAGACACAGACACAGAGACACAGACACAGACACACAGACAGAGACACAGACAGAGACTCTGACACAGAGACACAGAGACAGAGACAGAGACACAGACACAGACACAGAGACAGACACAGAGACACAGACACAGACACAGAGACACAGAGACACAGAGACACAGGCAGAGACACAGATACAGAGAGACACAGAGACACAGATACAGAGACACAGAGACACAGACAGAGACACAGACACAGGCACAGGTACAGTCACAGACACAGACTCAGAAACACAGACAGACACAGACCGAGAGAGAGAAAAAGACACAGTCAGAGACACAGACAGAAACGCAGTCAGGTTCAGAGACACAGACAGAGACCCGGGCTGAGACACAGACAGTTACAGGGACACAGGCAGACACAGAGACACAGACACCAACACAAACAGAGACAGGGACACAGACAGATATACAGACAGAGACAGAGACACAGGCAGACACAGCGACGCACACAAAGACAGCGACACAGACAGAGATAAAGACAGAGAAACAGGCACAGACAGAGAAAGAGACACAGACAGAAACACAGACAGACACAGACCGAGAGAGAGAAAAAGACACAGGCAGAGCCACAGACATAAACGCAGTCAGATTCAGAGACACAGACATATACAGGGACACAGGCAGACACAGAGACACAGACACCGACACAGGCCCCGACACAGGCACAGACAGAGGCACAGACAGAGACACAGACAGCGGCAGAGACTGCGACAGAGACAGACACAGACAGAGGCATAGACACAGACAGAGACACAGACAGAGACAGGGACACAGGCACAGACAGAGACACAGGCACAGATATAGACAGAGACACAGACACAGACATAGACAGAGAAACAGACAGAAACAGCGACAGAGACAGAGACACAGACACAGGCAGAGACACAGACACAGGCATAGACACAGACACAGACAGAGACACAGACAGAGACACAGACAGAGTCACAGACACAGACAGTGAAAGAGACACAGACAGGAACACAGACAGACACAGACCGAGAGAGAGAAAAAGACACAGGCAGAGACACAGACAGAAACGCAGTCATATTCAGAGACACAGACAGAGACCCGGGCTGAGACACAGACAGGGACACAGGCAGACACAGAAACACAGACACCAACAAAGACAGAGACAGGGACACAGACAGATATACAGACAGAGACACAGACAGAAACACAGACAGACACAGACCGAGAGAGAGAAAAAGACACAGGCAGAGACACAGACAGAAACGCAGTCAGATTCAGGGACACAGGCAGACACAGAGACACCGAGACCGACACAGACACCGAGACAGAGACAGAGACACCGACACCGACACAGACACAGACACCGAGACAGAGACACAGACAGAGACACAGGCAGAGACACAGGCAGAGACAGAGTCAGCGACACAGACAGAGACAGAGACACAGACACAGACACAGGCAGAGACACAGGCAGAGACACAGGCAGAGACAGAGTCAGCGACACAGACGGAGACACAGACAGAGACACAGACAGAGCCAGGGACACAGACACAGACAGAGACACAGACAGAGACAGGGACACAGACAGAGACAGGGACACAGAAAGAGACCCAGACACAGACAGGGGCACAGACACAGACAGAGACACAGACAGAGACACAGGCAGAGACACAGGCAGAGACACAGGCAGAGACAGAGTCAGCGACACAGACGGAGACACAGACAGAGACACAGACAGAGACAGGGACACAGACACAGACAGAGACACAGACAGAGACAGGGACACAGACAGAGACAGGGACACAGAAAGAGACACAGACACAGACAGGGACACAGACACAGACAGAGACACAGACAGAGACACAGACAGAGACAGGGACACAGACAGGGACACAGACAGAGACAGGGACACAGACAGAGACAGGGACAGGGACACAGACACAGACAGAGACACAGACACAGACAGAGACACAGACAGGGACACAGACACAGACAGAGAAACAGACAGAAACACAGACAGAGAGAGAATTGGACAGGTACAGGCAGAGACACAGGCAGAGATTTACCATTCTACATTACCAGGAGAGACTGTCGGTGGGTGGGTGTGACTCCCCCATGGCCGATCAGCTGGGTCAGTGTGACTCCCCCATGGCCGATCAGCTGGGTCAGTGTGACTCCCCCATGGCCGATCAGCTGGGTCAGTGTGACTCCCCCATGGCCGATCAGCTGGGTCAGTGTGACTCCCCCATGGCCGATCAGCTGGGTCAGTGTGACTCCCCCATGGCCGATCAGCTGGGTCAGTGTGACTCCCCCATGGCCCATCAGCTGTGTGTGTGCTTCCCCCCATTGCCGATCAGCTGGGATGTGCTTCCCCCCATTGCCGATCAGCTGGGTGTGTGCTTCCCCCCATTGCCGATCAGCTGGGTGTGTGCTTCCCCCCATTGCCGATCAGCTGGGAGTGTGCTTCCCCCCATTGCCGATCAGCTGGGTGTGTGCTTCCCCCCATTGCCGATCAGCTGGGTGTGTGCTTCCCCCCATTGCCGATCAGCTGGGAGTGTGCTTCCCCCCATTGCCGATCAGCTGGGTGTGTGCTTCCCCCCATGGCCGATCAGCTGGGTGTGTGCTTCCCCCCATTGCCGATCAGCTGGGTATGTGCTCCCACCATGGCCGATCAGCTGGGTGTGTGCTACCCCCATTGCCGATCAGCTGGGTGTGTGTGACTCCCCGCATTGCCGATCAGCTGGGTGTGTGCTTCCCCGCATTGCCGATCAGCTGGGTGTGTGCTACCCCCCAATGCCGATCAGCTGGGTGTGTGTGACTCCCCGCATTGCCGATCAGCTGGGTGTGTGTGACTCCCCGCATTGCCGATCAGCTGGGTTTGTGTGACTCCCCCATTGCCGATCAGCTGGATGTGTGCCTCACACTGAAACACAGTCTGTGCAGCAGAATGTGCCCCAGACAGAGACACAGAAACAGACACAGACAGAGACACAGAAACAGACAGAGACACAAACAGAGACACAGATAGAGACAGAGACACAGACAGAGACAGGGACACAGACAGAGACAGAGACTGAGACACAGACAGACACGGAGATACAGACAGAGACAGAGAGTGAGACACAGACACCGACAGACAGAGAGACACAGACAGAGGCAGAGACTGAGACACAGACAGACACAGAGACACAGCGAGACACACAGACAGACAGAGACACAGACAGAGACACAGACAGAGACAGACACAGAGACGCAGACAGAGACAGACAGAGACAGGGACACAGACAGAGACAGGGACAGAGAGAGAGACAGGGACAGAGACACAGACACAGACAGAGACAGGGACACAGACAGAGACAGGGACACAGACAGAGACAGGGACAGGGACAGGGACAGAGACAGGGACAGAGACAGAGACAGAGACAGAGACAGAGACAGGGACAGAGACAGGGACAGAGACACAGACAGAGACACAGACCGAGTGTGGGGGAGCACTGCCAGTGCTGGCTGTTTGGGGGAGCACTGCCAGTGCTGGCTGTGTGGGGGGAGCACTGATAGTGCTGGCTGTGTGGTGGGAGCACTGACAGTGCTGGCTGTGTGCGGGGAGCACTGACAGTGCTGGCTGTGTGGTGGGAGCACTGACAGTGCTGGCTGTGTGCGGGGAGCACTGACAGTGCTGGCTGTGTGGTGGGAGCACTGACAGTGCTGGCTGTGTGGGGGGAGCTCTGACAGTGCTGGCTGTGTGGTGGGAGCACTGACAGTGCTGGCTGTGTGGGGGAGCTCTGACAGTGCTGGCTGTGTGGTGGGAGCAATGACAGTGCTGGCTGTGTGGTGGGAGCACTGGCAGTGCTGGCTGTGTGGGGAGCACTCACAGTGCTGGCTGTGTGGTGGGAGCACTGACAGTGCTGGCTGTGTGGGGGGAGCACTGACAGTGCTGGCTGTGTGGGGGGAGCACTGATAGTGCTGGCTGTGTGGGGGAGCACTGACAGTGCTGGCTGTGTGGTGGGAGCACTGACAGTGCTGGCTGTGTGGGGGGAGCACTGACAGTGCTGGCTGTGTGGTGGGAGAACTGACAGTGCAGGCTGTGTGGGGGGATCACTGACAGTGCTGGCTGTGTGGGGGAGCACTGACAGTGCTGGCTGTGTGGGGGAGCACTGACAGTGCTGGCTGTGTGGGGGGAGCACTGACAGTGCTGGCTGTGTGGGGGAGCACTGAGAGTGCTGGCTGTGTGGGGGAGCACTGACAGTGCTGGCTGTGTGGTGGGAGCACTGACAGTGCTGGCTGTGTGGGGGAGCACTGACAGTGCTGGCTGTGTGGGGGAGCACTTACAGTGCTGGCTGTGCGGTGGGAGCACTGACAGTGCTGCCTGTGTGGGGGGAGCACCGACAGTGCTGGCTGTGTGGTGGGAGCACTGAGCGCTGGCTCTGTGGGGGGGGGGGAAGTGCACTGGCAGTTCTGGCTCTGTGGGGGGGGGAGTGCACTTGCAGTGCTGGCTCTGTGGGGGGGGAGTGCACTGGCAGTGCTGGCTCTGTGGGGGGGAAGTGCACTGACAGTTCTGGCTCTGTGGTGGGAGCACTGACAGTGCTGGCTGTGTCGGGGGAGCACTGACAGTGCTGGCTGTGTGGGGGGAGCACTGACAGTGCTGGCTGTGTGGTGGCAGCATTGACAGTGCTGGCTCTGTGGTGGGAGCACTGACAGTGCTAGCTCTGTGGGAGAGCACTGGCAGTGCTGGCTGTGGGGGGGGGGGGGAAGTGCACTGGAAGTGCTGGCTGTGTGGGGGAGCACTGACAGTGCTGGCTGAGTGGGGGAGCACTGCCAGTGCTGGCTGTGTGGGGGAGCACTGCCAGTGCAGTCTGTGTGGGGGGAGCACTGATAGTGCTCGCTGTGTGGTGGGAGCACTGACAGTGCTGGCTGTGTGCGGGGAGCACTGACAGTGCTGGCTGTGTGGTGGGAGCACTGACAGTGCTGGCTGTGTGGGGGGAGCACTGACAGTGCTGGCTGTGTGGTGGGAGCACTGACAGTGCTGGCTGTGTGGTGGGAGCACTGACAGTGCTGGCTGTGTGGGGAGCACTGACAGTGCTGGCCGTATGGTGGGAGCACTGACAGTGCTGGCTGTGTGGGGGGAGCACTGATAGTGCTGGCTGTGTGGGGGAGCACTGACAGTGCTGGCTGTGTGGTGTGAGCACTGACAGTGCTGGCTGTGGGGGGGGGGGTGCACTGGCAGTTCTGGCTGTGTGGTGGGAGCACTGACAGTGCTGGCTGTGTGGTGGTAGCACTGACAGTGCTGGCTGTGTGGTGGGAGCACTGACAGTGCTGGTTGTGTGGGGAGCACTGACAGTGCTGCCTGTGTGGTGGGAGCACTGGCAGTGCTGGCAGTGTGGGGTGGGAGCACTGACAGTGCTGGCTGTGTGGGGGAGCACTGACAGTGCTGGCTGTGTGGTGGGAGCACTGACAGTGCTGGCTGTGTGGTGGGAGCACTGACAGTGCTGGCTGTGTGGGGGGGAGCACTGACAGTGCTGGCTCCGTGGGTGGCGTAAGTGCAATGGCAGTGCTGGCAGTGCTGGCTCTGTGGGCGGGAGTGCACTGGCAGTGCTGGCTCTGTGGGTGGGGTAAGTGCACTGGCAGTGCTGGCTGTGGGGGGAGGGAAGTGCAATGGCAGTGCTGGCTCTGTGGGGGGGTGCACTGGCAGTTCTGGCTGTGTGGTGGGAGCACTGACAATGCTGTCTGTGGGGGGGGGCACTGACAGTGCTGCCTGTGTGGGGGGAGCACTGACAGTGCTGGCTGTGTGTGGGGTGCACCGGCAGTTCTGGCTGTGTGGTGGGAGCACTGACAGGGCTGGCTGTGTGGGGGAGCACTGACAGTGCTGGCTGTGTGTGGGGAGCACTGACAGTGCAGGCTGTGTGAGGGGTAGCACTGACAGTGCTGGCTGTGTGGTGGGAGGACTGGCAGTGCTGGCAGTGTGGGGGGAGGACTGACATTGCTGGCTGTGTGGTGGGAGCACTGACAGTGCTGGCTGTGTGGGGGGGAAGTGCAATGGCAGTGCTGGCAGTGCTGGCTCTGTGGGGGGGAGTGCACTGGCAATGCTTGCTCTGTGGGTGGGGTACCTGCACTGGCAGTGCTGGCTCTGTGGGGGGAAGTGCACTGGCAGTGCTGGCTCTGAAGGGGGGCACTGGAAGTGCTGGCTGTGGGGGAGCACTGACAGTGCTGCCTTTGTGGGGGGGGGGGGGAAGTGCAATGGCAGTGCTGGCTCTGTGGCGGGGGGGGGAAGTGCACTGGCAGTGCTGGCTCTGTGGGGGGGAAGTGCACTGACAGTGCTGGCTCTCTGGTGGGAGCACTGACAGTGCTGGCTGTGTGGTGAGAGCACTGACAGTGCTGGCTGTGTGATGGGAGCACTGACAGTGCTGGCTGTGTGATGGGAGCACTGACAGTGCTGGCTGTGTGGGGGAGCACTGACAGTGCTGGCTGTGTGGGGGGAGCACTGACAGTGCTGGCTATGTGGTGGGAGCACTGGCAGTTCTGGCTGTGTGGGGGAGCACTGACAGTGCTGGCTGTGTGGGGGAAGCACTGACAGTGCTGGCTGTGTGGGGGGAGCACTGACAGTGCTGGCTGTGTGTGGGAGCACTGACAGTGCTGGCTGTGTGGGGGGAGCACTGACAGTGCTGGCTATGTGGTGGGAGCACTGGCAGTTCTGGCTGTGTGGGGGAGCACTGACAGTGCTGGCTGTGTGGGGGGAGCACTGACAGTGCTGGCTGTGTGGGGGGAGCACTGACAGTGCTGGCTATGTGGTGGGAGCACTGGCAGTTCTGGCTGTGTGGGGGAGCACTGACAGTGCTGGCTGTGTGGGGGAAGCACTGACAGTGCTGGCTGTGTGGGGGGAGCACTGACAGTGCTGGCTGTGTGGTGGGAGCGCTGACAGTGCTGGCTATGTGGTGGGAGTACTGGCAGTTCTGGCTGTGTGGGGGAGCACTGACAGTGCTGGCTGTGTGGGGAAGCACTGACAGTGCTGGCTGTGAAGGGGGGGAAGTGCACTGGCAGTGCTGGCTGTGTGGGGGGAGCACTGAGAGTGCTGGCTGTGTAGTGGAGCACTGAGAGTGCTGGCTGTGTGGGGGGAGCACTGACAGTGCTGCCTGTGTGGGGAGCACTGACAGTGCTGCCTGTGTGGGGGAGCACTAACAGTGCTGGCTGTGGGGGAGGGGGGAAGTGCACTGGCAGTGCTGGCTGTGTGGGGGGACACTGACAGTGATGCCTGTGTGGGGAGCACTGACAGTGCAGGCTGTGTGGGGGAGCACTGACAGTGCTGGCTGTGTAGTAGGAGCACTGACAGTGCTGGCTGTGGGGGGGGGATGCACTGGCAGTTCTGGCTGTGTGGTGGGAGCACTGACAGTGCTGGCTGTGTGGGGAGCACTGACAGTGCTGGCTGTGTTGGGGGTGCACTGACAGTGCTGGCTGTGTGGGGAGCACTGACAGTGCTGGCTGTGTGGTGGGAGCACTGGCAGTTCTGGCTGTGTGGTGGGAGCACTGACAGTGCTGGCTGTGTGGGGAGCACTGACACTGCTGGCTGTGTGGTGGGAGCACTGACAGTGCTGGCTGTGTGGTGGGAGCACTGACAGTGCTGGCTGTGTGGTGGGAGCACTGGCAGTTCTGGCTGTGTGGTGGGAGCACTGACAGTGCTGGCTGTGTGGTGGGAGCACTGACAGTGCTGGCTGTGTGGGCGGGAAGTGCAATGGCAGTGCTGGCTCTGTGGGGGGAGTGCACTGGCAGTGCTGGCTCTGTGGGTGGGGTAAGTGCACTGGCAGTGCTGGCTCTGTGGGGGCAAGTGCACTACCAGTGCTGGCTGTGGGGGGGAGCACTGACAGTGCTGCCTGTGTGGGGAGCACTGACAGTGCTGGCTGTGGGGGGGGGGGAGTGCAATGGCAGTGCTGGCTCTGTGGGGGGGGTGCACTGGCAGTTCTGGCTGTGTGGTGGGAGCACTGACTGTGCTGGCTGTGGGGGGGGGGCACTGAAGGTGCTGCCTGTGTGGGGGAGCACTGACAGTGCTGGCTGTGTGGGTGGTGCACTGGCAGTTCTGGCTGTGTGGTGGGAGCACTGGCAGTGCTGGCTGTGTGGTGGGAGCACTGGCAGTGTGGCAGTGTGGGGGAGCACTGTAAGTGCTGGCTGTGGCGGGAGCACAGACATTGCTGGCTGTGTGGTGGGAGCACTGACAGTGCTGACTGTGTGGTGGGAGCACTGACAGTGCTGGCTGTGTGGGGGGGAAGTGCAATGGCAGTGCTGGCTCTGAAGGGGGGGAAGTGCAATGACAGTGCTGGCTGTGTGGGGGGGAAGTGCACTGGCAGTGCTGGCTCTGAAGGGGGGGAAGTGCAATGACAGTGCTGGCTGTGTGGGGGAGCACTGACAGTGCTGGCTGTGTGGTGGGAGCACTGACAGTGCTGGCTGTGTGGGGGAGCACTGACAGTGCTGGCTGTGTGGGGGGAGCACTGACAGTGCTGGCTGTGTGTGGGGTGCACCGGCAGTTCTGGCTGTGTGGTGGGAGCACTGACAGGGCTGGCTGTGTGGGGGAGCACTGACAGTGCTGGCTGTGTGTGGGGAGCACTGACAGTGCAGGCTGTGTGAGGGGTAGCACTGACAGTGCTGGCTGTGTGGTGGGAGGACTGGCAGTGCTGGCAGTGTGGGGGGAGGACTGACATTGCTGGCTGTGTGGTGGGAGCACTGACAGTGCTGGCTGTGTGGGGGGGAAGTGCAATGGCAGTGCTGGCAGTGCTGGCTCTGTGGGGGGGAGTGCACTGGCAATGCTTGCTCTGTGGGTGGGGTACCTGCACTGGCAGTGCTGGCTCTGTGGGGGGAAGTGCACTGGCAGTGCTGGCTCTGAAGGGGGGCACTGGAAGTGCTGGCTGTGGGGGAGCACTGACAGTGCTGCCTTTGTGGGGGGGGGGAAGTGCAATGGCAGTGCTGGCTCTGTGGCGGGGGGGGGAAGTGCACTGGCAGTGCTGGCTCTGTGGGGGGGAAGTGCACTGACAGTGCTGGCTCTCTGGTGGGAGCACTGACAGTGCTGGCTGTGTGGTGAGAGCACTGACAGTGCTGGCTGTGTGATGGGAGCACTGACAGTGCTGGCTGTGTGATGGGAGCACTGACAGTGCTGGCTGTGTGGGGGAGCACTGACAGTGCTGGCTGTGTGGGGGGAGCACTGACAGTGCTGGCTATGTGGTGGGAGCACTGGCAGTTCTGGCTGTGTGGGGGAGCACTGACAGTGCTGGCTGTGTGGGGGAAGCACTGACAGTGCTGGCTGTGTGGGGGGAGCACTGACAGTGCTGGCTGTGTGGTGGGAGCGCTGACAGTGCTGGCTATGTGGTGGGAGTACTGGCAGTTCTGGCTGTGTGGGGGAGCACTGACAGTGCTGGCTGTGTGGGGAAGCACTGACAGTGCTGGCTGTGAAGGGGGGGAAGTGCACTGGCAGTGCTGGCTGTGTGGGGGGAGCACTGAGAGTGCTGGCTGTGTAGTTGAGCACTGAGAGTGCTGGCTGTGTGGGGGGAGCACTGACAGTGCTGCCTGTGTGGGGAGCACTGACAGTGCTGCCTGTGTGGGGGGAGCACTAACAGTGCTGGCTGTGGGGGAGGGGGGAAGTGCACTGGCAGTGCTGGCTGTGTGGGGGGACACTGACAGTGATGCCTGTGTGGGGAGCACTGACAGTGCAGGCTGTGTGGGGGAGCACTGACAGTGCTGGCTGTGTGGTAGGAGCACTGACAGTGCTGGCTGTGGGGGGGGGATGCACTGGCAGTTCTGGCTGTGTGGTGGGAGCACTGACAGTGCTGGCTGTGTGGGGAGCACTGACAGTGCTGGCTGTGTTGGGGGTGCACTGACAGTGCTGGCTGTGTGGGGAGCACTGACAGTGCTGGCTGTGTGGTGGGAGCACTGGCAGTTCTGGCTGTGTGGTGGGAGCACTGACAGTGCTGGCTGTGTGGGGAGCACTGACACTGCTGGCTGTGTGGTGGGAGCACTGACAGTGCTGGCTGTGTGGTGGGAGCACTGACAGTGCTGGCTGTGTGGTGGGAGCACTGGCAGTTCTGGCTGTGTGGTGGGAGCACTGACAGTGCTGGCTGTGTGGTGGGAGCACTGACAGTGCTGGCTGTGTGGGCGGGAAGTGCAATGGCAGTGCTGGCTCTGTTGGGGGAGTGCACTGGCAGTGCTGGCTCTGTGGGTGGGGTAAGTGCACTGGCAGTGCTGGCTCTGTGGGGGGAAGTGCACTACCAGTGCTGGCTGTGGGGTGGAGCACTGACAGTGCTGCCTGTGTGGGGAGCACTGACAGTGCTGGCTGTGGGGGGGGGGGGAGTGCAATGGCAGTGCTGGCTCTGTGGGGGGGGTGCACTGGCAGTTCTGGCTGTGTGGTGGGAGCACTGACTGTGCTGGCTGTGGGGGGGGGGGCACTGAAGGTGCTGCCTGTGTGGGGGAGCACTGACAGTGCTGGCTGTGTGGGTGGTGCACTGGCAGTTCTGGCTGTGTTGTGGGAGCACTGGCAGTGCTGGCTGTGTGGTGGGAGCACTGGCAGTGTGGCAGTGTGGGGGAGCACTGTAAGTGCTGGCTGTGGCGGGAGCACAGACATTGCTGGCTGTGTGGTGGGAGCACTGACAGTGCTGACTGTGTGGTGGGAGCACTGACAGTGCTGGCTGTGTGGGGGGGAAGTGCAATGGCAGTGCTGGCTCTGAAGGGGGGGAAGTGCAATGACAGTGCTGGCTGTGTGGGGGAGCACTGACAGTGCTGGCTGTGTGGTGGGAGCACTGACAGTGCTGGCTGTGTGGGGGAGCACTGACAGTGCTGGCTGTGTTGTGGGAGCACTGACATTGCTGGCTGTGTGGGTGGAGCACTAGCATTGCTAGCTGTGTGGTGGAGCACTGACAGTGCTGGCTGTGTGGGGGAGCACTGACAATGCTGGCTGTGTGGGGGAGCACTGACAGTGCTGGCTGTGTGGGGAGCACTGACAGTGCTGGCTGTGTGGGGGAGCACTGACAGTGCTGGCTGTGTGGGGGGAGCACTGACAGTGCTGGCTGTGTGGTGGGAGCACTGACAGTGCTGGCTATGTGGTGAGAGCACTGGCAGTTCTGGCTGTGTGGGGTAGCACTGACAGTGCTGGCTGTGTGGGGGAAGCACTGACAGTGCTGGCTGTGTGGGGGAGCACTGACAGTGCTGGCTGTGTGGTGGGAGCACTGACAGTGCTGGCTATGTGGTGGGTGCACTGGCAGTTCTGGCTGTGTGGGGAAGCACTGACAGTGCTGGCTGTGGGGGGGGGAAGTGCACTGGCAGTGCTGGCTGTGTGGGGGAGCACTGACAGTGCTGGCTGTGTGGGGGAGCACTGACAGTGCTGGATGTGTGGGGGGAGCACTGACAGTGCTGCCTGTGTGGGGGGAGCACTAACAGTGCTGGCTGTGGGGGAGGGGGGAAGTGCACTGACAGTGCTGGCTGTGTGGTAGGAGCACTGACAGTGCTGGCTGTGGGGGGGGATGCACTGGCAGTTCTGGCTGTGTGGTGGGAGCACTGACTGTGCTGGCTGTGGGGGGGGCATGAAGGTGCTGCCTGTGTGGGGGAGCACTGACAGTGCTGGCTGTGTGGGTGGTGCACTGGCAGTTCTGGCTGTGTGGTGGGAGCACTGGCAGTGCTGGCTGTGTGGTGGGAGCACTGGCAGTGTGGCAGTGTGGGGGAGCACTGTAAGTGCTGGCTGTGGCGGGAGCACAGACATTGCTGGCTGTGTGGTGGGAGCACTGACAGTGCTGACTGTGTGGTGGGAGCACTGACAGTGCTGGCTGTGTGGGGGGGAAGTGCAATGGCAGTGCTGGCTCTGAAGGGGGGGAAGTGCAATGACAGTGCTGGCTGTGTGGGGGGAAGTGCACTGGCAGTGCTGGCTCTGAAGGGGGGGAAGTGCAATGACAGTGCTGGCTGTGTGGGGGAGCACTGACAGTGCTGGCTGTGTGGTGGGAGCACTGACAGTGCTGGCTGTGTGGGGGAGCACTGACAGTGCTGGCTGTGTGGGGGGAGCACTGACAGTGCTGGCTGTGTGTGGGGTGCACCGGCAGTTCTGGCTGTGTGGTGGGAGCACTGACAGGGCTGGCTGTGTGGGGGAGCACTGACAGTGCTGGCTGTGTGTGGGGAGCACTGACAGTGCAGGCTGTGTGAGGGGTAGCACTGACAGTGCTGGCTGTGTGGTGGGAGGACTGGCAGTGCTGGCAGTGTGGGGGGAGGACTGACATTGCTGGCTGTGTGGTGGGAGCACTGACAGTGCTGGCTGTGTGGGGGGGAAGTGCAATGGCAGTGCTGGCAGTGCTGGCTCTGTGGGGGGGAGTGCACTGGCAATGCTTGCTCTGTGGGTGGGGTACCTGCACTGGCAGTGCTGGCTCTGTGGGGGGAAGTGCACTGGCAGTGCTGGCTCTGAAGGGGGGCACTGGAAGTGCTGGCTGTGGGGGAGCACTGACAGTGCTGCCTTTGTGGGGGGGGGGAAGTGCAATGGCAGTGCTGGCTCTGTGGCGGGGGGGGGAAGTGCACTGGCAGTGCTGGCTCTGTGGGGGGGAAGTGCACTGACAGTGCTGGCTCTCTGGTGGGAGCACTGACAGTGCTGGCTGTGTGGTGAGAGCACTGACAGTGCTGGCTGTGTGATGGGAGCACTGACAGTGCTGGCTGTGTGATGGGAGCACTGACAGTGCTGGCTGTGTGGGGGAGCACTGACAGTGCTGGCTGTGTGGGGGGAGCACTGACAGTGCTGGCTATGTGGTGGGAGCACTGGCAGTTCTGGCTGTGTGGGGGAGCACTGACAGTGCTGGCTGTGTGGGGGAAGCACTGACAGTGCTGGCTGTGTGGGGGGAGCACTGACAGTGCTGGCTGTGTGGTGGGAGCGCTGACAGTGCTGGCTATGTGGTGGGAGTACTGGCAGTTCTGGCTGTGTGGGGGAGCACTGACAGTGCTGGCTGTGTGGGGAAGCACTGACAGTGCTGGCTGTGAAGGGGGGGAAGTGCACTGGCAGTGCTGGCTGTGTGGGGGGAGCACTGAGAGTGCTGGCTGTGTAGTGGAGCACTGAGAGTGCTGGCTGTGTGGGGGGAGCACTGACAGTGCTGCCTGTGTGGGGAGCACTGACAGTGCTGCCTGTGTGGGGGGAGCACTAACAGTGCTGGCTGTGGGGGAGGGGGGAAGTGCACTGGCAGTGCTGGCTGTGTGGGGGGACACTGACAGTGATGCCTGTGTGGGGAGCACTGACAGTGCAGGCTGTGTGGGGGAGCACTGACAGTGCTGGCTGTGTGGTAGGAGCACTGACAGTGCTGGCTGTGGGGGGGGGATGCACTGGCAGTTCTGGCTGTGTGGTGGGAGCACTGACAGTGCTGGCTGTGTGGGGAGCACTGACAGTGCTGGCTGTGTTGGGGGTGCACTGACAGTGCTGGCTGTGTGGGGAGCACTGACAGTGCTGGCTGTGTGGTGGGAGCACTGGCAGTTCTGGCTGTGTGGTGGGAGCACTGACAGTGCTGGCTGTGTGGGGAGCACTGACACTGCTGGCTGTGTGGTGGGAGCACTGACAGTGCTGGCTGTGTGGTGGGAGCACTGACAGTGCTGGCTGTGTGGTGGGAGCACTGGCAGTTCTGGCTGTGTGGTGGGAGCACTGACAGTGCTGGCTGTGTGGTGGGAGCACTGACAGTGCTGGCTGTGTGGGCGGGAAGTGCAATGGCAGTGCTGGCTCTGTGGGGGGAGTGCACTGGCAGTGCTGGCTCTGTGGGTGGGGTAAGTGCACTGGCAGTGCTGGCTCTGTGGGGGGAAGTGCACTACCAGTGCTGGCTGTGGGGGGGAGCACTGACAGTGCTGCCTGTGTGGGGAGCACTGACAGTGCTGGCTGTGGGGGGGGGGGAGTGCAATGGCAGTGCTGGCTCTGTGGGGGGGGTGCACTGGCAGTTCTGGCTGTGTGGTGGGAGCACTGACTGTGCTGGCTGTGGGGGGGGGGGGCACTGAAGGTGCTGCCTGTGTGGGGGAGCACTGACAGTGCTGGCTGTGTGGGTGGTGCACTGGCAGTTCTGGCTGTGTTGTGGGAGCACTGGCAGTGCTGGCTGTGTGGTGGGAGCACTGGCAGTGTGGCAGTGTGGGGGAGCACTGTAAGTGCTGGCTGTGGCGGGAGCACAGACATTGCTGGCTGTGTGGTGGGAGCACTGACAGTGCTGACTGTGTGGTGGGAGCACTGACAGTGCTGGCTGTGTGGGGGGGAAGTGCAATGGCAGTGCTGGCTCTGAAGGGGGGGAAGTGCAATGACAGTGCTGGCTGTGTGGGGGGAAGTGCACTGGCAGTGCTGGCTCTGAAGGGGGGGAAGTGCAATGACAGTGCTGGCTGTGTGGGGGAGCACTGACAGTGCTGGCTGTGTGGTGGGAGCACTGACAGTGCTGGCTGTGTGGGGGAGCACTGACAGTGCTGGCTGTGTTGTGGGAGCACTGACATTGCTGGCTGTGTGGGTGGAGCACTAGCATTGCTAGCTGTGTGGTGGAGCACTGACAGTGCTGGCTGTGTGGGGGAGCACTGACAATGCTGGCTGTGTGGGGGAGCACTGACAGTGCTGGCTGTGTGGGGAGCACTGACAGTGCTGGCTGTGTGGGGGAGCACTGACAGTGCTGGCTGTGTGGGGGGAGCACTGACAGTGCTGGCTGTGTGGTGGGAGCACTGACAGTGCTGGCTATGTGGTGAGAGCACTGGCAGTTCTGGCTGTGTGGGGTAGCACTGACAGTGCTGGCTGTGTGGGGGAAGCACTGACAGTGCTGGCTGTGTGGGGGAGCACTGACAGTGCTGGCTGTGTGGTGGGAGCACTGACAGTGCTGGCTATGTGGTGGGTGCACTGGCAGTTCTGGCTGTGTGGGGAAGCACTGACAGTGCTGGCTGTGGGGGGGGGAAGTGCACTGGCAGTGCTGGCTGTGTGGGGGAGCACTGACAGTGCTGGCTGTGTGGGGGAGCACTGACAGTGCTGGATGTGTGGGGGGAGCACTGACAGTGCTGCCTGTGTGGGGGGAGCACTAACAGTGCTGGCTGTGGGGGAGGGGGGAAGTGCATTGACAGTGCTGGCTGTGTGGTAGGAGCACTGACAGTGCTGGCTGTGGGGGGGGGATGCACTGGCAGTTCTGGCTGTGTGGTGGGAGCACTGACAGTGCTGGCTGTGTGGGGAGCACTGACAGTGCTGGCTGTGTTGGGGGTGCACTGGCAGTTCTGGCTGTGTGGTGGGAGCACTGACAGTGCTGGCTGTGTGGTGGGAGCACTGACAGTGCTGGCTGTGTGGGGGGGAAGTGCAATGGCAGTGCTGGCTCTGTGGGGGGAGTGCACTGGCAGTGCTGGCTCTGTGGGTGGGGTAAGTGCACTGGCAGTGCTGGCTCTGTGGGGGGAAGTGCACTGACAGTGCTGGCTCTGTGGGGGGGGAGTGCACTACCAGTGCTGGTTGTGGGGGGGAGCACTGACAGTGCTGCCTGTGTGGGGAGCACTGACAGTGCTGGCTGTGGGGGGGGGGGGGGAAGTGCAATGGAGTGCTGGCTCTGTGGGGGGGGGTGCACTGGCAGTTCTGGCTGTGTGGTGGGAGCACTGACTGTGCTGGCTGTGGGGGGGGCACTGACAGTGCTGCCTGTGTGGGGGAGCACTGACAGTGCTGGCTGTGTGGGTGGTGCACTGGCAGTTCTGGCTGTGTGGTGGGAGCACTGGCAGTGCTGGCTGTGTGGTGGGAGCACTGGCAGTGTGGCAGTGTGTGGGAGCACTGTCAGTGCTGGCTGTGGCGGGAGCACAGACATTGCTGACTGTGTGGTGGGAGCAGTGACAGTGCTGACTGTGTGGTGGGAGCACTGACAGTGCTGGCTGTGTGGGGGGGAAGTGCAATTAGAGTGCTGGCTGTGTGGGGGGAAGTGCACTGGCAGTGCTGGCTCTGAAGGGGGGGAAGTGCAATGACAGTGCTGGCTGTGTGGGGGAGCACTGACAGTGCTGGCTGTGTGGTGGGAGCACGGACAGTGCTGGCTGTGTGGGGGAGCACTGACAGTGCTGGCTGTGTGGTGGGAGCACTGACATTGCTGGCTGTGTGGTGGGAGCACTGACAGTGCTGGCTGTGTGGGGGAGCACTGACAATGCTGGCTGTGTGGGGGGAGCACTGACAGTGCTGGCTGTGTGGGGGAGCACTGACAATGCTGGCTGTGTGGGGGGAGCACTGACAGTGCTAGCTGTGTGGGGGAGCACTGACAATGCTGGCTGTGTGGGGGGAGCACTGACAGTGCTGGCTGTGTGGTGGGAGCACTGACAGTGCTAGCTGTGTGGGGGAGCACTGACAATGCTGGCTGTGTGGGGGGAGCACTGACAGTGCTGGCTGTGTGGGGAGCACTGACAGTGCTGGCTGTGTGATGGGAGCACTGACAGTGCTGGCTGTGTGGGGAAGCACTGACGGTGCTGGCTGTGTGGTGGGAGCACTGACAGTGCTGGCAGAGTGGGGGAGCAATGACAGTGCTGGCTGTGTGGTGGGAGCATTGACAGTGCTGGCTCTGTGGGGGGGAAGTGCACTGGCAGTTCTGGCTCTGTGGGGGGGAAGTGCACTGGCAGTGCTGGTTCAGTGGGGGGGAGTGCACTGGCAGTTCTGGCTCTGTGGGGGGGGGGAAGTGCACTGGCACTGCTGGCTCTGTGGGGTGGGGAGTGCACTGACAGTGCTGGCTCTGTGGTGGGAGCACTGACAGTGCTGGCTGTGTGGGGGGAGCACTGACAGTGCTGGCTGTGTGGTGGGAGCACTGACAGTGCAGGCTGTGTGGGGGGTGCACTGGCAGTGCTGGCTGTGGGGGGGGAGTGCACTGGCAGTGCTGGCTGTGTGGGGAGCACTGACAGTGCTGGCTGTGTGGGGGGAGCACTGACAGTGCTGCCTGTGTGGGGAGCACTGACAGTGCTGGCTGTGTGGGGGAGCACTGACAGTGCTGGCTGTGTGGGGAGCACTGACAGTGCTGCCTGTGTGGGAGGGACACTGACAGTGCTGACTGTGTGGGGGGTGCACTGGCAGTGCTGGCTGTGTGAGGGGAGCACTGACAGTGCTGGCTGTGTGGGGTGGGAACACTGACAGTGCTGGCTGTGTGGGGGAGCACTGACAGTGCTGGCTGTGTGGGGGTGGGAGCACTGACAGTGCTGGCTGTGTGGTGGGAGCACTGACAGTGCTGGCTGTGTGAGGGGAGCACTGACAGTGCTGGCTGTGTGGTGGGAGCACTGACAGTGCTGGCTGTGTGGGGAGCACTGACAGTGCTGTCTGTGTGGTGGGAGCACTGACAGTGCTGGCTGTGTGGGGTAGCACTGACAGTGCTGGCTGTGTGGTGGGAGCACTGACAGTGCTGGCTGTGTGGGGGAGCACTGACAGTGCTGGCTATGTGGTGGGAGCACTGATAGTGCTGGCTGTGCGGGGGGAGCACTGACAGTGCTGGCTGTGTGGGGAGCACTGACAGTGCTGTCTGTGTGGGGGAGCACTGACAGTGCTGGCTGTCTGGTGGGAGCACTGACTGTGTGGGGAAGCACTGACAGTACTGGCTGTGTGGTGGGAGCAGTGACAGTGCTGGCTGTGTGGTGGGAGCACTGACAGTGCTGGCTGTGGGTGGAGAACTGGCAGTGCTGGCTGTGTAGTGGGAGCACTGACAGTGCTGGCTGTGTGGTGGGAGCACTGACACTGCTGGCTGTGTGTGGGAGCACTGACAGTGCTGACTGTGTGGGGGGAGCCCAGTCAGTGCTGGCTGTGTGGGGGTGGGAGCACTGACCGTGCTGGCTGTGTGGGGAGCACTGACAGTGCTGACTGTGTTGGGGAGCACTGACAGTGCTGGTTGTCTTGAGGGAGCACTGGCAGTGCTGGCTGTGTGGTGGGGAGAATTGACAGTCCTGGCTGTGTGGTGGGAGCACTGACTGTGTGGGGGAGCACTGACAGTGCTGGCTGTGTAGTGGGAACACTAACAGTGCTGGCTGTGTGGGGGGAGCACTGACAGTGCTGGCTGTGTGGGGGAGCACTGACAGTGCTGGCTGTGTGGTGGAAGCACTGACAGTGCTGGCTGTGTAGTGGGAGCACTGACAGTGTTGGCTGTGTGGGGGAGCACTGACAGTGCTGGCTGTGTGTGGGGAGCACTGACAGTGCCGACTGTGTAGGAGCAGCGCTGGCAGTGCTGGCTGTGTGGTGGGAGCACTGACAGTGCTGGCTGTGTGGTGGGAGCACTAACAGTGCTGGCTGTGTGGTGGGAGCACTGACAGTGCTGGCTGTGCGGGGTGGGAGCACTGACAGTGCTGGCTGTGTGGTGGGAGCACTGACAGTGCTGGCTGTGTGGGGGGAGCACTGACAGTGCTGGCTGTGTGGGGGTGGGAGCACTGACAGTGCTGGCTGTGTGGTGGGAGCACTGACAGTGCTGGCTGTGTGAGGGGAGCACTGACAGTGCTGGCTGTGTGGTGGGAGCACTGACAGTGCTGGCTGTGTGGGGAGCACTGACATTGCTGGCTGTGTGGTGGGAGCACTGACAGTGCTGGCTGTGTGGGGTAGCACTGACAGTGCTGGCTGTGTGGTGGGAGCACTGACAGTGCTGGCTGTGGGGGGGAGCACTGACAGTGCTGGCTGTGTGGTGGGAGCACTGACAGTGCTGGCTGTGCGCGGGGAGCACTGACAGTGCTGGCTGTGTGGGGAGCACTGACAGTGCTGCCTGTGTGGGGGAGCACTGACAGTGCTGGCTGTCTGGTGGGAGCACTGACTGTGTGGGGGAGCACTGACAGTACTGGCTGTGTGGTGGGAGCACTGACAGTGCTGGCTGTGTGGGGGAGCACTGACAGTGCTGACTGTGTGGTGGGAGCACTGACAGTGCTGACTGTGTGGTGGGAGCACTGACAGTGCTGGCTGTGTGGGGGGGAAATGCAATTAGAGTGCTGGCTGTGTGGGGGGAAGTGCACTGGCAGTGCTGGCTCTGAAGGGGGGGAAGTGCAATGACAGTGCTGGCTGTGTGGGGGAGCACTGACAGTGCTGGCTGTGTGGTGGGAGCACTGACAGTGCTGGCTGTGTGGGGGAGCACTGACAGTGCTGGCTGTGTGGTGGGAGCACTGACATTGCTGGCTGTGTGGGTGGAGCACTAGCATTGCTGGCTGTGTGGTGGGAGCACTGACAGTGCTAGCTGTGTGGGGGAGCACTGACAATGCTGGCTGTGTGGGGGGAGCACTGACAGTGCTGGCTGTGTGGGGAGCACTGACAGTGCTGGCTGTGTGATGGGAGCACTGACAGTGCTGGCTGTGTGGGGAAGCACTGACGGTGCTGGCTGTGTGGTGGGAGCACTGACAGTGCTGGCTGTGTGGGGAGCAATGACAGTGCTGGCTGTGTGGTGGGAGCATTGACAGTGCTGGCTCTGTGGGGGGGAAGTGCACTGGCAGTTCTGGCTCTGTGGGGGGGGAAGTGCACTGGCAGTGCTGGCTCAGTGGGGGGGAGTGCACTGGCAGTGCTGGCTCTGTGGGGGGGGGGAAGTGCACTGGCACTGCTGGCTCTGTGGGGTGGGGAGTGCACTGACAGTGCTGGCTCTGTGGTGGGAGCACTGACAGTGCTGGCTGTGTGGGGGAGCACTGACAGTGCTGGCTGTGTGGTGGGAGCACTGACAGTGCAGGCTGTGTGGGCGGTGCACTGGCAGTGCTGGCTGTTGGGGGGGGGTGCACTGGCAGTGCTGGCTGTGTGGGGAGCACTGACAGTGCTGGCTGTGTGGGGGGAGCACTGACAGTGCTGCCTGTGTGGGGGAGCACTGACAGTGCTGGCTGTGTGGGGGAGCACTGACAGTGCTGGCTGTGTTGTGGGAGCACTCACATTGCTGGCTGTGTGGGTGGAGCACTAGCGTTGCTGGCTGTGTGGTGGGAGCACTGACAGTGCTAGCTGTGTGGGGGAGCACTGACAATGCTGGCTGTGTGGGGGGAGCACTGACAGTGCTGGCTGTGTGGGGAGCACTGACAGTGCTGGCTGTGTGGGGGAGCACTGACAGTGCTGGCTGTGTGGGGGGAGCACTGACAGTGCTGGCTGTGTGGTGGGAGCACTGACAGTGCTGGCTATGTGGTGAGAGCACTGGCAGTTCTGGCTGTGTGGGGGAGCACTGACAGTGCTGGCTGTGTGGGGGAAGCACTGACAGTGCTGGCTGTGTGGGGGGAGCACTGACAGTGCTGGCTGTGTGTTGGGAGCACTGACAGTGCTGGCTATGTGGTGGGTGCACTGGCAGTTCTGGCTGTGGGGGGAGCACTGACAGTGCTGGCTGTGTGGGGAAGCACCGACAGTGCTGGCTGTGGGGGGGGGGGAAGTGCACTGGCAGTGCTGGCTGTGTGGGGGAGCACTGACAGTGCTGGCTGTGTGGGGGGAGCACTGACAGTGCTGGATGTGTGGGGGGAGCACAGACAGTGCTGCCTGTGTGGGGGGAGCACTAACAGTGCTGGCTGTGGGGGAGGGGGGAAGTGCACTGACAGTGCTGGCTGTGTGGTAGGAGCACTGACAGTGCTGGCTGTGGGGGGGGATGCACTGGCAGTTCTGGCTGTGTGGTGGGAGCACTGACAGTGCTGGCTGTGTGGGGAGCACTGACAGTGCTGGCTGTGTTGGGGGTGCACTGGCAGTTCTGGCTGTGTGGTGGGAGCACTGACAGTGCTGGCTGTGTGGTGGGAGCACTGACAGTGCTGGCTGTGTGGGGGGGAAGTGCAATGGCAGTGCTGGCTCTGTGGGGGGGAGTGCACTGGCAGTGCTGGCTCTGTGGGTGGGGTAAGTGCACTGGCAGTGCTGGCTCTGTGGGGGGAAGTGCACTGACAGTGCTGGCTCTGTGGGGGGGGAGTGCACTACCAGTGCTGGCTGTGGGGGGGAGCACTGACAGTGCTGCCTGTGTGGGGAGCACTGACAGTGCTGGCTGTGGGGGGGGGGAAGTGCAATGGAGTGCTGGCTCTGTGGGGGGGGGGTGCACTGGCAGTTCTGGCTGTGTGGTGGGAGCACTGACTGTGCTGGCTGTGGGGGGGGGGCACTGACAGTGCTGCCTGTGTGGGGGAGCACTGACAGTGCTGGCTGTGTGGGTGGTGCACTGGCAGTTCTGGCTGTGTGGTGGGAGCACTGGCAGTGCTGGCTGTGTGGTGGGAGCACTGGCAGTGTGGCAGTGTGGGGGAGCACTGTCAGTGCTGGCTGTGGCGGGAGCACAGACATTGCTGGCTGTGTGGTGGGAGCACTGACAGTGCTGACTGTGTGGTGGGAGCACTGACAGTGCTGGCTGTGTGGGGGGGAAGTGCAATTAGAGTGCTGGCTGTGTGGGGGGAAGTGCACTGGCAGTGCTGGCTCTGAAGGGGGGGAAGTGCAATGACAGTGCTGGCTGTGTGGGGGAGCACTGACAGTGCTGGCTGTGTGGTGGGAGCACTGACAGTGCTGGCTGTGTGGGGGAGCACTGACAGTGCTGGCTGTGTGGTGGGAGCACTGACATTGCTGGCTGTGTGGGTGGAGCACTAGCATTGCTGGCTGTGTGGTGGGAGCACTGACAGTGCTAGCTGTGTGGGGGAGCACTGACAATGCTGGCTGTGTGGGGGGAGCACTGACAGTGCTGGCTGTGTGGGGAGCACTGACAGTGCTGGCTGTGTGATGGGAGCACTGACAGTGCTGGCTGTGTGGGGAAGCACTGACGGTGCTGGCTGTGTGGTGGGAGCACTGACAGTGCTGGCTGTGTGGGGGAGCAATGACAGTGCTGGCTGTGTGGTGGGAGCATTGACAGTGCTGGCTCTGTGGGGGGGAAGTGCACTGGCAGTTCTGGCTCTGTGGGGGGGGAAGTGCACTGGCAGTGCTGGCTCAGTGGGGGGGAGTGCACTGGCAGTGCTGGCTCTGTGTGGGGGGGAAGTGCACTGGCACTGCTGGCTCTGTGGGGTGGGGAGTGCACTGACAGTGCTGGCTCTGTGGTGGGAGCACTGACAGTGCTGGCTGTGTGGGGGGAGCACTGACAGTGCTGGCTGTGTGGTGGGAGCACTGACAGTGCTGGCTGTGTGGGGGGTGCACTGGCAGTGCTGGCTGTGGGGGGGAGTGCACTGGCAGTGCTGGCTGTGTGGGGAGCACTGACAGTGCTGGCTGTGTGGGGGAGCACTGACAGTGCTGGCTGTGTGGGGGGAGCACTGACAGTGCTGCCTGTGTGGGGAGCACTGACAGTGCTGGCTGTGTGGGGGAGCACTGACAGTGCTGGCTGTGTGGGGAGCACTGACAGTGCTGCCTGTGTGGGAGGGACACTGACAGTGCTGACTGTGTGGGGGGTGCACTGGCAGTGCTGGCTGTGTGAGGGGAGCACTGACAGTGCTGGCTGTGTGGGGGAGCACTGACAGTGCTGGCTGTGTGGGGGGAGCACTGACAGTGCTGGCTGTGTGGGGGTGGGAGCACTGACAGTGCTGGCTGTGTGGTGGGAGCACTGACAGTGCTGGCTGTGTGACGGGAGCACTGACAGTGCTGGCTGTGTGGTGGGAGCACTGACAGTGCTGGCTGTGTGGGGAGCACTGACATTGCTGGCTGTGTGGTGGGAGCACTGACAGTGCTGGCTGTGTGGGGTAGCACTGACAGTGCTGGCTGTGTGGTGGGAGCACTGACAGTGCTGGCTGTGTGGGGGAGCGCTGACAGTGCTGGCTGTGCGGGGGGAGCACTGACAGTGCTGGCTGTGTGGGGAGCACTGACAGTGCTGTCTGTGTGGGGGAGCACTGACAGTGCTGGCTGTCTGGTGGGAGCACTGACTGTGTGGGGAAGCACTGACAGTACTGGTTGTGTGGTGGGAGCACTGACAGTGCTGGCTGTGTGGTGGGAGCACTGACAGTGCTGGCTGTGGGTGGAGAACTGGCAGTGCTGGCTGTGTGGTGGGAGCACTGACAGTGCTGGCTGTGTGTGGGGAGCACTGACACTGCTGGCTGTGTGTGGGAGCACTGACAGTGCCGACTGAGTGTGGGAGCACTGACAGTGCTGACTGTGTGGGGGGAGCACTGACAGTGCTGGCTGTGTGGTGGGGAGAATTGACAGTGCTGGCTGTGTGAGGGGAGCACTGACAGTGCTGGCTGTGTAGTGGGAGCACTGACAGTGTTGGCTGTGTGGGGGAGCACTGACAGTGCTGGCTGTGTGTGGGGAGCACTGACAGTGCTGGCTGTGTGGGGGAGCGCTGACAGGGATGGCTGTATGGTGGGAGCACTGACAGTGCTGGCTGTGTGGTGGGAGCACTGACAGTGCTGGCTGTGTGGTGGGAGCACTAACAGTGCTGGCTGTGTGGTGGGAGCACTGACAGTGCTGGCTGTGTGGGGTGGGAGCACTGACAGTGCTGGCTGTGTGGTGGGAGCACTGACAGTGCTGGCTGTGTGGGGGAGCACTGACAGTGCTGGCTGTGTGGGGGTGGGAGCACTGACAGTGCTGGCTGTGTGGTGGGAGCACTGACAGTGCTGGCTTTGTGAGGGGAGCACTGACAGTGCTGGCTGTGTGGTGGGAGCACTGACAGTGCTGGCTGTGTGGGGAGCACTGACATTGCTGGCTGTGTGGTGGGAGCACTGACAGTGCTGGCTGTGTGGGGTAGCACTGACAGTGCTGGCTGTGTGGTGGGAGCACTGACAGTGCTGGCTGTGTGGGGGGAGCACTGACAGTGCTGGCTGTGTGGTGGGAGCACTGACAGTGCTGGCTGTGCGGGGGGAGCACTGACAGTGCTGGCTGTGTGGGGAGCACTGACAGTGCTGCCTGTGTGGGGGAGCACTGACAGTGCTGGCTGTCTGGTGGGAGCACTGACTGTGTGGGGGAGCACTGACAGTACTGGCTGTGTGGTGGGAGCACTGACAGTGCTGGCTGTGTGGGGGAGCACTGACAGTGCTGACTGTGTGGTGGGAGCACTGACAGTGCTGGCTGTGTGGGGGAGCACTGACAGTGCTGGCTGTGCGTGGAGAACTGGCAGTGCTGGCTGTGTGGTGGGAGCACTGGCAGTGCTGGCTGTGTAGTGGGAGCACTGACAGTGCTGGCTGTGTGTGGGGAGCACTGACACTGCTGGCTGTGTGTGGGAGCACTGACAGTGCCGACTGTGTGTGGGAGCACTGACAGTGCTGACTGTGTGGGGGGAGCACTGACAGTGCTGGCTGTGTGGTGGTAGCACTGACAGTGCTGACTGTGTGGGGGGAGCCCAGTCAGTGCTGGCTGTGTGGGGGTGGGAGCACTGACAGTGCTGGCTGTGTGGGGGAGCACTGACAGTGCTGACTGTGTTGGGGAGCACTGACAGTGCTGGCTGTCTTGAGGGAGCACTGGCAGTGCTGGCTGTGTAGTGGGAGCACTGACAGTGTTGGCTGTGTGGTGGGAGCACTAACAGTGCTGGCTGTGTGGTGGGAGCATTGACAGTGCTGGCTGTGTGGTGGGAGCACTGACTGTGTGGGGGAGCACTGACAGTGCTGGCTGTGTAGTGGGAGCACTGACAGTGCTGGCTGTGTAGTGGGAGCACTGACAGTGTTGGCTGTGTGGGGGAGCACTGACAGTGCTGGCTGTGTGGTGGGAGCACTGACAGTGCTGGCTGTGTGTGGGGAGCACTGACAGTGCTGGCTGTGTGGTGGGAGCACTAACAGTGCTGGCTGTGTGGTGGGAGCATTGACAGTGCTGGCTGTGTGGTGGGAGCACTGACAGTGCTGGCTGTGTGGTCGGAGCACAGACAGTGCTGGCTGTGTGGTGGGAGCACAGACAGTGCTGGCTGTGTGGTGGGAGCACAGACAGTGCTGGCTGCGTGGTGGGAGCACTGACAGTGCTGGCTGTGTGGTGGGAGCA